>NC_137692.1:24106911-24179411 GCF_963989245.1 Nansenia antarctica | reverse complement strand
GTGCAGTAGGTGCCCTTTTTTTCTTTTCGCCCCCCCCCCCCTGCCCTTCAAACAGCCTGAGTCCGCCAGTGGTTCTAACCGTACTTGAACCACTAACCAAGTCTATTGAGAACAATGTCGTGTAAAAGGCAGTGTAGATGGTCTAACTGGTTTCTACAAAGACAATTGTCTCAAAGTGCTTTACACACAAGAACAATACAAACAATGAACACATTCATAAATAATATGAATAATAATAATGCAATATGAACCAACACCAAACATACTGCACACATCTCTCTAGTCCTGAGGGAGGGTAGATTTGAACACTGTTTTGTGTCTCTTTGTGTCGGCTGTCTAGTAAGTGTTGGCCGACTGATGTCCAAGCACTGGAAAGTTCCAAGGGTTTTGTATACAAACCTTGTCATCTGAGGCCAAATCCCAATGGAATGTTGTAACCGTACTTTAACCAGTAACCACGTCTGTTGAGAACAGCGTAACAGCCGGTAACCAAGTCTGTTGAGAACAGCGTAACAGCCGGTAACCAAGTCTGTTGAGAACAGCGTAACAGCCGGTGTAGATGATCTAACTGGTGTACCAGCCGGTGTAGATGATCTAACCGGCTCCTCGCCTTCATCTCTTCCTTGTAGCAGCAACTGCTGGAGTGTGACAAGTGCCGCAACAGCTATCACCCTGAGTGCCTCGGCCCCAACCATCCCACCAAGAAGAAACGCGTCTGGGTACGGACCTGCACCCACACACACACACACACACCATCCCTCCACTCTCTCTCTTCCTGCACACACAGTTCCATTCACACCATCTCTCTCTCTCTCTCTCTCTGTCTCTCTCTCCCTCTCTCTCTCTCCCTCTCTGTCTCTCTCTCTCTCTCTCTCCCTCTCTCTCTCTCCCTCTCTCCCTCTCTCTCTCTCTCTCTCTCTCTCTCTCTCTCTCTCTCTCTCTCTCTCTCTCTCTCTCCCACCCTCCCTTCTCTCTCTCTCTCTCCCACCCTCCCTTCTCTCTCCCTGCAGACACACACATACACATCACCTTCACCCTGTCCTTCCCCAGTACCTCCACGCCACGGCATTCATTTCAATAAGTTGCTTATTATTATTATTATTAAGCTGTGGGTGTATTATAAGAACCTCTCCTGTGTGTGTGTGTGTGTGTGTGTCCTGTGCAGATGTGCACGGCGTGTGTTCGCTGTAAGAGTTGCGGGGCCACTAAACCAGGGAAGGCCTGGGACGCCCAGTGGTCACATGACTTCTCCCTGTGTCACGACTGTGCCAAACTGTTTGCAAAAGGTAAGTGGAACCCTACCCTGCTGTTCACTACTACTACACTACCCAGAATGCCGTTCACCGACACTAGGATCGTTCTCCACAACCACGGGGTGACCATGGTTACCAGAGAGCTCCGTAGCACGATAAGATCGTTGTCTGCTGATTAGCTTTTGTCCATCGTCTACAATCAAGTTACAGTGATCTTATCGTGTTGTGGAGCGTCTCTGGTAGGTAAGCTTTTGTGCTACAAAGCTTTGGTGAAACGCACCCCTGGTGCGTGTGTGCGTGTGTGTGTGCGTGTGTGTGTGTGCGTGTGCGCGTGCGTGTGTGTGGCTCGGCTGTGGAACGTGTATGTGTGTGTCTGACTGTCTGTCGTGTAACATGTCTGTCTGTAGAGGAACCTGTCTGTGTGTGTGTCTGTAGAGGAAGGTGTGTGTGTGTCTGTCTGTAGAGGAGTGTGCATGTGTGTGTATGTGTGTATGTGTGTATGTGTGTGTGTGTGTGTGTGTGTGTGTGTGTGTGTGTGTGTGTGTGTGTGTGTGTGTGTGTGTGTGTGTATGCTCCTCAACTCTGCGTGTGTTCTGTGTCTCTCAGGTAACTTCTGCCCGCTGTGTGACAAGTGTTACGATGACGACGACTACGACAGTAAGATGATGCAGTGCGGCCGCTGCGACCACTGGGTGCACTCCAAGTGTGAGAACCTCACAGGTGAGAACCTCACAGGCCACCGTACCTGTCTGTCTGACTGACTGTCTGACTGTCTGACAGTCTGTCTGTCTGTCTGTCTGTCTGTCTGTCTGTCTGACTACAGCTGGTGAGTCTATAGGCCAGCGTACTGTCTATCTGACTTCAGCTGTCTATCTGACTACAGCTGTCTGTCTGACTACAGCTGGCTAATATAACGATGATGCGTGTGAGAAGTAAACTCTCCTCTCTCTATCCCATCCTCCTCCCTCCCTCCCTCCCTCCCTCCCTCCCTCCCTCCCTCCCTGCCTGCCTGCCTCCCTCCCTCCCTCTCTCTCTCTCTCTCTCTCTCTCTCTCCCTCTCTCCCTCCCAGATGAGATGTATGAGCTGATGTCTAAGCTCCCGGAGAGCGTGGCGTACATCTGCAGCATCTGTACGGAGCGCCCCCTGGCGGAGTGGAGGACTGCGCTGCAGACGGAGCTGCAGGGGTGTGTCCGCCAGGTCCTCACCGCCCTGCTCAACTCCTGCACCTCCACACACCTGCTGCGCTACAGACAGGTACACACACACACACACACACACACACACACACACACACCTCTGCTCCAAACAGGTTAACATACACATACACACACACATACACACCTCCAAGCACCTGCTACAGACAGGTACACAAACACACACGCACACACATGCACACACACACCTGCTTCACAACACACCGCTAAACACACACAGATACATGAAGGTGTGTTGTCTGACCCCTCCCTCCCAGGCGGTGATGAAGCCTCCGGAGTTGAACCCAGAGACAGAAGAGTCTCTCCCCTCCCGCCGCTCCCCCGAGGGTCCCGACCCCCCGGTGCTGACGGAGGTGACCCCCCCCGGCGACCCCCCCCCCCTCGACCTGGAGTCGGTGGAGAAGAAGATGGACCAGGGCCGCTACAAGTCAGTGGTAAGTCTGAAAAAAAAAAAAACTGTGGCCTGGGCAGGGTTCGACAGTAACGCTGTTTTACTTACCCGGACCAAGTAAAACATTCGTAGGGTTTGTTTGCGCGAGCACGGCGACGCTGCTGGATCCCGGATATTTTTACCGGTGTGCAGGAAGAACAACAGACGGCGCAGGCGCCAGACTAGACTAGATGATCGTGTGTGAAGATATTATCAAAGCGTACGGGTGATTGACAGGCGCGTACGCTTTGATAATATCTTGTGTATATGTGTGTGTGTGTGTGTGTGTGTGTGTGTGTGTGTGTGCGTGTGTGTGCATCGCTCCTTCTGCAGTTCAACCTCAGTTCAGTGGCAGGGAGGGGAGGGGAGGTGATGGAGATAGCGTGAGCACAGTGGGGGAGATTGGAGGGGAGGGGGGGTGATAGAGATAGCGTGGGGAGGGGGGGGGGTGATGGAGATGGAGCGTGAGGACGGCGTGTCGCTGAGTCAGAGTGTTGTGTGTTCTAGCTGGAGTTCAGTGATGACATCGTGAAGATCGTCCAGACGGCCATGAACACGGACGGAGGCCAGCCTGAGAGCAGGAAGGCCAACAGCATGGTCAAGAGCTTCTTCACACGGGTGAACACAACTCTGCACACACACACACACACACACACACACACACACACAACAGCATGGTCAAGTCCTTCTTCACACAGGTGAACACAACTCTGCGCACGCACACACACACACACACACACACACACACACACACACACACACACATACTGCGGATAGCACTCTACATACACACACACACACACACACACACTTATGCATACAGATACTGGCATACACACAGCAACAAACAAACACACGTTGGCATACACACACACACACACATATACACACACACACATATACACACACACACATAGACACACACACACACACACACACATATATACATACACACACACACACACACACACATACACATATACATATACATACACACACACACACGTATACACACACACACACACACACACACACACACACATATATACACACACACACACATATACATACACACACATACACACACATACACACACACACACACACACACATCCGTTAACGTCTCATCTCTCTTGTCTCCCCTCCCAGCAAATGGAGCGGGTGTTCCCCTGGTTCAAAGTGAAGGAGTCCAGATTCTGGGAAACACACAAAGTCTCCAACAAGTAAGTATCTGGTCTCAGACAGCAACGTGCTGCATCAGGGATATCAGAGAGACAGACGGCCATTGATTGGAACATTTGCTGTCACATCAATGATTCATATAGAAATGATCAGCTGAATTATTAATGGTTCTAGTAGATGAGTTGGTTGTACAAATGAGGGGGCTTATAATATTCGCCCGTGCTTGAATGGCTTTTATTATCTGCTTAACTCCCAACGACGGCTAATGTAACCAGAACACATACTACAGTTTAGCATAGGAGAGTGTCAAGTGTTTTTTGGTTTTTTTGGGGGTCCAACCCCAGTCCATCTGTCTATCCTTCCCTCTGATTGGCTCGCTACATATCACCTTTCATAGTCATGCATTCTGCATGCTCCCACAGCATTGTGGGACGGGACGGGACGGGACGGGGGCGCAGCGCAACCCTGCAGTGTCGCATTTCACATTAGAGCATTGACAAAGCCCTGCGGTTAGCCTGCTGTGAGACCGCTAGTCCATCCCATTTGTTAATTGAAATATTTACAAGCTTTTGTTTTCAGTCTTGGGCTTCGGTATGAAGTTGTCAAACCTTGTTAGTCATTCATACACATACAGGGTGGTTAGAAATGAATTCGTTTTTGTATTTTTTTGTTTTTGGGAGGGTCTCCACTTCACTATTGGCAGAATGCATTAGGGCTGCAACAACGAATCGATTAAATCGATAATAATCGATAACGAAATTCGTTGGCGACGAATGCCATTATCGATTCGTGTTTTTTTTTTTTTTACTTTTTTTTTTTTTTTTCGGGTTTTGTTTCCATAACAAACCTACTTCCTGTTGACGCACGCCACGCTGTCTTGCGGCCGGTGTAGGCATCGCGAATCATAGCGCTACCTATGGCCGGAAAGGGTAGAACCTATGACTGTCCTATGACTGTCTGCTGTCAGGACATGCTAGTGAGTTAGCTAGCAGGGTTAGCTCGCTGCTGCCGCTAGCTGACTGTCACTACGCTGCTCGTCCAGCTGTAGTCTGCGTAGCTGTGCTGAGAACCAGAGCACTAACTATGTTTCTATAGAGGAGGGTTACACTAACTATGTTTCTATAGAGGAGGGTTACACTAACTATGTTTCTATAGAGGAGGGTTACAGCTAACTTCCTATTGTTTTATTATATAAGTCCTGCTGGGCTCAGCCCTTCCATGGTCTCCTGCTCTCCATGCAAATGCAGAGTGAGGCACGGACTGTCGCCTAGCCTATTGTATGGAGTGAGAGGACACATTGCATTGTTTTGGAGCATATCTGTTATATAAAAACATTAGTGTCTTGTCTGTAGCCTATATTGCACTTTGGGTTACTGACCTTTACATTAAGCAAAGTTATTACCTAAAACAATGCATGTATTGAGCTAGAGTTCAACTACTTTATTGAAACAATCTACCGCCATAGTCCATGGCCTGTTGTTAAACCTATTTGATGTAGCAAAGCCTTTTTTATTTATATTATTTTTTATTTTTTATTAATACTTATTCATTTTGCACATGTATATGTATAGGCCTGGCTGATTTAGAAAACATAAAATACAATTTGCAAAATAAATATATAAAAAAAAAAAAAAAAAACTTTTTTTAAAAATCTTTTCCCCCCGCTTTTTGTGTATCCGATTTATCGATTAATCGATAAGATAATCGTCAGATTAATTGATTACCAAAATAATCGTTAGTTGCAGCCCTAGAATGCATTCCTTTCCTAGTCCGAGAGGTACTCTGTTAGCAGTGTTGTTTGTTTGTTGTTGCTGAGAAACCTGCTAGTCCACAGTTTCTAAGTTTGTGAGCAAAGCTAATAGCATTAGCATCCTAGGATGACTGTGCTTTATTGAGTTAATGCTTCCAATATGACATAAGATACTTTCAAATGAAAACAGTAAAAAGGCACCAGACATAATGGGACATCGCATGTTGTATACAAAGTCTTTGTTAATTTGTGTGTGTGTGTGTGTGTGTGTGTGTGTGTGTGTGTGTGTGTGTCTGTGTAGCAGTGGCCTCGTCCTCCTCAACGCAGTTCTGCCCCCCTCCCTCGACCATAACTACGCCCAGTGGCAGGAGATAGAGGAGAACGCCCGCGCGGAACAGCCCCCCAACATGAAGAAGATCATACCTGCCCCTCTGCCCAAGACCCCCGGAGAGCTGGACACCCCCATCTCCCCCCCTCCTCCTCCTCCTCCTCCACCGCTGATCCATGGTGATTCTCCCCTTACACACCTTCACACCGGTGGACGTCTCTGGTCCTGGACAGACTACAGACAGAGACAGACGCGTGTACTTCATACGTGGGCAGTGATTGTGTTGATTTATCATAGAACTCTATCATAGAACTTTATCTATAGAACTTTGTCATAGAACTTTATCATAGAACTTTGTCATAGTTCTAAAACTGTTGGGAGTTTTGTCTATCGCTCTGAGAACTGTTCTCAGGGTGTCGGTCGCTAGAAATGACGTCTGTGTGTGTCTGTGTGTGTGTGTGTGTGTGTGTGTGTGTGTGTGTGTGTGTGTCTCTTAGACCTGAGCCGTGAAGACAGTCCGGAGCTCCTCCCCCCCCCTGGTGTGAGTGACAACAGGCAGTGTGTTCTGTGTCTGAAGTACGGAGACGAGAACACCAACGTAAGTCCAGACATCCGCCTGCACACACACACACACACACACACACACACACACACGCACACACACACGCACACACACACACACACACACACACACGCGCACACACACACACACACACACACACACACACGCGCACACACACACACACACACACACTCACTCACTCACACGCCTCAGGCCAGATTAGTAGCAGCGTCTCTTTTACTTAATCACAGCTCCCTTATTCTGGTGGAAGAAGCCACACCGAAAACTTGTTACGCTATCTGTCTGAATCAACTTTAACACTAGAATAGGGCTGTTACGATTAGTCGACGTCATCGACGTCATCGACTACGTCAATACGTCGGTTTGCGTAATATGCGTCGGTTAGTCGTAAATAAACAAAATGGCGTTTTTTTTTTTTTTTTTTTTTTTACCTTTATTTTACCAGGCGAGACAATTAAGTGTATGAGTGAGCAATGTAGCAATGTAGCTCACCACAGTTCGTATGTCTTGTCTTCTGGTGTTAGTAACGTTAGCTATGTAGCTGGCTAGCTACGGTAGCCTATTGTCATTGTGGTGCGAGCACCTACTGTACGTTATCTAGCTTGTAGCTCGCATGCTACGTTAGCATCAATTTAGCTAATCATAACATAGCAGCGAGAGTAACATTAGCTATAGCAGTGAGGTGGAGACAAATACGGGAAAAAAAAATCCGAACAGTACAAAAATTAGCGTTAGACTTACCGATAAATTAGTCGTTAGACTAATCGACTAATCGACAAAATAATCGCTAGATTAATCGTTAGAAAAATAGTCGTTTGGGACAGCACTACACTAGAACAGCCGTGCCTTTTTTACCTACCAAAATGACCCCCTCTTTACAATGCTATGCTGCTATTTACACACAACGACCACTAGTTGGCCGCTTGTAAATTAGGATGCTTCCTTGTGTTCCTTATCCTGGTGTGGTTTTAAAAATGTAAGGATACTGGGTTGGTAGAACGCACATGTCTAGGAAAAGTCCTGAAAGGAGGGTCCTGAAATGTGATCGAGTGCAAAGATTGATGATCATGTGAACATTGTTCCTTACTCACATGGCTGTTCTAGTGTTAAGCAAACCAGCTGGCAGCTGGCGAGGTATTGTGTCAGCTGTCATGGGCGGTTTCTACGGCGGCAGGGTGTCTTTTCCTCAAATAAGACCAAGCACCTGTTTGATCTCTGAATCTCTGGTTTCTCTGAAAACATCTATTTGTCTATTGTTTAGTTTTTTTAAAGTTAGGGTTGGAAGATATTCTGTGTCAAAGCTGTTGTGGGAAACTTAGCTGTGTGGCAAAGATGGTACTACTTCCATGATTATCTGTATGACCTTTTGTTTTATATATATATATATATGTATAGTAGTATATATGTTACGGTACATGTGGGAAAACTAGGGTTAGGGTTAGGGTGCTACAGTTAGGATTAGGGTTAGGGTTAGGGTTAGGGTGCTACAGTTAGGATTAGGGTTAGGGTTAGACATGCCAGCATGTACCAAGTCGACGTAGCACCTAACCCTAACCCTAGTTTTCCCACATGTACCGTATTCCCACATGTACCGTAACATATATATATATAAACAAAAATTATATATGGAATGATTTACTGTGAACCCAAATAAAGTATTACAATGTGTTATATATATATGTATATGTATGTACAGTAGTATAAAGTATTCCAACGTGCACGTGTGTATATATGTCTATGTATAGTAGTATATATATATATATTATAGTATTCCAACGTGCACGTGTGTGTATATATATCTATGTATAGTAGTATATATATATATATATTATAGTATTCCAACGTGCACGTGTGTGTATATATATCTATGTATAGTAGTATATATATATATATTATAGTATTCCAACGTGCACGTGTGTGTATATATATCTATGTATAGTAGTATATATATATATATATTATAGTATTCCAACGTGCACGTGTGTGTATATATATCTATGTATAGTAGTATATATATATATATATGATAGTATTCCAACGTGCACGTGTGTGTATATATATCTATGTATAGTAGTATATATATATATATATTATAGTATTCCAACGTGCACGTGTGTGTATATATATCTATGTATAGTAGTATATATATATATATAATAGTATTCCAACCTGCACGTGTGTGTATATATATCTATGTATAGTAGTATATATATATATATATTATAGTATTCCAACCTGCACGTGTGTGTATATATATCTATGTATAGTAGTATATATATATATATATTATAGTATTCCAACGTGCACGTGTGTGATCCCAGGACTGTGGCAGGCTGCTGTACATCGGGCAGAACGAGTGGACCCACGTGAACTGCGCCCTGTGGTCAGCGGAGGTGTTCGAGGACGACGACGGCTCTCTGAAGAACGTCCACCTGGCCGTGCTCAGAGGGAAACAGCTGGTAGGTGGAGTATGGACACAGCGCCCCTAGGGCCTAGGAGTGGTAATGACCACCTGATCCACACAGGGTTGTTAAGCCATTCGTATGCAATTGCTGCTTGCACTCCAGATGGACTCAATTCAATACATCGTGAGCTTAGAATGATAAGGTTCTATCTCCGTTTAGAATGTCTGCCATCACTGTCTCCTTCACCACCTCCTCCCCCTGGTACACCCCTGAACTACGCACCATGAAACAGACCGGCCGCCAACTAGAACGACTCCACAATAAAACCCACCTCACTGTCCATGCCGAAGCCTACAAGCAACATATCTCCTCCTACCGTGACGCACTCCAAGCTGCCAAATCTGCCTACTACTCCACCCTCATCAACACCACCAATCGAAACTACTCCAGCCCCCGGACAACAACACAACTTCCTCCCCTGATCTCTGCAACTCCTTTCTCCACGCCTTCAACAGCAAGATCGCCCACATCAACAGCTCACCGACTGCCTCCATCTCCAACTCCACCACCCCCGCCCCCCCTGCTGTCATCTTCCCCCCTCCTGATTACCCTCCCCCTACTCCTCTCACTACTTTCTCCCCTGTTGACTCCTCCCTCATCACTACTATCATCACCGCCTCCAAAACAACCACCTGCTCCCTCGACCCCCTCCCTACCACCCTGACCAAGGCCTGCCTCCCTGCCCTCATCCCCCACCTCACTGCCCTCTTCAATCAGTCACTATCCCAAGGCCACGTTCCCTCAAGCTACAAACTTGCCGCTGTCACCCCCATTCTCAAAAAGCCCACTCTTGACCCAGCCAACCTCTCCAACTACCGCCCCATCTCCAACCTACCATTCTTTTCCAAAACCCTTGAGCGCGCTGTCGCTGCCCAACTTCACTCCCACCTCCAATCCAACCAACTATATGAACCCCTTCAATCCGGCTTCCGCCCACATCACAGCACTGAAACAGCCCTGGTCAAAGTTATCAACGATCTCCTCACCTCCGCAGACTCAGGTGCCCTCAACATCCTAGTTCTACTAGACCTGAGCGCAGCCTTCGACACAGTGTCCCACTCCATCTTCCTTCAAAGGCTGCGCCAACTGGGTGTTGAGGGCACCGCCCTGGACTGGCTCGCCTCCTACCTCACCAACAGACAACAGTTCATCTCCCTCTCCGGTCACTCCTCCTCCTCCTCCTCTGTCACACAGGGGGTCCCACAAGGCTCAGTCCTCGGCCCCCTGCTCTTCCTCTGCTACACACTCCCCCTCGGTCACATCATCCGCCAATTCAACCTGGACTTCCACTGCTACGCCGATGACACCCAGATTTACATCACCACAAACTCCACCCAGAACCCACCCCTCAGTCACATCGAAAACTGCATTTCAGCAATAAAAACCTCGCTCACACACAACTTCCTCAAACTCAACAGTGAAAAGACCGAAGTCATCCTCATCGGCACCAAATCCACCCTCAATAAAACCGGACCCATCACACTCACCATTGACGACACTACCATCACCCCCTCCCAGCTGGCTCGCAACCTCGGCTTCATTCTGGACCCCACCCTCTCATTCGATCCCCACGTCAGCTCTATTGTCAAGTCATCCTACTTCCACCTCCGAAACATCGCAAAAATCAGACACTGCCTCTCCCCGCCCGCTGCTGAATCCCTCATCCACGCCTTCATCTCCTCCCGCCTTGACTACTGCAACTCCCTACTCACCAGCATCACCTCCCGCTCCCTCCATAGACTCCAGATGGTCCAAAACTCTGCTGCACGCCTCCTCTCAAACACCCGCTCCCGTGACCACATCACCCCTGTCCTCCACTCTCTCCACTGGCTCCCCATCAAAGAACGTATCCATTTCAAAGTCCTCATCCTCACATACAAAGCCCTCCATAGCCTGGCCCCCCCTTACCTGACTGACCTCCTTCTCCCCCACCGCCCTACCCGTACCCTCCGATCCTCATCCATTGTTCCCCTCACTGTCCCACCCTCAAAACTCAAAGGCTTCGGTCACCGTCACTCCTCACTTTTAAATCCCAAGTCAAAACCTACCTGTTCTCCCATGCCTACAGCCTCCCTTACCCCTAGCCATCTCCCCCATCCCGGCCACCCCCGCCCCCCCCCCCCTGGACACGCATACAACCTCCCCTACCCCTACCCATCTCCCCTAACCCTGCCACCCCCCTGATATCCATACAGCCTCCCCTACCCCTAACCAAAAATGGAGATAGAACCGTATAATTCTAACGTCACGATATATGAAGTGACTTATTGAAGACGTGTTTGCATGGCGTTGCGTAGTGATAGAGTACTCCTCCCTGTACACTCACTCCTCTGATGGGACCCAGCAGGGGTTACCAGGGGTTACCAGGGGCAACCAGGCACTCTGGCCCTGGGGGGGGGAGGGCTTCTAGAACAGTCTTCTAGACCCTATCGCCTGTTCAACGTATTCAGCTACTCAAAACGTCATCAAGCCCCAACGGCTTTATTTGTTACTTTATGAATGTCCTGTATGTCGATATTGCAGTTGACTCTGTTTTGTGTGTGTGTGCGCGTGTGCGTGTGCGTGTGCGTGTGTGCGTGTGCGCGTGTGTCTGTGTGCGTGTGCGTGTGTGTCATCACCTCCCTCAGCGCTGTGAGACCTGCCAGAGACCGGGCGCCACGGTGGGCTGCTGTCTGGCCTCCTGCAGCAGCAACTACCACTTCATGTGCGCCCGGCAGCACCACTGCGTCTTCCTGGAGGACAAGAAGGTCTACTGCCACCGCCACAGAGACCTCATCAAGGGAGAGGTCAGCAGGACGTCCAGATCTACTTTAGATTTACATTTGAATTATCCTATGATCTCCAACAGTGCTGCGGCTAGTTATTCACTTAATCAATTAGGCCGTAATTAAGCAATATCACACGAGAGGGAGTGTGTTATACTGAATATCAGCACGGCTGTGATTGGGTCGTAGGTACGAGGCCGCAGGCTGAGTACCGAAGACAATCACAGCCGTGCTGATATTCAGTATAACAGCACGAACTCCAGTGTGATATTGCTTTTATACAACAGTTCTACAGCGCCATTTATTAGTGAACAGTAATAAGCGACAACAGATTATGATTTGTTTGTTTATTTAATCGTAAAAATAAACAAAAAATTGTTCCGCAACTGAACTTCAAATGGACTGTTGCCTAGTAACCTGAACACAAACATGTAGTCTAATTAACGGTCATTTAGTAGAACATCTGTGCGGCGGAGTGATATAACAGTGTTGTTAACATATAGTTAAAAGTCCCAGTGCTGTTATACTGGATATCAGCACTCATGGAATGCCTCTTGTCCAATCAAATTACTTGGTCGGAACTAACTGTTGTATAAGTAGTGTTATCCCCCAGGTGTAACCCCCAGTCTCCCCCCCCCCCCCCCCCCCCCTCCCTCCCCCAGGTGGTGTCTGAGTCTGGGTTCCAGGTGACCCGCAGGATCCTGGTGGACCTGGAGGGGATCAGCCTGAGGAGGAAGTTCCTGACGGGCCTGGAGCCAGAGAACGTCCACATGATGATAGGTGTGTGTGTGTGTGTAACAGAGGCCGTGAGCTTAGAATGATAAGGTTCTATCTCCGTTTAGAATGATAAGGTTCTATCTCCGTTTAGAATGATAAGGTTCTATCTCCGTTTAGAATGATAAGGTTCTATCTCTGTTTAGAATGATAAGGTTCTATCTCCGTTTAGGGCAGTTCAGAGATATTCAGCGTCAAAGTTTTTACATTCCATTATGTTCTGTGAGATGGAACCTTTGTATTTTAGGAATTACTAACTCAAAAATGTCAACATTTAAAAAATAACACCACACAGGCATTAATAAACACCTAATGGATCAGATTATGTAAAAAACTCAATTTTGACAAAAACGGAGATAGAACCTTATAATTCTAACGTCACGATACTAGGCCCTTGTGTTTCTATACTAGACAGTTATGCATCCATGGAGGCTGGCGGAGGTCAACATTGTAGGACGGGTTCTTTGTGATGTCTGGAACGAGGAAGGTGTTTCTCATTCTCGTTCCTCATTCCGTTCCCATGCATTCAAACATGAGCCCGTCCTCCGATTTCTGCCTCCACCAGCCTCCCTCTGGTATGTACAAGTATGGCCATGGTGTTGCTTTCTATGCTAAAGACTAAAGACACTCTCGTCACTGCAGGTTCCATGACCATCGACTGCCTGGGGATACTGACTGAGCTCTCCGACTGCGAGCACAAACTCTTCCCCGTGGGATACCAGTAAGTTTGTTGCACAGTCCCCTATGGAAGGAGGGATGGAGAGAGAGAGAGAGAGAGGGGGGCAGTAGGGATAGAAAGAGGGGGGGGGGGCGGTAGAGAGAGACGGGGAGAAGGATAGAGATGGAGACAGAGGGAGGAAGGAGGGGGGGGGATCATTTATTGAATATAAATAGTAAGTTGCTTTTTTGAAACAGCTGTGTTGTGTGTTTGTCTGTGCAGGTGTTCTAGAGTGTACTGGAGTACTCTAGATGCCCGCAAGCGCTGCGTGTACACCTGCCGCATTCTCGTATGTCGCCCCCCGGTGGTGGAACCAGACCTGTTGGTCTCAGAGAAGAACCGTACCATCGGTCACAGCCCCCCTCCCCTCTCAGGTAAGGGCCTCTATAGCATGAGAACACAGAACCAAAACTCATTCTTAATGCTCTACATTCCAAACTGTTTGGATTTGAAATCATACAATTACTATGTGGTTTAAGTATTCGGTTGTTAAGTCGTGACGTCTTTCCGGGTCCAAAGTTGGCTGAGGCGCTCTCTTCGAAATGCCTCAGTAATAATAATAATTCATTATATTTGTATAGCGCTTTTCCGAGGCTCAAAGACGCTGACAAATATGGGAAAAACGGGAAAGTGCTGTGTCCCTTGTTGTATGAATAGATCCCAGTCTAAAAAACGATTGAACTGTCATTCTACCGCTGTAGTACACTGGTACTCTGGTGCAGGGAATTTCTGGTTTGGACCCGGAAATTGCTAAACGTCACGTTTGACGTCAGACTTAACAACCGAGTAGATTCTCAGTTCTCATTTGATTTGTGTACATAATTTGTTTCACCATTCTTTTTTTCTTTTCTTTTTTTTTGTGTGGACAGATAAAGAGCTGTCACCGCTGTCAGACCCGTTTGACTCCCCCGTGCCTTCGGAGGGCCCGTCCCTCCCCATCACCCCCAAACTCAAAGTCTACACCCGGACCCAGCACGCCAGCTACCCCCCCGCCCAGCGCTCCCCAGGCTCCAGACCGCTGCCTTCCCCAGGTAACAGCGCGTGACATTAGAATTATACGGTTCTATCTCCATTTTTGTCAAAATTTAGTTTTTTACATAATCTGTTTATTAATGCCTGTGTGGTGTTATTTTTTACATTGTATTTACAATGTATTTTTTACATTTTTTTTTTATGTTTACATTTTTGAGTCAGTAATTAATAAAATACAAAGGTTCCATCTCACAAAACATAATGGAATGTAAAAACTTTGACGCTCAATATCTCTGAACTGCCCTAAACGGAGATAGAACCTTAGAATTCTAAACTCACGATACATTACATGTTTTTATTTTTATTTCACTCAATATTCATGTAATCAAAGAAATCCCATTTAGGGATCAAATATCTCTTTATCAAGGACTACCTTGCCAAGAAAGCAGCTAAAAATAGAATCATGTACTGAAGAAACAATACAAAACACATTATAATGTCCATAAATGTCAGGCAAATGGTAGTAGCGTTAGTGACAGGTGGAGATGTACTGTATTTATGTTCTTTACGGTGTCGTTGTTCCATCGTTTTCTAGGTGGTTCCTCCCACTCGGCCCATGAGATCGTAACCGTGGGAGACCCCCTGCTGAGCTCCGGCCTGCGAAGCGTCGGCCCCCGGCACCACAGCGCCTCCTCTCTCTACCCGTCCCCCCCACCCCCCAACCCCCAGCCCCCCAGAGAGAGAGCAGTCTCCTCCCCCCCCCCGTGCACCCCCCTGCCGATCCCCGTCTCCTCTCCTGCGCTGCCCCTCTCCTGCGTGACCCCCACCCTGTCCTCCCCGCCTCCCCTCATCTCCTCCACCACCTCCAGAGAGCTGAGCCTGAGGGGGGACCCCGAGAAGAGCCTCAGCCCTTCCTTCCAGCACAGACAACACCCCCCTCCCCCTCCCCACCACCACCACTACCACCACTACTTCCACCACAACAGCAGCCGGTCAGTGAGGAAGGAGAGTGGCGGCGGCTCAAAGCAGGCCGGGGGCGGAGAGAAGGCCAGAGCAGCCCCAGGGGGGGCAGGGGGGAGCGTGAGCCTGGCCTCTTCCCCCCTGAGCACGGCCGTACCCACGGTGACCCAACAGAGAGAGAGGGGCGGCTGCTCCAGGACAGAGAAGCAGGGGAAGCAGGGTGGCAAGACGACGGAGGCCGAGCCTCAACCCTCCCCCAACCTCACTCTCCTTTCCTCCCGACACCGCCCCGCCCCCCCGCTGCCCAAGGACCGAGCCGCCCCCCCGGCCAAGGGGGAGGGGAGCTCGGGGATCTCTGCGGCGCCAGCCCCTAAGGACGCTGGTGGGAAATCCTCTGGCTCCTCCCCTCAGCTCCCCGCGTACCGGAGGAGGTCACATGACTCGGTATTGGCGCCAGCGCCGACTGCAGCCACGACCAAGCCCCTGTGGTCCTCGGGAGCTCCGGTCCAGGACGACATCGTCGTCGTCAAACGAGGGTCGTCCGGCCAGTCCGGCCCGTCCCCCGTCCCCTCCGCTGGTCACATCCCCCCCCCTTCCCCCTCCCCGTCCCCCTCCCACGGGACCAAAGACAAACAGTCCAAAGCCGCCAGGGCGCCCAGCAGCAGCAGCAGCAGCAGCAGTAGAGAGGTGTCGAAAGAAAGGGAGAAGACCCAACAACAACAACACAACAGTAACAAGACCCTCCTCAACAACAACAACAACACCACCACCGCCAAAGCCCCTAGCGCGCCGACACCCCCCGCCCCCGCGTCTCACAACAGCCACGGCAAGGCAGCCGGTCCGCTGGGCGGCAACAACGCCGCCACAGCCGCCACCACCACCACCAAAGGCCCCGCCGGGGAGGCCCTGGTGAAGACGGAGAAACAACAAGCAGCAGGAGACGTCCGAAGATGTTCCAAGAGCAGCAGGGGGGAGAGAATCTCCAGTCCCGAGAGGAAGAAGAACCAGAACCTGGGTCTGGGTCTGGTGATCCTGCAGCAGCCGCACCAGCAACCCCGCCCCGCCCCGGAAAGAGGTCCGAGAGGTCCCGCCCACCCCCACGCCCACGCCCAGGCCCAGACCAAGGTCGCTACGGACGAGGTGGTGGTCACCACCCGGGACAAGAAGAGGACGGTGAAGGGAACCCTGATGCAGATCAAGACGGATCCCAACGGGACCAGCAACGCGTCTCTCGGCGTTCCTTCCTGTAAAACAGTCGGTACTTCCTCGGATCCCACCGCTGCCACCACTACCACCACCACCGCCACCCCCACCACCGCCGCTGCCCCCTCCATCTTCCCTGCAGATCAGGGGGGACACCCGGCGAACCGCCAAACCTCAACCGCCCTCTTCTCCTCCCCCTCGGTCAGCTCAGAGAGCTCCGAGTCCGACAGCGTCCACCACCCGCACCCCGACGAGGAGCGCCAAGGCAACCGCCTGCTGGCCCGGCTCGCCGAGGAGGGGGAGGGGGAGGGGCCTGAGGACGGGGAGGAGGAGGAGGGGGGCGAGGTGGACGACAAGCACCACGAGGACGACAGCGACGGCTCGGGCTCGGCCAAGCGGCGCTACCCCCGCCGGAGCGCCCGCGCCCGATCCAACATGTTCTTCGGCCTCACGCCGTTCTACGGCGTTCGCTCGTACGGCGAGGAGGACATCCCCTTCTACAGCAGCGGAGGGGACGGGGGGGGGCCCGTGGGGAAGAGGAGGTCCGGGGGGGGCAGCAGGAGGTCGGCCGAGGGGCAGGTGGACGGAGCGGACGACATCAGCACCTCTTCGTCGGGCGACAGCGGAGCGGAAGGGGAGGGGGGGGTTCCACTGATCCAGTGTTCTGCTACTAAAGACCCGTACTATTACAACTTCACCCGCACCATCATCAACCCCGGCGCGGGCCTGCCTTCGATAGAGGGCATAGACCAGTGTCTGGGGAGGGGCTCCCAGCTGCAACGCTTCCTGAAGGACGAGGAAGAGGAGGAGGAGAGGAAGGCCGCCGGGGGAGAGGAAGGAAGGCCTAGCAGGTATGTAGCCTAG
Organism: Nansenia antarctica; assembly: GCF_963989245.1. Lineage (NCBI taxonomy): Eukaryota > Metazoa > Chordata > Actinopteri > Argentiniformes > Microstomatidae > Nansenia > Nansenia antarctica. The sequence goes on along the minus strand of NC_137692.1, from coordinate 24,161,949 downwards.
CTAGCTAGCTAGCTACCACCGGTTCACTTCATTAGAGAAACAAGATTTACTTAGCTACAGTATTTTCTTTTCCGTATGTTATATTAGTGTATGTATTTACAAACTCGATCTCTGGAAAAGGTTCAGCTTCTTTTCTTAACTTCTTATCTTGATGATAAAGTCCGGATGATTGGACAATGTTCAAACGCGTTGTGACCTGCTTTGTTCTACAGTAGTAGAGGTTCTAGAGTAGATACATGCTGGGTTCCCACGGGTCCTTGAAATCCTTGAAAGTTTGTGAATTTGAGAAAAAAAAATCAAGGTCTTTAAAAGTAGATATGGGTCATTGAAAATGCTTGAATTCCCCCCCCTCTCTCTCTCTCTCTAAAAAATATATATATTCCCAAAAATGTTCCTTAGCTCGTCAACTAGTAAATAAGTCTCTGTATTGCTTAACTTTACACATATTTCACAATATTGTTTTGCTGTGCTGTGGTAGAGAAGGCAAGAGACCATCTAGTGTTCACACATTCAAGCCTCTCTTTTTAATTGTTGTCTCTGAGTAGTTCCTGATAGTTCCTATTATATAAATTCTCATCTAGATCTGTCTCAAACTATGCCGTGTTGGGTCCTTGAATTTGAGGGAATTGAGTCTTGAAAGTCCTTGAAAGGTGCTTGAATGTCATGTTTCAGAAGGTGTGGGAACCCTGTATAGATGTTACGGTACATGTGGGAAAACTAGGGTTAGGGTTAGGTGCTAGGGTTAAGGTTAAGGTTAGGGTTAGGGTTAAGGTTAGGGTTAAGGTTAGGGTTAGGGTTAGGGTTAGACATGCCAGCATGTACCAAGTCACCCTAGCACCTAACCCTAACCCTAGTTTTCCCACATGTACCGTAACATGTAGATAAAGTTATGATTCATCCATTCAGCAGGACTCTGAACCAGCAGCAGATCGGGCAGCTAGACGGCGTGGACGACGGTTCGGAGAGTGACGCTAGCGTCAGCGCCTCCGCCACCACCTCCTCCACCTCCACCACCACCACAGCCGCCGCCTCCTCCTCCTCCTCCTCCTCCTCTTCTTCTTCGCACAAGAGCACCGGGAAGAGGAAGGCCAGAGAGAGGGAGCGACACGCCACAGAGAAGCTGGAACACGACGCAGGAGGGAAGGAGGCGGAGAACAGCAGCGGAGGTGGAGGAGGCGGAGGGGGGGGCGGAGGGAGCGGAGGCAGTAACAGCCGAGAGGCAGGAAGTGGCAGGAAGAACCAGAAGGAGAACTGCCTCCCTCTGGGAGGGGGGAAGACGCCCCAGGGACAGACGGTACGTAGCCCCGAGGTTAGAGAGGAGGATCAGGCAATTAGCTCTCTGTGTGTGTGTGTGTGTGTGTGTGTGTGTGTGTGTGTGTGTGTTGCTTGGAAGGTGGGAGAAGTGAATGAATGAATGAATGAATGGTCTTTATTTGTCATTGCTACAGTACAGGTACCAAACAACGAAATTTAGGAGGGGTAATGAGAGCAAGTGTGAAAATGAGAATGAGAAGTGAAAATGAGAGCAGCTCAGAAGACACATTTCTGCCATTTAACAGATGGATTAAGTTCTCTCCTCTCCCTCTCCCTCTCCTCTCCCTCTCCCCTCCCTTCCCTTTTCTCCTCTCCTACAGGGCCAGGATCCCCTGGAGGCCCAGCTGTCCCTCAGCACCACGGACCTGTTGAAGTCCGACTCGGACAACAACAACAGCGACGACTGCGGGAACATCCTGCCCTCTGACATCATGGAGTTCGTCCTCAACACCCCGTCCATGTCCATGCAGGCGCTGGGCCAGCAGGCCGAGCCGGGCTCCTCCTCGGAGCTCCTCTCCCTGGACGAGAGCTACGCCGTGGACGTGGGCCGCCGCAAGGACATCCTGTTCGAGGACTTCAGCTCGCAGCCCCTGGCTGGCGTCGTCAGCTCCGGGGAGGCCGGGGGGGGGGAGGGAGGCTCCGGCGTGGGCGTGAGCGGCAGCTCCATCTCTGTGGAGGAGCCGTACGGCCTGCCCCTGGAGCTGCCCTCCGACCTCTCGGTCCTGACCACGCGCAGCCCGGCCGTCAACAACAATAACAACAACCAGAACCACAGCGGCGGCCTCAGTAGCATCACAGAAGGCTCCTCCGACCGCAACACCACCATGCTCCAGTCGCTCCAGACCTCCTCCAGCGAAGGGAACAACGCCGCAGCAGCGGCGGAGAAGGGGGGCGGAGAGAAGAAGAGAGGAGCCGGGGCCTCCTCGGGGGGGGTGTCTCCCTCCGAGAGCCAATCGGACGGGGGAGCAGCGGCGGTGGCGCGGGGGGGAAGCAGCAGGGAAGCTCAGGGGGGAGGGGGGAGCTCAGAGGGTGGTCACATGACACCGGAGCATTTCATCGTCCCAGAACGCATCAGCAGCCCGGCGGCCTTGGGCCAGGGGGCGGAGCCTCCGGCGGCGAGTAGCCAGGAAGCAGGCGCCGCTAGGAACTCTGGGGGAACTGGGCCAGGTCTGCCCAGCTCCTCCCCCACCCAGCTGCCTCTGCAGGGGCAGAGTACAAAGTACCTCCCTATCGCGGCGGCTAGCGCTAGCTCCAGCCCAGGCCTGAGCCCCTCCCAGGGCCCTCCCGGCACCGCGGCGCACACCCCCCCCTCCTCCCACCTGAAAGCAGGCGGCGGCCCCCCAGACAAGCTGATCGTGGTGAACCAGCACCTGCAGCCCCTCTACGTCCTCCAGACGCTGCCCAACGGCGTGACCCGGAAGATCCAGATCACGCCCTGCGAGGCGGGACACGCGCTGGAGAGCGCCGGCGGCTCCTCGGTCCTGAGCTCCATGACTCTGACCCCACAGCCCATGTTCTCCGCCGGGGGGGGGAACGTCCTGGGCGCCATGCCCCCCCACCACCACCCCCAGATCCACACCTTCACCGGCACCGCCCAGACCGGCTACCAGACGGCGTGCCCAGCCTCGGGGCTCCTCATCGGGGTGCCCACCTCCTCCTCGGCCTCCGGCTCCTCCCCCCACGACCCCCCCCAGATCCTGGTGTCTCAGGCCGGGGGGGGTCACGCCCCATCGGGGGTCACCATCGTCTCCGCCTCTGCCTCCTCGGTCTCCTCGGTCATCTCCTCCACCTCGGCCGCGGGGCTCGCCACGGGCCACGGCAAGAAGCGGCCCATCTCCCGCCTGCCGCAGCCCAGCCGCAAGACCAAGAAGCTGCCGCGCCCCCGCCCCGCCCCGCCACCGCCCCCCGTCACCCTGATCAACCTCTCCCCCTCGCAGGTCACCTCGGCGGGCGTCACCACCACCGGCATCCCTGTCCAGCCCCTGGCCTCCTCCTCCTCCTCCTCCCAGCGCAGCGTGCCCAACATCATCAAGAGGCCCAAGGCAGGGGGGGGGGTGGTGTACCTGCCTGGCACGCTGCTGCAGCAGAGGAGGGTCACGACTCCTCTCCTGGGTCACGACTCCTCCTCTCCCCACCTGGGGGTCCGCGCCCTGGCCGGCCACACCCCTAGCCAGCCCGTCCTCAGCGTGGTGGCCCTGACCCCCGGCTCCACGGCTGGACTCATAGGTAGGGTTTTACTATATAATGTAGCCAAAGGCTGGGTTGCACCAACCTGGTTTAAATTTTAAACCGGTTTTAAATCAAGGCTTATCTACTAATCCTGTTGCACCAAACTTTAATCCTAGCTTAAACCTAGTTTAATTTAATCCTTCTCTCTCTGTCTCTCTCTCTCCATCTCTCTCTCTCTCTCTCTCCATCTCTCTCTCTCTCTCTCTCTCTCCATCTCTCTCTCCCTCTCTCCATCTCTCTCTCTCCATCTCTCTCTCTCTCTCCATCCCTCTCTCTCTCTCTCTCTCCATCTCTCTCCATCTCTCTGTCTAACCCTCCAGCTCCAGGCTCCGTGTCTCTCAGCACGCCGGTCCTCAGCTCTGCCGCCGAAATCACGGGTCGTCCAATCAGCAGCCTCCTCTTCAAGGCCGGCCCCCACGGCCTGGGCCTCTCCGAGCAGCAGCAGCTGGTCCTCCAATCAGGAGGAGGGAGCCCTGTGATGACATCGTTGAGCCAGACCACCTCCGTGGGCAGCAGCAGCAGTATCCGTGTTCTGCCCTCGTCCCACCAGACTGTCAGCCTGTCCGTCAGCCACCGGGGGGAGGCAGAGGGTGCTGGTGCTCTCCAGCTGCATCAGCCAATCAGCAGCAGGGCTCATCAGACCCTAGAGGGCGGGCCCAATGTCACTCCTACCGTCACTCCTCACGACTCCACCACCAACCAGGCGGGAGTGGGAGTGTTCAACCCCCAGACCCCCCAGACCCTTCAGACCATCTCCATGCCCTTCTCCATACTGACAGAGCAGAGACAGGAGCTTCTGAAGCCTTCGTCCACATTAGGACCGGGGTCGGGGTCGGGGAAGGGCAAGCAGAAGGCCAAGCGTCCCAGGCACAGCCCAGACAAGCCCAGCGGGAAGAAGCACAAGTCTCACCAGGAGACCCAGGGAGACGGCAGCCCTGCCGGCTGGACCCCCTTCCTACCTGAGTAAGAACTTTAAATGTTTACATTTTACATGTTTGGCGTTTAGCAGACGCCTTATTCCAAAGCGACTTACAATCGATACATTTGAATACTAAGCAAGTGAAGAATCATCAATCCACCAGTCGTAGCAGGAAGAGTAATCCAGCTCAGGCCCGGGGCCACTGATGGAAGGAAAAACCTTCTTCTAAACCTTTCTTTTTTTTTTGACACTGGAGAAACAGAGAAACAGTACAAGGGGGGGCAATAGAAGTTTTTAGAGACACAGTAGAGGGGAAAAGCGGGTGTCTTTAGGAGACGCGGTGCTGAGGGGCAGAAGATGTCTCAGGAGGAGCAGGTGTAGAACTCTGACCTGCTGTGGCTTGTACCTCGACTGAACAAATCCAATAATAATGGCCGATTGTTCCTCTCTCTGATTCCTCTCCTCCACTTTGTGTCTGCAGGTCCATAGAGCCGGTCTCTCCTGAACCTATGGACACTGGAACGCCTAAAGACAAGGGAACCCCTAAGAGGTGAGAAACACCCACCCAAGCGCTTTTTTCCACCTCTATACCAGGGGAGGCTGGTGGAGGTAGAACACCAGGGGAGGCTGGGGGAGGTAGAACACCAGGGGAGGCTGGGGGAGGTAGAACACCAGGGGAGGCTGGGGGAGGTAGAACACCAGGGGAGGCTGGGGGAGGTAGGTAGAACACCAGGGGAGGCTGGGGGAGGTAGAACACCAGGGGAGGCTGGGGGAGGTAGAACACCAGGGGAGGCTGGTGGAGGTAGAACACCAGGGGGAGGCTGGGGGAGGTAGAACACCAGGGGAGGCTGGGGGAGGTAGAACACCAGGGGAGGCTGGGGGAGGTAGAACACCAGGGGAGGCTGGTGGAGGTAGAACACCAGGGGAGGCTGGTGGAGGTAGAACACCAGGGGAGGCTGGGGGAGGTAGAACACCAGGGGAGGCTGGGGGAGGTAGAACACCAGGGGAGGCTGGTGGAGGTAGAACACCAGGGGAGGCTGGTGGAGGTAGAAACCGGAGGACGGGCTCATTGTAATGCCTGGAATGGAATGATGGAACGGGTTGATGCCACTCCTGATGCCTGAACCACGGCATTACAACCAGCCTGACGTCAGACTCCTACATTTCTCTTTACGTTTCTGTTAATTTGCCAATGGGTAATGTTTGCCAATGGGTAATGTTTGGTAATGGGTAATGTTTACCAATGGATAATGTTTACCAATGGGTAATGTTTGCCAATGGGTAATGTTTGCTAATGGTAATGTTTGCTAATGGGTAATGTTTACCAATGGGTAATGTTTGCCAATGGGTAATGTTTGCCAATGGGTAATGTTTGCCAATGGGTAATGTTTGCCAATGGGTAATGTTTGCCAATGGGTAATGTTTGCCAATGGGTAATGTTTGCCAATGGGTAATGTTTGCCAATGGGTAATGTTTGCCAATGGGTAATGTTTACCAATGGGTAATGTTTGCTAATGGGTAATGTTTGCCAATGGGTAATGTTTACCAATGGGTAATGTTTGGCAATGGGTAATGTTTGCCAATGGGTAATGTTTGCCAATGGGTAATGTTTGGTAATGGGTAATGTTTACCAATGGGTAATGTTTACCAATGGGTAATGTTTACCAATGGGTAATGTTTGCCAATGGGTAATGTTTACCAATGGGTAATGTTTGCTAATGGGTAATGTTTGCCAATGGGTAATGTTTGCTAATTGGTAATGTTTCTCAATGGGTAATGTTTGGTAATGGGTAATGTTTGCTAATGGGTAATGTTTGCTAATTGGTAATGTTTGGTAATGGGTAATGTTTGGTAATGGGTAATGTTTGCCAATGGGTAATGTTTGGTAATGGGTAATGTTTGGTAATGGGTAATGTTTGGCAATGGGTAATGTTTCTCAATGGGTAATGTTTGCCAATGGGTAATGTTTACCAATGGGTAATGTTTGCCAATGGGTAATGTTTGGTAATGGGTAATGTTTGGTAATGGGTAATGTTTGGCAATGGGTAATGTTTCTCAATGGGTAATGTTTGCCAATGGGTAATGTTTACCAATGGGTAATGTTTGCCAATGGGTAATGTTTGGTAATGGGTAATGTTTGTAAATGGGTAATGTTTACCAGATCCAGAGAGTGATCGTAGGTGTTGTTGTGTTTGCAGTGTGTCGGCTGAGTCTCTCTCCAGCAGCGTCTTTGAGTTCCCTGATGGGAAAGACGTCAACACAACAGGCTCCGGCCTGCAGAGTGCAGCAGCAGCACAAGGGCCTAGGTGTGGTCTGCAGGGGGGCGGCGGGGGGGACTCCTCCCAGCACAGCCAGCCCAGGAGAGGACTCCTCTTTGAGATCCGCAGCGATGACGGCTTTCAGATCCGCTGTGAAAGTATAGAAGGTATAACACCATATATGTATGTATGTATGTATGTATAGTAGTATATATATATATGTGTTAGACTATGGCAGGACTTGTTAGACTATGGCGGGACTTGTTAGACTATGGCAGGACTAGTTAGACTGGCATGGTTAGGGTTGTGTGTGTGTATGGAGAACACTGACCTGACCTCCTCCCCCCTCCAGAGGCCTGGAAGTCTCTGACTGATAAGGTCCAGGAGGCTCGCTCCAACGCCAGGCTCAAGGAGCTCTCCTTCCAAGGTAAGAGACCCACCCTCTTTATATCACTGCGCATATAGACACAGAACATTCAGGGGCGCTTAGGTGGCGTAGCGGGTTAAGCGTTGACCACGTAACCGCAGGGTCTCCGGTTCGATTCCGGCCGGGGACATATCCTGCATGTCATCCCTCCTCTCTCTCTCTCCCACCCATCCTTCCTGTCTAAATCTCTACTGTATCTGTCAAATAAAATGAAAAAAATATGAGTGGGACTGAACCCCACTCAGAAATAAATCTAATAAATAAAAAGACACAGAACATTCTCAGAGCTCAGGTCATAGGTTCATATCAACCAGCATTTCAGTGCCCCAATACCTACGCTCAGGATATGTCCAAAACATTTTTTTTACGTTACCCTGCATGCAAACATTTCCCTCCGTTAAACCGGTGACTTGATCGATCGATCGGTTTGTTGATAAGAGGGTGGCTTGTGTTGACCTTTGACCCTTGTCTCCCCTGCGTGTCCTGACCTCCCAGGGGTGAACGGTCTGAGGATGCTGGGCGTGCTGCACCAGGCGGTGGTGTTCCTCCTGGAGCAGCTGTATGGCAGCAGACACTGCCGGTCTTACCGCTTCCACTTCCACAAGCCTCAGACGGCCGACGAGCCGCCGCTCAACCCCCACGGCTCGGCACGCGCTGAGACACACCACAAGTAAGTAGGGCTGGACACACACACACACACACATAGACACACACACACACACACACACACACACACACACACATGTACGTATACACACACACATAGACACACATGTACGTATACACACACACATTGACACATGTATGTATGTATGTATGCACACACACATGCACAGCACACACATAGACACACACGTACGTATACACACACATGCACACACACAGACACACCTGTACGTATACATGCACATACACACACACACACACACAGGCATACATGCATACAGTACATCTAAACACACACATATGCTTACACCGGAGTAGAGCAGTGTTCTACAGTGTTCTACTGTGTTCTACAGCTGCGTTCTTGTGTTTGTGTCTGATCCGTCTGTCCTCTCTCTCTCCAGGAGGTCGATGTTCGACGCGTTTAACTTCCTGGCGTCCAAACACCGCCAGCCCCCAGAGTACAACCCCCTGGAGGAGGAGGAGGGGGAGGAGAAGCTGGAGGCTGCACTGTGAGTCCCAGTACCCCCCCTGGTTTTAAAAATGTCAATGTGTTGGCGTAGCCCCCCCATCCCCCCCCCCCTCCCCCCAGTCAAGTTGTTGGTGTCACAGGAAATGATGATGGGGTCGCCAGTCAATTTGGGGTCACGAGACACAACCAAATGTCTGGGGAACCCCCTGGGTTAGTTAGGGACGTTTCTGTACAAGGGCCTTTGGGACGTCTCCTCTGTCAAACTGTGGAGGTGTTGGTTATCTTCCTGGTTGTGTGTGTGTGTGTGTGTGTGGGGTTGACGGGTGTGTTGTGGTGTGTTACAGGCGTGCCACCACCATGGTCCTGCCCCTGCCTCTGAGGTTCACACAGCTGAAGAGGACCTCCAAGGAGGCAGTGGGAGTCTACAGGTTAGAACAGCCTTCATCCTCATCACCATCATCATAATCATCCTCATCACCATCATCATAATCATCCTCATCCTCATCATCATCATCCTCATCATCATCACCATAATCATCCTCATCACCATCATTATCATCATAATCATCCTCATCACCATCATCATCATCATAATCATCCTCATCACCATCATCATCACCATCATTATCATCATAATCATCCTCATCACCATCATCATCATCACCATAATCATCCTCATTCTCATCACCATCATCATCATTATCATTACACCTCAGGTTTCCAACGTTAGCTTGTGCCAATACACATCATGTCCTGTTAGACACTGTAACCATCACACCTAGCGAACCGGTACAATATACAGTATATTATGAGGTGCCGTATCGGCCATACGCACACATGAAGAGCTCTGACACGCACACATGAAGAGCTCTCACACGCACACATGAAGAGCTCTGACACGCACACATGAAGAGCTCTCACACGCACACATGAAGAGCTCTCTCACGCACACATGAAGAGCTCTCACACGCACACATGAAGAGCTCTCACACGCACACATGAAGAGCTCTCACACGCACACATGAAGAGCTCTCACACGCACACATGAAGAGCTCTCACACGCACACATGAAGAGCTCTCACACGCACACATGAAGAGCTCTCACACGCACACATGAAGAGCTCTCACACGCACACATGAAGAGCTCTCACACGCACACATGAAGAGCTCTCACACGCACACATGAAGAGCTCTCACACGCACACATGAAGAGCTCTCACACGCACACATGAAGAGCTCTCACACGCACACATGAAGAGCTCTCACACGCACACATGAAGAGCTCTCACACGCACACATGAAGAGCTCTCACACGCACACATGAAGAGCTCTCACACGCACACATGAAGAGCTCTCACACGCACACATGAAGAGCTCTCACACGCACACATGAAGAGCTCTCACACGCACACATGAAGAGCTCTCACACGCACACATGAAGAGCTCTCACACGCACACATGAAGAGCTCTCACACGCACACATGAAGAGCTCTCACACGCACACATGAAGAGCTCTCACACGCACACATGAAGAGCTCTCACACGCACACATGAAGAGCTCTCACACGCACACATGAAGAGCTCTCACACGCACACATGAAGAGCTCTCACACGCACACATGAAGAGCTCTCTCACGCACACATGAAGAGCTCTCACACGCACACATGAAGAGCTCTCTCACGCACACATGAAGAGCTCTCACACGCACACATGAAGAGCTCTCACACGCACACATGAAGAGCTCTCACACGCACACATGAAGAGCTCTCACACGCACACATGAAGAGCTCTCACACGCACACATGAAGAGCTCTCACACGCACACATGAAGAGCTCTCACACGCACACATGAAGAGCTCTCTCACGCACACATGAAGAGCTCTCACACGCACACATGAAGAGCTCTCACACGCACACATGAAGAGCTCTCACACGCACACATGAAGAGCTCTCACACGCACACATGAAGAGCTCTCACACGCACACATGAAGAGCTCTCACACGCACACATGAAGAGCTCTCACACGCACACATGAAGAGCTCTCACACGCACACATGAAGAGCTCTCACACGCACACATGAAGAGCTCTCACACGCACACATGAAGAGCTCTCACACACACACATGAAGAGCTCTCACACGCACACATGAAGAGCTCTCACACGCACACATGAAGAGCTCTCACACGCACACATGAAGAGCTCTCACACGCACACATGAAGAGCTCTCACACGCACACATGAAGAGCTCTCACACGCACACATGAAGAGCTCTCACACACACACATGAAGAGCTCTCACACACACACATGAAGAGCTCTCACACACACACATGAAGAGCTCTCACACACACACATGAAGAGCTCTCACACGCACACATGAAGAGCTCTCACACACACACATGAAGAGCTCTCACACGCACACATGAAGAGCTCTCACACACACACATGAAGAGCTCTCACACACACACATTATTCTTTCATATAACACTGAAATGTGGGTTTCTTATAGGCCATATATACGGTTTTCCAAACGTTTTCTTTTTTTTTGTGTATTTCCTGAAAAAGAAACATTACTTGATTTTTGGTGATGTATATATATTTTCCCCTCCCAAATACCTATATATATATATTTACATTTACATTTTTGGCATTTAGCAGACGCCTTATTCCAAAGTGACTTACAATCAATACATTTGAATACTAAGCATGTGAATCAGCAGTCCACCATTCGTTGCAGGAAGAGTACTCTAGCTCGGGCCCGGGGCCACTGATAGAAGAAAAAACCTTCTCCCTATTATCGCCTTCTACTAAAACGTATATTATAGATATTTTTTTAATATATATATATATATATATATATATAGGGGAAAATGGGCTAGGATCTCTTCGTTGAGTTGAGTTGAACCAGTGATCAGAGTTGAGTTGAACCAGTGATCATAGTTGAGTTGAACCAGTGATCATAGTTGAGTTGAAGCAGTGATCATAGTTGAGTAGAACCAGTGATCAGAGTTCAGGGTATCCGCGGGGTCTTGAAAAGTATTACAAGTTGATAAATCAATGTTGGGACAATCAAGACCCTTAATAAGTAATACAAAGTCTTATCACGATTTTATGAGGTCTTGAATTTTGTAGGTATTTTTCTGAATTAGACTCTGTCCAAAGAGTTTGAGTCCTAAACATTTTTAGTAAAAGTTGGTGAATTTATTAGTTTTATTAAAAAAAACAAAGATGAACCAGAAATTCTGTTGTATGATAGTGGTCTAGTCTATTGCAAACTAAAACTGTTAAGTTAAAGGTGTCACTGATGTAAACGGTTACAGCTCGAAGTGGCGGTGAGGTCTGGAAAAATATTGACAAGGTCTTTAAAAAGTCTTAGAAAGGTATTGAAATTAACCTCAAGATTCCTGTATATACCCTGTTATAGTTGAGTTGAAGCAGTGATCAGGTGATCAGGTGAACAGTGTCTCTGTGTGGTCCTGCAGGTCTGCCATACACGGGCGGGGGCTGTTCTGCAGGAGGACCCTGCGTGCCGGGGAGATGGTGATCGAGTACTCTGGCAGCGTCATCCGCTCTGTCCTGACAGACAAGAGGGAGAAGTACTACGATGGCAAGGTGAGGGGAGAGGAGGGGAGGGGAGAGGTCTGGCCAAAACGTCAATTAAATATTTTACTTTTACAGGGTATCCGTGGTGTCTTGAAAAGTATTAAAAGTTGATAAGTATTATTAAGGTATCACAAGTCTTGAATTTTGTAGGTATTATTCTGAATTAGACTCTGTCCAAAGAGTTTGAGTCCTAAACATTTTTAGTAAAAGTTCGTGAAATTATTAGTTTTATTAAAAAACAAAGATGAACCAGAAATTCTGTTGTATGATAGTGGTCTAGTCTATTGCAAACTAAAACTGTTAAGTTAAATTAAAGGTGTCACTGATGTAAACGGTTACAGCTCGAAGTGGCGGTGAGGTCTGGAAAAATATTGAGAAAGTCTTTAAAAAGTCTTAGAAAGGTATTGAAATTAACCTCAAGATTCCTGTATATACCCTGAAACCATTTAGCATTTTATCCAAAGCGACTTACAGATTACAGGGACAGCTATAAGTGCCTTACTCAGGGGCGCACTAGTGGTGGTGTTCCCAGGTGGGATTTCCATTACAATATACAGTATATGGAGTGTAAAAAGGACACTAGTAAGCTGTATGTATGGTAAGATAAGATGGACTTTATTGTCTGTGGACGGACATTGGTCTTGGACGGTAAAACGATGCTGCGCCACACACATCAATACAAGTAGGGCTTGTGCAACAAGAAACGATCTCAAATCATTCAGATTTATAAGTATAGTTTCACTGTCCCCCCTTTTTCTCCCCTCTTCCTCTCCTCCCTCCCTCCCTTCCACCCTCTCCCTCTCTTCCGCTCCTCTCCTCTCTCCCTCTCTTCCTCTCCTCCCTCCCTCTCCTCCCTCCCTCCCTTCCACCCTCTCTCCCTCTCTTCCACTCCTCTCCTTTCTCCCTCTCTTCCTCTCCTCCCTCCCTCTCCTCCCTCCCTCCCTTCCACCCTCTCCTCCTCTCCTCTCTCCCTCCCTCCCTCTCTCCCTCCCTCCCTCTCTTCCTCTCTCCCATCCTCTCCTCACCCCCCTCCCTCCCTCTCCTCCTCTCCTCCCTTCCACCCTCTCTTCCTCTCTCCCTCTCCTCTCTCCCTCTCTTCCTCTCCTCCCTTCCCCCCTCTCTCCCCCCCTCTCCTCCCTCCCTCCCCCCCCCCCCTCCCAGGGGACGGGCTGTTACATGTTCCGCATCGACGACCGCGAGGTGGTGGACGCCACGGCCGAGGGCAACGCGGCGCGGTTCATCAACCACTCGTGCGAGCCCAACTGCTACGCCCGCGTGCTCAACGTGGACGGCCAGAAGCACATCGTCATCTTCGCCCTGAGGAAGGTCCGCTGCGGCGAGGAGCTCACCTACGACTACAAGTTCCCCGTCGAGGACCTGACCAATAAGCTCCCGTGCAACTGCGGGGCCAATAATTGCCGCAAGTTCCTCAACTAGGAACTAGGAACTAGGAACGCTTCTCTTCTCCATCACGTTGTGTTGTGAAGTGCCTTCGCTCTTCACTGACACCGCAATTCTCATGGTCCTACCTGTTGGCTACTCGTGTCACCTCCAGGGGGCAGCAGTGCGTCAGGTATTGTCCCCCCCTGCGAGGGTTGGGCAGACGGAAGCTGTACACAGACAGGTATGAGGTTGTGGTGTTATGTTACGATGAGGTGTCTGTTGAAGCGGGAACCTTTTCTTTCTTGTTTTTAAAGGAAAAACTGATTGATTATTGTGCCTCTTAAGTTGTCTTTGTTTACTTTTGGACGGGGGGTGGGTGGTGGTTCTTCGACCGGGGTCAGGTGACGTGAAACAGTAAGGGGAAAGTAGAAAAGAGCCTTCTTCGCAGAATTGCATTTTTTTTTAAAACGTTCTGTATGACATCACTCTACCCTACACCTTATTTTTCTAGAGAACTCTGATCCTAAAGTCCTAAAGAACGATGGAATCCATCACTTGTGACATCACAAGCAGGTGACACCGAATACAGAAACGACAACAACAAGAAGAATTGTCACCTACTAGTTTTAAGAGTTTCCATTTTACACCAAAGTGCAATTTGTGGAAGGGATATTTATGGTGATTATAGGAAATAAAAAATGCAAGAGGAAGTTGATTTTTAGAGAGAGTTTGAGTCTCTGAGCCTCGCCTGTTCATCACATCTCTCCCTGTCTGTCTGAATGTGCAGTACCCCAGCCTGCAGACAGGAGGCAGGACACCATAGGCATCGCCTGGGCTGCTATAGGAAGCTGTTAGCCGTGTATTTATGACTGTAAATAGCTCTTCTGCTTGTCCGCAGCCAAGTGACGCTGGCGTAGGAAGCGCCACTAGGGGGAGCCGTCGTCACAGCGAGTTAGATTGTTTGTTTTTTTTTCCATTTTTTTTTTTTTTAAAGTGTTTGTTGTTAATTATGTTTTATGTTTATATTAATAATGCTAGCCATGAGTGTACTTATACTGAGTCCTAGAGATGTTAGGCCTAGATGTAGTCACATGACATAAACGGGAGGTGATGATTGGATAAAGCCCTGACAGTGTGGGCGTAGTAGACTCTAGTGGACTGACCCCTGAGGGGGGGGGGGCGTGAAACGTTTGTTTCTGTGGGTGTTGCGTTCGTAAATATTAGCGGTTAAGCGTAGGTACATGACCAAGGCAGAGCCAACTGATTGGTGTAGTTTGTAGTTCTAAACGTAGGTATATGGTAGCAGTGTCTTTTAGAGAGTTGCTTAGAGCAGAATCTTGATCTACAGCAGTGTGAACCAAATTGCATCCCCCCCCTGACTATGTTCTCCACGCGGCCCTTAGCGTTTAGATGATGAAAAGCCCCCCATGGCCTAACAACTGTTAGACTGTGGAATCTGATGGGTTTTTCGTTTTGATTTGTATCAAACTTGAGTCGTTTGACAGTCTTGTGGCTTTTCTGTCTCTCTTGTTTATAGACAGAGGAAATATCATGCTTGCTTTTGAATTGTAAATATAATATGTATATTTTTCTATACAAAAGACTAAAAAAAAAAAGCACTCACTAGTGAATAGCACTTAATGATGGTATTTATATTTTTAAGGAAAATCGTATTTATTTTGTTGCCATTTTGTAGGAAGTAGAGAGATTTACAGACACTAATGCTCGTCGTTGTTCGCTGCCTTTTCAGCATTGTTGTCGTCGTTGTCGTCGTCGATTTATTTGTAGCCTGAATGTTTTCTTTGATTCCAAAGACTGACGTCGTTGCTAGTCCCTGCATTCCACCAGCGGCTCTATCAACCAATCACAAGTCTCCATCGGGGCCGTGTACCAATGACAGCTAGCCACGGCCTAGAGAAGTCATGCGCTTGAGGAGAGGAGCGTCTGAGAGTGCAGCTGATCGAAAACTATAAGGATAGGCGATATCATCATCACCTTAATCCAGCCTTAATACCCCACCGTACGAGGCACTAGCCAGTCATCCAGACCTGGGTGGAATAGACAGATAGAAATGGACAGATCATTAAGACGACAGGCAGGTTTATTTTGTTTTTGTTTTTCATCGAAGCTCACCAAACCGCTGCTTTTGTGCAACTCTGGCTCCAGTTGTCCCTTTGCGAGCCCCTTCAGGCCAGTGACCTTGTTGTTATTTGTCCCTTGTTGTTGATGGTTTTGTTTTGTGTATTTAATCTCTTTTTTTGCCTCAGTCCCACGTTGACGTTCTATTCCGTTAGGCCGTAGTTGTGCGTCCCCTAACCCTGGCTACACAGGCTGATGTTATTAATACCTATGATGGTGTTGCCAAGCCAACGACACATTATTGCACTTCCACTGCGAAGCAGGCACTGAATGAACAGGGGTCATGGGGGCACAAACCTGAACTTTGTACTCTTTGAGAAAAAAACAAAAACAACAAAAAAACAACATTGGGTTCTTCCTATGTTGAGAGACCCACAGAAGAAGCACAGAATACTGTCAGTAGATTCCTCTAGTCTAGGAGTGGTGGTGGCGGCGCACAGAAAAGTCAAGTGCACTTCCTCGGCTATGCTATCCCAGTGTGTGACTGAGGTCGGCAGAGAGATGGCCAGGAGGACCAGCTAACTCTGACCCAGGTGTTAGTCAGGCCCCTGGTCCAGCTCTCTCTCTCTCTCTCTCTCTCTCGCTCTCTCTCTCTCTCTCTCTCTCTCTCTCTCTCTCTCTCTCTCTCTCTCTCTCTCTCTCTCTCTCGATTGATCTATCAACCTGCCTCCTTGGGGTGTGTGAGCAGGGGGGGGGGCACACTGGATTCTGCTGCTAGGCCCACGATGAATGTATAACTGACTACACAACTGAATAGTCGTCATCATTATTATTATCACAACAATATCAACCCACGCCACGGTTTTGTTTTTGAGTTTCTGCACTACCAACGACAGGAAGTACAACCTCGTAGGGAACAACGCGTTGTTGGTTTGTTGAAGGAGGGAAGCCATTCTAGCTGATAGGCTCCGCTGACACACAAACTGACAGTTTGAAACTAAACTAGCATTGGTGGGAGAGAGACTAGCGGTTTGAAAACAGAACAGAATGTCTGCATGGCTCTGGCACCGCTAAGTCTCCCTCATCCCAACTGTCTCTCTTAACCCGACTCACTCAACTCAACAGCGACAGTACCAGTACACCAGTACACCAGTACACACCGTCAACACTCATGTGTCAGACGGCTCAATACCTGATGAATAGCAACTTACTAGTACAGTAGTATTTGGACGACAGTGTTTTTGATGGCAGTTATTCTACACTGTTTTGTCTTTGACTCCATATTACCATGCCACACCAGTGGCTTCTCTTTCACCTGTAATTATTCTATATAGACATGATGACAATATATATTACGGAAACATAAATAGTAATAACTTGTACTTCTTCAATATCTATACAATATTACGGAATGGACAAACAAACTTAGTTACAGTAGCAAACAGCAGATTTATTATGGTTAATAGCAAATGTTCAATGTACTCTATAATGGTTTTGTGTTACAGTATCAGTTTAGAATAAAGACTAACCGACGTTCGATCATTTTGTATATTGATATCCAGAACCAGTTTTGTGCCTGTGAACGTTCCTCTCTGACCAGGGGGCGTAGCAGTCTCATTATTCTGGAAAGTAAAACGGTATTTATGTCACGAGAAAATGTGTAAATGTGTAAACGTGGTTGTGAAACGTCTTGTGATCAGCCATTTTGTTTTTCGTGTTTTTTGATTGTTGTAGTGAATGTTTTTGTTCATTCTTTTTCTTTGTACATTTCTAACAGGGATTCTAGACTGCTTACTTGATGATGGCGTGGTTATACATTGAGTAGAGGAGAGAAAAACAACTCCCACCACCCAAATGTTTTTCTTACGTCTCCTCCTCCAACCACCTGAGCTACAGTTGTACCTATGTTGTACTTATCATAAATGGTGTTATAGGAAGTGACGACGATGATGATGATGATAATGAAAAAACGATTTATTTATTTATTTTGTGCAACTTTGGAGCATCCATGATGAATATATGAACAGGTTGAGGTAATCCACCAACATGTCTTGAGAGGAGGAGTTGGAGAGATGTGTAACTGTATTTGTAATTTTATAATAGTTCCTCCTTGTGTATAGAACTTGTTTATCAGCCTGAGAACGGATGTGTCATTTTGGAGAGGGGGAACCGGAGGTCTGGGGACAGGGGGAAGGAAAGTTAAATGGCTCTTTTCTTCTGCCTTGAACATTGAGTACCTTTGTCTTATAACATGATGATGATGATGATGATGATGATATTTTTCCCCATTTGTTGTTCATCTGTGTTCTCTCATGTACCACAGAAATGAAGGAAAGTTAAAACCACAATAGTAAAAACCACAAACTACTTAAGGTTGAATGTATAATTAGGAAAAAAAATATGTACATAATTGTAAAAAGAAAAGTTTCTAATCATGTTTATTTTCTATGCACTTTTTTATTTAAGTGATAGTTTAAATAATAAACATGCTTCATTTACTCTTTGACTGGACTCCCGTCTGCTTTTCTTACACATGCTGTTATACTGAATACTAAACTGAACTGTTCAATAATAATTGTCTTGCCCAAGGACACTTCGACATGCGGCCAGCCGGGGCTCGAACCGCCGATCTGCCGACCTTGCGATCGTTAGACGGCGGCTCTACCTCCTGAGACACAGCTGTCCCCGGTGGCTGAGGTAAGGGCCAAGATTCTGATTTAACAGAACAGAAATGTACGCTGGGAAACTCCCAGGAAGTGCCTTAAAATAAACAGATACCAATTTCGCCTCATTTCCAGGGATGACCAACCAACCATGTTATATAAAAGACAATGGTGAGTGTTGTAATTCGAACCTGTGACAAATCTAAGGGCAGAGTGCGTCTAACTACGTTTTTATAACATCACACAACATGCTGAGAACATGAACATGCTAAAAACACATAAATAGATAAAACACACAGTCCTTGATTTTGAACACGTCCTAAAACAAAAGTCCAATCCAGAAATTATAAGTATTTAGTGATCGTTAAACTTGTTTTATTTTACCTTTATTTGACCAGGCGAGACAATTAAGAACAACATTCTTATTTCCAATGCCGGCCTGCCTCATAAGGGGAAAGGGGAGGAGGGCTGAAAGATAAAACATGTTAAAAACAAACAAGCACTTAAATCCACAATTACATGATGCCACAAAACAACAATAAGCATTAAACACAGGCATGTAACACAAACAATACAACAAAAGCACTAACGGACATTAAGACTAGAATACAACAGTAAGCAATGTGAGTGAGTGAGTCACGTGTGAGTGAGTCTGGTTACAGATTTGAGCTTGTGTGTGTTTCTGAACGTGCCTACACCAGTTTCAAACGTTCAGTGTTTAACAGGCTGTTAGCACGCAAGATTGTGTCTGACCCCTCACCTCCAGCTCACAGCTTGTTTACATGACTCCCTTCTGGACAGCGGTACAGGGCCACCAGGACAAAAACATCACAACACTTGAACAGTTTCTTCCCCAAAGCCATAGCCCTCCTCAAAAACTGCTGATCATTGCACTTTACATGTTCTTGCACTTAGTTGTACAGTATTTATTCATAATATCCACTCATATTGGTACTCATGTCTTGAGTATTGTCGTTTAATTTTAATTAATTTTTATTTAATTTTGCCATTTAGCAGACGCTTTTAATCCAAAGCGACTTACAATTACGAATTACAGGGACATTCCCCCTGGATAACTGAGGGCTAAGTGCCTTACTCAAGGGCACACTAGTGGTGGTGGTGTTTCAGGCAGGATTTGAACTCACAACCTTCCGATCACAAGTCCAACTCACTATCCACTAGACCACCACTACCCCGAGAGACTAGCGGTTTGTTGTCGTCTTGTTGTTGTATGTACTGTAGCTTGTTTAGCATGGTTGAATACCAAATCATGTTCCTAGTGCACTGCACATGGCGAATAAAGATGAATTGAATTGTTATTCAGTAGAGCACAAAATGAGCTTGAAGTTAATTGAAACCATCTTCAGCTGAGCTCCGCCTCATGACAGTTACAGCCCTCCGTCTCTACAGGGGGCCTCTGAAGCTCCAGTCTAACGGCCTGAGAGGCAGAATGAAACACGCAGTCAGCTCTGGGGTTTCAAAGAGCCGTCTCCACCCCCTACCTGGCCACGTCCTCATAAAACTACAGTTGTAGTGTAAAAAGCCCCTAACCACAGCCACGTTTGCAACAGGGGAGGCTGGTGGAAGTAGAAACTGGAGGAGCTCATTGTAATGCCATGGAAAGGAATGAAGAATAGTATCAAACTAACACAAGCGTTTGATGATTTCTACTGCCACCAGCCTCCCATCTGCAAGCATGAAGGTGTCAGTCACCCTTCATCCTACATCACGTGACCGAGCTTCATCTGAGCGCACTCGAGGTTGTCCATACCTTGGTATAGTAGGGATAAGGCAGGGTGATGTCTCCTATGGCAGTTTTATTTTTAATTTTTCCCACTAAAATAAGATTTTTAGGACGGATACTTCAGCCCTCAGTGGGAGGCGACACCAGGGGAGGCTGGTGGAGGTTGGTGGAGGCTGGTGGAGGCCGGGGGGAGGCTGGTGGACGTTAGTGGGGGCTGGTGGAGGTTGGTGGAGGCTGGTGGAGGTTGGTGGAGGTTGGTAGAGGCTGGTGGAGGTTGGTGGAGGTTAGTGGAGGTTAGTGGAGGCTGGTGGAGGTTAGTGGAGGCTGGCGGAGGCTGGCGGAGGCTGGTGGAGGCTGGTGGAGGTTGGTGGAGGTTGGTGGAGGCTGGTGGAGGACGGGATCATTGGTAATGCATGGAAAGGAACGACGAATGGTATGAAACATGTGTGATTGATGATTTCAATACCTCGACCACCCCAACCTCCACTGGGCTACACTGTAATAGATGTGTGACCAGTAACACACTGTAACCTAGTGCATGCATGGGTGCATGAAGAAGCAACAGTTAGAATTAATCACAGTGCTTCTAGATGCTTCTTAACCGGGTGTTTTTCCTCTTGTCTTGTTCACATTCCTCCATCAGCTCACCACTGACACCAGAAGTGGGTTAGAACATCGCAGCTGCCAAGGATCTCTCGTGTTTCAATTTGGTCAGAGTTGCTTCAGAGGAAATAATAACAATACTTCACCCCAAGAGACACAAGGCTCTACAATGTCTCCCTGTATCTGCACTTACTTGTTATCAATGTATCAACATCGTGAGCTTAGAATGATAAGGTTCTATCTCCGTTTAGGGCAGTTCAGAGATATTGAGCGTATTGAGTTTTTACATTCCATTATGTTTTGTGAGATGGAACCTTTGTATTTTATGAATTACTAACTCAAAAATTTCAACATTTAAAAATAACACCACACAGGCATTAATAAACACCTAATGGATCAGATTATGTAAAATAACTCAATTTTGACAAAAATGGAGATAGAACCTTATAATTCTAACGTCACGAACTGTCAGCGTGTTAGTGTGTCAGCGTGTTAGTGTGTTAGCGTGTTAGTGTGTCAGCGTGTTAGTGTGTCAGCGTGTTAGCGCCAATCATTAAACATGGCCAGACTCTGAAAAGGCTCTCATAAAAAGGCCCTGCTGCTTTGAAGTATAGAGAGGGAGGGGGGGGAGAGAAGAGAGAGGACGGTAGAGGGTGAGAAACAGACATACTGTAGATTGAGAGAGAGAGAGAGAGGGAGGAGGGTGTAGGGAGAGAGAGAAACAGACATACTGTAGATTGAGAGAGAGAGAGAGAGGAGGGTGTAGGGTGAGTGAGAAACAGACATACTGTAGATTGAGAGAGAGGGAGGGAGGGAGGAGGGTGTAGGGAGAGTGAGAGGAGAGAGTGTTCTGCCCCAGTGTATTGTGGTCCAATACCCCCGACCACAACCCTCTGATCTCCGTCTGTAGTCATGCTTGAGAGAATTCCTCCAGTCTAAATCTTACGTAACCTGCCAACATTTCTCTTTCCTCATTGCTTCATTCCCGAAACCGTTCCTCACATTCTTTTTCGCATTTCCGAAACCTCTCAATAATCTCTCCCATTGTGAAGCTGTTATGTGAATGTTTTAGTTTAATTTATCGAATCATTTTCCCTGCCCAAAAAATGTTGTGCTGGACAGACATCAACATATTTTCTCCTCCTTTTTACTCTCTCTATCCTTTCCTCTCTCTCTCTCCCACCCTCCCTCCTTTCTCCCACCCACCCTCTCTCTCTCTCTAATTGGCTTCTTTCATTTCCATTTCCTTGCAAGACTGGGAGTTCTCTGTTTTTTACCAGCCCCTCTGGCCGAGACAGAATAGACAACTTTCACTCTTTTCCCTTCAGCTCAGAGTCAGACACTACCAGCTACTGAAGACTGAAGGACGTTATTAACTGGTAAACATACTTTTCAGATGATACTTTTTGAAAAATGAATTGTTTTGCTGTTGATGATGGATGGTCTCACTCTCCTGTCTATAAGGTTGTTCAAACATGTCAGTTGAAATACAGATGATGAGTGTCTTTTTTACTGTGATAACTGTTTTGCAAGTGCACCCAATGATCTCTCACAGCACTGGGCTGGGTACATGGAAGACCGTTCGGTGTTTGAAACCTGTTTTGAGACTTGCAGTAGAGTTAGACAGGGTTACATTTCTGGAACATTCTAGAACACATTCTAGAACACATTCTAGAACACGTTGATACTGGTGACACCGTTCTACAGTGAATGACTCTGTGTGGTTGGCTTCTCTGAAAGTTGGTGTCACTTGGACAAGTAGACAAGTTGTTCCAGATGCACAACTCTGTTCCCTCTGTGTTCTCACTCCCAGAGAGTTTATGGTCATCTACTGACACCTTTCTAGATGGTTCTGTATGCTTCTGTTGTCTACTCTAAAAGTTGATCATATATTATAATTTGTAGAAGTAGGCTAGTTGTTCAGTTGTCCAGTTACACAACTCTGCGCTGTGCTGTGCTCTCTCTCTACCACAGTTATGAGTGTTTATGACTGAGGGTGAGTCAGCTGTTCTCAGAGTCTCTCCAGTGTTTGTCTTGTACGTCTCTGTTCCTCCTCGCAGTGCTGACACAGCATGGAGCCGCCTGCTCCCATCTCCTCTCCTCTCCTCAGACCAGCCCTCTTTACTGCAGCTCTCTTTGATTGATTGAAAGATTGATTGAAAAATTGATTGATTGATTGAAAACTTTATTAGAATGTTTGCAGAAGTAGGTACATGAAAGTACATATTACATACAAGGTCAAACTAAGAGGATAAAAACCCAAGAAAGCCACTGGCTTATTTCAATTGGGGTCCTTGATTTTCAATTCATCGTTACATGTAAGACCGACATAAGAAAAGAACTAGTACTATCTACATGATAATACAGACAAATAACTATTACTATCTACAAGATAAACGTACATCCATCATGGGAAGAACAATACAACAAAACATAAGGTATGTACAGCGGGTAGGACAGGTGGGGACATACACCACAGGTGGGGGCGGGGGACAAAACACAAAGTATGTACAGTGGGTAGTTCAGGTCTTTTAATCTGATTTTTGTTTTAGAGGGTCCAGTTACGGATTGCCGCCTCCTGTAAATGTTTTTTGAGAGTGGTTTTGAAGGTGGGCAGTGTTTTGCACTCCTTTAAGATTATAGGAAGGGCGTTCCACATCTTTACTGCATAGTTTGCAAACGAGTTTAAACCCTTGTTTGTGGTGCAACGCGGTTGAACGTGGTTCGTGGAGCTTCCTCTGGTGTTGTAAGTGTGGACGTTGTTCACTTTTTGGAAGTATGTTGACAGGTACTTGGGTGTCTCTCCACCTCCCGTAGCCTAGAGGAGAATGAATGGTCTTTATTGTCATTCATTAATACAGTACAGGTACCATACAACGAAATTTAGGAGGGGGGGCTCCCCTGGTGCTTGGAGAAAAAGACTAAACAAGAGGGCCAAGGGTAAAATAAAAAAGGGAAAAGAGCTGGTTTAGGCTATGTACACTATCTACTATACTATACTACTATTCTATACAATAAAACACTGTGCTGTGCTCTATGCTATGCTATAAATATCCTAACCTTTCCTATATCTGAACCTTATGTACACGAGGGTTGTCATATTGCACATAGTGTTATTGCACATTCATTTAAAGTGTCGCAGTTAGCAGGTTTGAAATGTTCACAGTTGTATTTCAATATTGCACTTATGTTTACAATCTAGTAGCTGCCATCAAGTTGTCTAGATTGTCCAGGGCCTAGAACCTAGGTCTTTGCTGTGTTCAGGGCCTGAATGGCCCTGGGGTAGAAGCTGAGCTTCAGTCTATTTGTCCGTGCGAACATGGTCCTGAACCGCCTGCCTGAGCGCAGCCGAACAAAGTGTTCGTTCCCAGGGTGGGATGGGTCCCTGGAGATCTAGAAGCAGCTGTAGGTAGAGAAGCAGCCTCGTTCCAACACAGGACTTGGCTACAGCACTAACAGGTCTGGGACCAGGGGCTATAACCTGCTTCTAATCATCTGTTTGTGTTTTAGCTCACTCCTATGAGTGGGGGGGGGGGGGGCGGCTGTGGCTCAGGAGGTAGAGCCGGCGTCTAATGATCGCAAGGTCTGCGGTTCGGCCGGTTCGGCGGTTCGATCCCCGGCTGGCCACGTGTTGAGACACTAAACCCTGGCGGTAGCTTGCATGGCAGCTTGTCGACCATTGTTGTGTGAATGTGTGTGTGAAGGGTTGAATGAGAGGCCGTTGTAAAGTGCTTTGGAATAAGGCGCTATATAAGTGCAGTCCATCTATGATCTGATGTTACCATGCCACAGATTAATGTTTACTATGTACTACTACAGCACTAGGGCTGTCGTACAGGTCTGGGACCAGGCTATAATCTGCCACAGGTGGAGGTGGGTGATGATTACAGCAATACGTGAGCTTAGAATTATAAGGTTCTATTTCCGTTTAGGGTAGTTCAGAGATATTGCGTCTGTGGCGCAGGAGGTAGAGCCGCCGTCTGATGATCGCAAGGTTGGCAGATCGGCGGTTCGAGCCCCGGCGGCTGGCCACATGTTGAAGTGTCCTTGGGCAAGACACTGAACCCCAAATTGCTCCCAGTGAGCGGGGCCGGCGCCTTGCATGGTAGCTTGCCGCCATTGGTGTGTGAATGTGTGTGAATGAGGCGTCGTTGTAAAGCGCTTTGGATAAAAGGCGCTATATAAGTGCAGTCCATTTACCATTTATATTGAGTGTCAACGTTTTTACATTCCATTATGTTCTGTGAGACGGAACCTTTGTATTTTATTAATAACTAACTCAAAAATGTCAACATTTTAAAAATAACACCACACAGGCATTAATAAACACCTAATGGATCAGATTATGTAAAAAACTCAATTTTGACAAAAATGGAGATAGAACCGTAGAATTCTAACTTCAAGAATAGTCATAGGGGTTAGCTAAGGCACATACTGTACAAGTCTGGGAGGAGGCTTGCAACATTCTACTCTTCCCAGGATGAAAGAGCCTTGAGTTTTTGTGATATTATGTTACGGCTAAAAGTGTCCCAAGGAAACAAAAGGGACCAAACCAAAGTGCTGCACAAAAGCCATATAAACTCCTCAAAAAAAGTTTGGAAACGTTATTTCAGTCGATTCTTCCTCCCCTTTAATAATACCAATTGGTATTGTATTTTGTATCGTTGGAAGGCCTGATTAGTCACCTTTACAACTTGTAAGAATCATGCATTCGTGGAATGAGTAACACAGCTAAACGTGTGGGTAGCGGCCCAATTTTTTTGCCAAAATCCCCTGCAATATTCTTCTGTTGGTATTCACTCTCGTTTTGAGCTTCAAGTGCTGGCAGGTGTATGTCAGTCACAGGTGTGTGACTGGCACCTGAATGGCACCTAATTGACAGGAATGATATTCTGGGGCCAGTGGCGATCCCATATCTCCAGAATCTGGGACCTAACTCCATCCTCCATGATGACAACGCTCGCCCCCACAGAGCCAGGATCATCACAGAGCACCTCCCAGAATTTGGGAGTGGAGAGGGTGGAATGGCCTGCCGTGAGTCCAGACCTCAACCCAATTGAACACTTGTGGGATCAGCTTGGGCGTGCTGTACGTGCCAGAGTGACCAACGCAACCATGTTGGCTGACTTGCAGAAAATCCTAATTCTTTGCTTGGTTCTTTGCTCCGCCCTGCCCTAGATCATGGAGGTAGTGGGAGATGCCTGTTTTGTTTATTCTTATCAGTGGAGATTTTGTTGATTCAGTGTTTCTTTCATCAGTCTCCATAGTCCTTGCTGATGGTAACCACACTCCTGGCTTTTCCTGGAAAACCCCCCCAACTCTAAACAGTTACACCACGTGGTGACGTTAGTCATTGAGTGAAGTGGGGTTTGTGGGTTATGTTTGACTTTGGGAGCTTTACAAACAGGCTAGCCACATTGCACTCCGGAGCTCTGTAGCTGTATGACATATTTCATGAAATGTCATCCAGCACATTGTTAGAATAGAATGTATCGCACAAAATACACATACTTCTTTGACCTAAATCGCCATTGCCGTCCTAAATCATTGTGCAATAATATTGTGAAGCACCAGGATGTCATATATCAGCTAAAAGAACATCAAGCTGACTGTTCTGGGCCTAAGTCAAGATACTAGACTGGATCTACTTCCTGTCTCTCCCAGTGTCAGTGTAGTTTATGGCCTGTGATGCGTTTCCTGGTCCCACGGCAGCCAGCGGTCCGTCAGGCTGTCAGTCCTCTGTACGTATCAGTACACTCTTAACACTAGAACAGCCATGAGGGTCATGGCTGTTCTAGTGTTAATGACCCCACCCATGGCTGTTCTAGTCTTAATGACCCCACCCATGGCTGTTCTAGTGTTAATGACCCCACCCATGGCTGTTCTTGTGTTAATGACCCCACCCATGGCTGTTCTAGTGTTAATGACCCCACCCATGGCTGTTCTAGTGTTAATGACTCCACCCATGGCTGTTCTAGTGTTAATGACTCCACCCATGGCTGTTCTAGTGTTAATGACCCCTCATGGCTGTTCTAGTGTTAATGACCCCACACATGGCTGTTCTAGTGTTAATGACCCCACACATGGCTGTTCTAGTGTTAATGACCCCACACATGGCTGTTCTAGTGTTAATGACCCCACCCATGGCTGTTCTAGTGTTAATGACCCCACACATGGCTGTTCTAGTGTTAATAACCCCCCCCCCCCCCCCCCCCATGGCTGTTCTAGTGTTAAAGACAAAGGTGACACCTGTACCTGGAACCACAAAGGATTTTTGTTGTCTGACTCTTTGAAGAACCCTTTTGGACCTTTTTTTCTTCTTCTAAAGAGTGTATAGTTTATAGTTTAATAGTTTAATGCCCTGAGACACTTATTCTGTCCCATAACAGTCAACAGACTCAGTAGATGTCAGTACGTCATCACTCAGTCAGTCCTCAAACAGGGTCAGCCTGAAGAAAGGCTGTCTCTTACAGCTGGCTTCTCAGCCACTCAGTTCAACACCTTAAAGCGCTCTCTCTCTCTCTCTCTCTCACACACACACACACACACACACACACCACACACACACACACACACTCAAACACACAAACGCACACACACTCTCTCAAACACACAAACGCACGCCAACATGCACACACACATGGGCACATCAACCCACATCCACACAGATGCAGACCACACACACACACACACACACACACAAACACTAGCCTCGGGGACAAGATGACTCACGCCAAAGTCAGGAAGGGGGACGAAGATTAAAGCTGTTGGTTTGAACATTGTTATGATGCCTTCCATTTTGGCACCTTGGCCTGTATGTGAAGCAGCTGTTTAATAACTGGTTAGGGTTAGGGTAAAGGCTTAGCTCAGGTCTCATTCAGCTGTTAAATAATACCAAATTTTGTACGCTGCATGTATAATCATCCCCATCACATAAATGCATGTAGTAATGTGGCTGTATGATTGTGTGGTACTAGGAGGACAAGAAGAGTACTCTATCATTTACAGGAGACTCCTTTCCTCAGTTCCAGGTGGTTTTCCCAGAAGGCAGCAGCATTCCCTAACAACGCTACCCTAACTACCCTCTGACTTGCAGGAGCGTCTGTAAACAGGCTGTTAGAAAGGAACCGTGTGGGTCCATGTCTGTCATACAATCACACACACACACACACACACACACACACACACACACACTGTACTTGTAGCATTCTAGGTGTATGAGTCCAGGTGTGGGTCTCTCTTAAAGCTGCAATCTGGAATTCCATCAACAACAAAGCGGTCTCTCCCCACCACTGTTTTGGGTTGCGGGGCTGGAGAAATGTAACCACTCTAAATTTCATCAGAATCAGAAGACTTTATTGTATGTAAACATGTTAGGAATTTGGTTTGGGACAGTGGAGCGCAGTTTACAGCAGGACAGGTGCAAGACAGGACAAGACAGTGCAAACCAACATCATAGTGCAAGAGTCATAAATAATATAAATATAAGAAGTGCAGACAAGATAGTATGGAGGAAAGGACAATAAAAACATCCAATACAATACAGCGTCGACTCTGTTGACGAGTGTTTCTGTTTAGATGTTTGTTTGTATTCTTGCCGGGGCCTCTTGGCCAGATCTTCATTGAAAATGAGAATTTGTTCTCAATTGATTTGATTTTATCTGGTTAAATAAAGTTCAAAATATGACTGGGAGTGTACACCAATTAGCCAATACGTTATGTATGACATGCCAGTCATTGGCAATGGTCAGTGGTCCTAATGTTTGTTGTGTCCGACCATTAATCTGTTTTATGAACTCTATTTCCCATGATCCCTCAGTGTTTCTGTTCTCTCCCAAAGGAGTGTAGAGATGACATCATCACTCCAGCTGTGGCCTGAGCTGCTCCTCCTGCTTCTACTAGTCGACGTTTCCGACCAATTAGAAGACAACAAAATCCCGCCCAGTCTGTGTACGGGTCACCCAGGTATCCCAGGATCCCCGGGGACGCACGGCACTCTGGGCCAACCAGGGAGAGACGGGCGGGACGGGCGTGACGCGGCCGTGGCGGAGAAGGGAGAGAAGGGGAACAGGGGAGACCCAGGTAATGTGTGACTGTGGTCAACAAGCAGGGGAGACCCAGGTACTGTGTGACTATTCGGTTGTTAAGTCGTGACGTGTTTCCGGGTCCAACGTTGGCTGAGGCGCTCTCTTCGAAATGCCTCAGTAATAATAATAATTCATTATATTTATATAGCGCTTTTCCGAGGCTCAAAGACGCTGACAAATATGGGGAAAACGGGAAAGTGCTGTGTCCCTTGTTGTATGAATAGATCCCAGTCTAAAAAACGATTGAACTGTCATTCTACCGCTGTAGTACACTGGTATTCTGGTGCGGGGAATTTCTGATTTGGACCCGGAAATTGCTAAACGTCACGTTTGATGTCAGACTTAACAACCGAATGGTCAACAAGCATTTGTACCAGGGGAGACTGGACATCAAAAACATGCTCATTGTAATTAATGGAATGGAAAGAGGAATGGTATCAAACACATATTTGTGCATTACAATGTGCCTGTCCTTCTACTTCCACCAGCCTCCCCTGATTACATTTTCACACTTTACATTCAGTTTCTCTATGATACCTGATTAGTAACACTGTAATTACTCCAATGACAACAACAGGATACAAAACATGTACTGTATGGCACAATAGGTGCCGTAATAATGTAATAATTACATAGTAACAGAGTTGAAGATATCTTCTTACTATATCCAATGAGTTTGTAGTAACAGTCTGAGTTTTCAGACTCACCCAGCTATTTATCATTCCACCATAAGGTTACTTATATAAGACAAATAGACATCTAGACAAATCATTTCCCATCACTGCCTGTCCCATCACTTCCTGCGAAGTGACTAGTGGATAGTTGACTTACTTACTTAGTCAAATGTATTGATTGTAAGTCGCTTTGGAATAAGGTGTAGACATGCTAAATGCCCAAAATGTAAATGTACAAATGTAAAATGTTAAGTGAATCGGTTAATTTAATCAAATATTTATTCTAGTTTGAATTCCAATTTTTCTCTCTTTTTTTCTCTCCAGGTGAGTTAGGTATGCGAGGCATCGCCGGGGACTCAGGTGACCCAGGAGAGAAAGGAGAGAGAGGGCAGCAGGGGGAGTGTGCCGTCGCCCCCAAATCAGCCTTCAGCGTCAAGCTGTCCGAAGCCCGTACCATGCCTGTCGCCGTGGGAGACGCGATACACTTCGACAAGATAGTCCTGAACGAGCAGGGGGACTACGACACGGAGACGGGCCGCTTCACGTGTAAAGTTCCGGGGGCGTACTACTTTGCCGTCCACGCCACCGTGTACCGCGCCAGCCTGCAGTTTGACCTGATGAAGAACGGCCACACCATGGCGTCGTACTTCCAGTTCTACGGAAACTGGCCCAAGCCGGCGTCTCTGTCGGGAGGGGCGCTGCTCCACATGATCCCGGGGGACCAGGTGTGGGTCCAGATGGCTCTGGGGGAGTATAGCGGGATTTACTCCAGCACCAAGACGGACAGCACCTTCACAGGCTTCCTGGTGTATTCTGACTGGAAACATTCGGCAGTCTTCGCATGATTATAAAACACATTAGCAACATCGCTGGAATGGCCGAGGCAGAGTTGATGTTTTATTTGAGGGGCGTAAGACAAGAAGAATTGTGTGTGTATGTATGAGAGAGAGAGAGAGAGAGAGTGATTTTTTGTGGATCAAGTTCATATCAATAGGGTATTTTAATTGATGGCCTTTTCGGTGCAGTGTACCCGCCCCCCCCCCCCCCCCCCCACACACACACACACACACACACACACACACACACACACACACACACATGAACTCTGCCTATGCTGAATGGCACATAACATACTGTCGAGTTGTGAATCACTGTGCAGTAAAAAAACAGATGATCTGACGATGGCCTTTATGACATCACAATGTTAGGCCTACATGAATCATTGATCGTTCAAATATTTTCTTGAATTCTAAAATGGAGTATTAAGTCTACTGTAACCTGTTAAAATTTCAATTCAACTGAAGCCAAATTCAAGTAGGCTATGATATTTTAGAGCTTTCCTAAATGAGCACCCTTTACTAATATGGTATTGTAGTAATGTTGAATGTTTTATCTTTTGTCCGTAACACCAATACGCCTTTTTAGTTGTGTCTGGAAGGGAACGCTACGACTTTTTAGAGTGGCAACTACACCTACTCAGTGGCTAGTTACGTGGCACTACAGCTCGTGAGTTTAGAATGATAAGGTTCTATCTCCGTTTAGAATGATAAGGTTCTATCTCCGTTTAGAATGATAAGGTTCTATCTCCGTTTAGAATGATATGGTTCTATCTCCGTTTAGAATGATAAGGTTCTATCTCCGTTTAGAATGATAAGGTTCTATCTCCGTTTAGAATGATATGGTTCTATCTCCGTTTAGAATGATAAGGTTCTATCTCCGTTTAGAATGATAAGGTTCTATCTCCGTTTAGAATGATAAGGTTCTATCTCTGTTTAGAATGATAAGGTTCTATCTCCGTTTAGAATGAGAAGGTTCTATCTCCGTTTAGAATGATAATGTTCTATCTCCGTTTAGAATGATAAGGTTCTATCTCTGTTTAGAATGATAAGGTTCTATCTCCGTTTAGAATGATAAGGTTCTATCTCCGTTTAGGGTAGTTCAGAGATATTGAGCGTCAAAGTTTTTACATTCCATTATGTTTTGTGAGATGGAACCTTTGTATTTTATGAATTACTAACTCAAAAATGTCAACATTTTAAAAATAACACCACACAGGCATTAATAAACACCTAATGGATCAGATTATGTAAAAAACTCAATTTTGACAAAAATGGGGATAGAACCTTATAATTCTAACGTCACGAGCTGCCCTATTTTCTGTCTGAAAGGCAAGATGCAGCTGAAGCGGGACATGTTGCTGTGTGATGATCAATTTGTATTTTCCTTTAATGTGCTCTCTGTTGTTGCTCAATTCGACTACTTGCTGATGTCTTCTGATAATTATATTATGTATGTATCTGACTGTTGCATCTATATATTGCGGTTGGGTTGTAGTGGTGGGTTGTGGAGTGATGACGGGCTGTGTGTGTGAGTGTGTGTGTAGGTGCTTTGTATAACAATACAAAGCACCTACACACACTCACACTTATTTGTTATGCGTTAATATTATGTTTGTATTGTCATATGTGAGGACCCCCTCGATGGGGCTTACCTTAAATAAACAATCTCAATCAATCAATCTCAATCGGATGTCAACGAGTACAAGCTGGCCACGGTCACATGATCCTGACCAACGTTTTCTGGCATTTTAAATAAAGATTTTGAAAATATGGAGAAAGTTGTTGCGATGTCTTCTTTTTAAATACGGTATGGAAATGAGGACCCTTTTTTTTCAGAGCGGGGAACATAGGACCCTTTTTCGGGAGGGAGCTAAGGTACCGGGGAACATAGGACCCAGGGAACATAGGACCCAGGAAACATAGGGATGATCCCGCTGTTAGCTAATATTTGGTTGTTAAGTCTGACGTCAAACGTGACGTTTTGCAATTTCCGGGTCCAAACCAGAAATTCCCCGTACCAGTGTACTACAGCACCAGAGTACCAGTGTACTACAGCACCAGAGTACCAGTGTACTAAAGCGGTAGAATGACAGTTTAATCGTTTTTTAGACTGGGATCTATTCATACAACAAGGGACACAGCAGCACTTTCCCGTTTTCCCCATATTGTCAGCGTCTTTGAGCCTCGGAAAATGTTCTTTTTTCCTTTTTTTTAACTTAATTTTTTTCCCTTAGAATGATAATAATATATCATATTATACTATAGAATGATAGAATGATCATAGAATGACACAAATGAGAAAAACTAATTAGTGAAAAAAATGAAAAAAAGAACATAGTATATACTATAAAAATAACAAAAAGAACATAGGTTTCTCTTTATATCCTAGGTTTCCCTTTATATCCTAGGTTTCCCTCTCTATCCTAGGTTTCTCTTTATATCCTAGGTTTCCCTCTCTATCCTAGGTTTCTCTTTATATCCTAGGTTTCCCTCTCTATCCTAGGTTTCTCTTTATATCCTAGGTTTCTCTTTATATCCTAGGTTTCCCTCTCTATCCTAGGTTTCTCTTTATATCCTAGGTTTCTCTTTATATCCTAGGTTTCCCTTTATATCCTAGGTTTCTCTTTATATCCTAGGTTTCTCTTTATATCCTAGGTTTCCCTTTATATCCTAGGTTTCCCTCTCTATCCTAGGTTTCCCTCTATATCCTAGGTTTCCCTCTATATCCTAGGTTTCCCTTTATATCCTAGGTTTCCCTTTATATCCTAGGTTTCTCTTTATATCCTAGGTTTCCCTCTCTATCCTAGGTTTCCCTCTATCCTAGGTTTCCCTTTATATCCTAGGTTTCCCTCTATATCCTAGGTTTCCCTTTATATCCTATGTTTCCCTTTATATCCTAGGTTTCCCTTTATATCCTAGGTTTCTCTCTCTATCCTAGGTTTCCCTTTATATCCTAGGTTTCCCTTTATATCCTAGGTTTCTCTTTATATCCTAGGTTTCTCTTTATATCCTAGGTTTCCCTCTCTATCCTAGGTTAAGGTTTCCCTCTATATCCTAGGTTTCCCTTTATATCCTAGGTTTCCCTTTATATCCTAGGTTTCCCTTTATATCCTAGGTTTCTCTCTCTATCCTAGGTTTCCCTTTATATCCTAGGTTTCCCTTTATATCCTAGGTTTCTCTCTCTATCCTAGGTTTCTCTCTCTATCCTAGGTTTCTCTTTATATCCTAGGTTTCTCTTTATATCCTAGGTTTCTCTTTATATCCTAGGTTTCCCTCTCTATCCTAGGTTTCTCTTGATATCCTAGGTTTCCCTCTCTATCCTAGGTTTCTCTTTATATCCTAGGTTTCCCTCTCTATCCTAGGTTTCTCTTTATATCCTAGGTTTCTCTTTATATCCTAGGTTTCTCTTTATATCCTAGGTTTCCCTCTCTATCCTAGGTTTCTCTTTATATCCTAGGTTTCTCTTTATATCCTAGGTTTCCCTTTATATCCTAGGTTTCTCTTTATATCCTAGGTTTCTCTTTATATCCTAGGTTTCCCTTTATATCCTAGGTTTCCCTCTCTATCCTAGGTTTCCCTCTATATCCTAGGTTTCCCTCTATATCCTAGGTTTCCCTTTATATCCTAGGTTTCCCTTTATATCCTAGGTTTCCCTTTATATCCTAGGTTTCTCTTTATATCCTAGGTTTCCCTCTCTATCCTAGGTTTCCCTCTATCCTAGGTTTCCCTTTATATCCTAGGTTTCCCTCTATATCCTAGGTTTCCCTTTATATCCTATGTTTCCCTTTATATCCTAGGTTTCCCTTTATATCCTAGGTTTCTCTTTATATCCTAGGTTTCTCTTTATATCCTAGGTTTCCCTCTCTATCCTAGGTTAAGGTTTCCCTCTATATCCTAGGTTTCCCTTTATATCCTAAGTTTCTCTCTCTATCCTAGGTTTCCCTTTATATCCTAGGTTTCCCTTTATATCCTAGGTTTCCCTTTATATCCTAGGTTTCTCTCTCTATCCTAGGTTTCCCTTTATATCCTAGGTTTCCCTTTATATCCTAGGTTTCTCTTTATATCCTAGGTTTCCCTCTCTATCCTAGGTTTCCCTTTATATCCTAGGTTTCCCTTTATATCCTAGGTTTCTCTTTATATCCTAGGTTTCTCTTTATATCCTAGGTTTCTCTCTATATCCTAGGTTTCCCTTTATATCCTAGGTTTCTCTCTCTATCCTAGGTTTCCCTCTCTATCCTAGGTTTCCCTTTATATCCTAGGTTTCCCTCTCTATCCTAGGTTTCCCTCTCTATCCTAGGTTTCCCTTTATATCCTAGGTTTCCCTCTCTATCCTAGGTTTCCCTCTCTATCCTAGGTTTCCCTTTATATCCTAGGTTTCCCTTTATATCCTAGGTTTCTCTTTATATCCTAGGTTTCCCTCTTTATCCTAGGTTTCCCTCTCTATCCTAGGTTTCCCTTTATATCCTAGGTTTCCCTTTATATCCTAGGTTTCTCTCTCTATCCTAGGTTTCCCTTTATATCCTAGGTTTCCCTTTATATCCTAGGTTTCTCTTTATATCCTAGGTTTCTCTTTATATCCTAGGTTTCCCTCTCTATCCTAGGTTTCCCTCTCTATCCTAGGTTTCCCTTTATATCCTAGGTTTCCCTCTCTATCCTAGGTTTCCCTTTATATCCTAGGTTTCCCTCTCTATCCTAGGTTTCCCTTTATATCCTAGGTTTCTCTCTCTATCCTAGGTTTCTCTCTCTATCCTAGGTTTCCCTCTCTATCCTAGGTTTCTCTTTATATCCTAGGTTTCAAAACGTCTCTGAAGACTTGGATATCTGGATATCTCAGTATGGTGGTTCTATGTTCTTTTTTCATTTTTTTTACTTATTTTTTTTCCCTTAGAATGATAATAATATATCATATTATACTATAGAATGATAGAATGATCATAGAATGACACAAATGAGAAAAACAAATTAGTGAAAAAAAATGAAAAAAATAACATAGTATACTATGTTCTTTTTTTCATTTTTTTAACTTATTTTTTTCCCCTTAGAATGATAATAATATATCATATTATACTATAGAATGATCATAGAATGACACAAATGAGAAAAACAAATTAGTGAAAAAAAATGAAAAAAAGAACATAGTTATACTATGTTCTTTTTTCATTTTTTTTAACTTACATTTTTTCCCTTAGAATGATAATAATACATCATATTATACTATAGAATGATAGAATGATCATAGAATGATACAAATGAGAAAAACAAATTAGTGGAAAAAAATGAAAAAAATAACAGTATACTGTTCTTTTTTCCATTTTTTTTAACTTAATTTTTTTCCCTTAGAATGATAATAATATATCATATTATACTATAGAATGATAGAATGATCATAGAATGACACAAATGAGAAAAACAAATTAGTGGAAAAAAATGGAAAAAAAGAACATAGTATACTATGTTCTTTTTTTCATTTTTTTAACTTATTTTTTTCCCCTTAGAATGATAATAATATATCATATTATACTATAGAATGATCATAGAATGACACAAATGAGAAAAACAAATTAGTGAAAAAAAGAACATAGTATACTATGTTCTTTTTTTCATTTTTTTCAACTTACATTTTTTCCCTTAGAATGATAATAATACATCATATTATACTATAGAATGATAGAATGATCATAGAATGACACAAATGAGAAAAACAAATTAGTGAGAAAAAAATGAAAAAAAGAACATAGTATATACTATAAAAATAACAAAAAGAACATAGGTTTCTCTTTATATCCTAGGTTTCCCTCTCTATCCTAGGTTTCTCTTTATATCCTAGGTTTCCCTTTATATCCTAGGTTTCTCTCTCTATCCTAGGTTTCTCTCTATCCTAGGTTTCTCTTTATATCCTAGGTTTCTCTTTATATCCTGGGTTTCCCTCTCTATCCTAGGTTTCTCTTTATATCCTAGGTTTCCCTCTCTATCCTAGGGTCCTCTTTATATCCTAGGTTTCTCTTTATATCCTAGGTTTCCCTCTCTATCCTAGGTTTCTCTTTATATCCTAGGTTTCTCTTTATATCCTAGGTTTCCCTCTCTATCCTAGGTTTCCCTCTCTATCCTAGGTTTCTCTTTATATCCTAGGTTTCTCTTTATATCCTAGGTTTCCCTTTATATCCTAGGTTTCTCTTTATATCCTAGGTTTCTCTTTATATCCTAGGTTTCCCTTTATATCCTAGGTTTCCCTCTCTATCCTAGGTTTCCCTCTATATCCTAGGTTTCCCTCTATATCCTAGGTTTCCCTTTATATCCTAGGTTTCCCTTTATATCCTAGGTTTCTCTTTATATCCTAGGTTTCCCTCTCTATCCTAGGTTTCCCTCTCTATCCTAGGTTTCTCTTTATATCCTAGGTTTCTCTTTCTATCCTAGGTTTCCCTCTCTATCCTAGGTTTCCCTCTATATCCTAGGTTTCCCTCTATATCCTAGGTTTCCCTCTATATCCTAGGTTTCCCTCTATATCCTAGGTTTCCCTTTATATCCTAGGTTTCCCTTTATATCCTAGGTTTCCCTTTATATCCTAGGTTTCTCTCTCTATCCTAGGTTTCCCTTTATATCCTAGGTTTCTCTTTATATCCTAGGTTTCTCTTTATATCCTAGGTTTCTCTTTATATCCTAGGTTTCCCTTTATATCCTAGGTTTCCCTTTATATCCTAGGTTTCCCTTTATATCCTAGGTTTCCCTTTATATCCTAGGTTTCTCTCTCTATCCTAGGTTTCTCTCTCTATCCTAGGTTTCCCTCTCTATCCTAGGTTTCCCTCTCTATCCTAGGTTTCCCTCTCTATCCTAGGTTTCCCTTTATATCCTAGGTTTCCCTTTATATCCTAGGTTTCCCTTTATATCCTAGGTTTCCCTTTATATCCTAGGTTTCTCTCTCTATCCTAGGTTTCTCTCTCTATCCTAGGTTAAGGTTTCCCTCTCTATCCTAGGTTTCCCTCTCTATCCTAGGTTTCCCTCTCTATCCTAGGTTTCCCTCTCTATCCTAGGTTTCTCTTTATATCCTAGGTTTCCCTCTCTATCCTAGGTTTCCCTCTCTATCCTAGGTTTCCCTCTATATCCTAGGTTTCCCTCTATATCCTATGTTTCCCTTTATATCCTAGGTTTCCCTTTATATCCTAGGTTTCTCTCTCTATCCTAGGTTTCCCTTTATATCCTAGGTTTCCCTTTATATCCTAGGTTTCTCTCTCTATCCTAGGTTTCCCTTTATATCCTAGGTTTCCCTCTCTATCCTAGGTTTCCCTTTATATCCTAGGTTTCCCTCTCTATCCTAGGTTTCCCTTTATATCCTAGGTTTCCCTCTCTATCCTAGGTTTCCCTTTATATCCTAGGTTTCCCTTTATATCCTAGGTTTCCCTCTCTATCCTAGGTTTCCCTTTATATCCTAGGTTTCCCTCTCTATCCTAGGTTTCTCTTTATATCCTAGGTTTCTCTTTATATCCTAGGTTTCTCTTTATATCCTAGGTTTCTCTTTATATCCTAGGTTTCCCTTTATATCCTAGGTTTCCCTTTATATCCTAGGTTTCCCTTTATATCCTAGGTTTCCCTTTATATCCTAGGTTTCCCTTTATATCCTAGGTTTCTCTTTATATCCTAGGTTTCCCTCTCTATCCTAGGTTTCCCTCTCTATCCTAGGTTTCCCTCTCTATCCTAGGTTTCCCTCTCTATCCTAGGTTTCCCTCTATATCCTAGGTTTCCCTCTATATCCTAGGTTTCCCTCTATATCCTAGGTTTCCCTCTATATCCTAGGTTTCCCTTTATATCCTAGGTTTCCCTTTATATCCTAGGTTTCCCTTTATATCCTAGGTTTCTCTCTCTATCCTAGGTTTCTCTTTATATCCTAGGTTTCTCTTTATATCCTAGGTTTCTCTTTATATCCTAGGTTTCTCTTTATATCCTAGGTTTCCCTTTATATCCTAGGTTTCCCTTTATATCCTAGGTTTCCCTTTATATCCTAGGTTTCTCTCTCTATCCTAGGTTTCCCTTTATATCCTAGGTTTCCCTTTATATCCTAGGTTTCTCTTTATATCCTAGGTTTCTCTTTATATCCTAGGTTTCCCTTTATATCCTAGGTTTCCCTCTCTATCCTAGGTTTCCCTTTATATCCTAGGTTTCTCTCTCTATCCTAGGTTTCTCTCTCTATCCTAGGTTTCCCTCTCTATCCTAGGTTTCTCTCTCTATCCTAGGTTTCCCTCTCTATCCTAGGTTTCCCTTTATATCCTAGGTTTCCCTTTATATCCTAGGTTTCTCTTTATATCCTAGGTTTCCCTCTCTATCCTAGGTTTCCCTCTCTATCCTAGGTTTCACTCTATATCCTAGGTTTCCCTCTATATCCTATGTTTCCCTTTATATCCTAGGTTTCCCTTTATATCCTAGGTTTCTCTCTCTATCCTAGGTTTCCCTCTCTATCCTAGGTTTCCCTTTATATCCTAGGTTTCCCTCTCTATCCTAGGTTTCCCTTTATATCCTAGGTTTCTCTCTATCCAAGGTTTCTCTTTATATCCTAGGTTTCAAAACGTCTCTGAAGACTTGGATATCTGGATATCTCAGTATGGTGGTTCTATGTTCTTTTTTTCACAATTTTTTAACTTAATTTTTTCCCCTTAGAATGATAATAATATATCATATTATACTATAGAATGATAGAATGATCATAGAATGATAGAAATGAGAAAAACAAATTAGTGAAAAAAAATGAAAAAAATAACATAGTATATACTATGTTCTTTTTTTCATTTTTTTAACTTAATTTTTTTCCCTTAGAATGATAATAATATATCATATTATACTATAGAATGATAGAATGATCATAGAATGACACAAATGAGAAAAACAAATTAGTGGGAAAAAATGGAAAAAAAGAACATAGTATACTATGTTCTTTTTTTCATTTTTTTAACTTATTTTTTTCCCCTTAGAATGATAATAATATATCATATTATACTATAGAATGATCATAGAATGACACAAATGAGAAAAACAAATTAGTGAAAAAAAATGAAAAAATAACATAGTATACTATGTTCTTTTTTTCATTTTTTTTAACTTACATTTTTTCCCTTAGAATGATAATAATATATCATATTATACTACAGAATGATAGAATGATCATAGAATGATACAAATGAGAAAAACAAATTAGTGGAAAAAAATGAAAAAAAGAACATAGTATACTACGTTCTTTTTTTCATTTTTTTAACTTATTTTTTTCCCCTTAGAATGATAATAATATATCATATTATACTATAGAATGATCATAGAATGACACAAATGAGAAAAACAAATTAGTGGAAAAAAATGGAAAAAAAGAACATAGTATACTACGTTCTTTTTTTCATTTTTTTAACTTATTTTTTTCCCCTTAGAATGATAAGAATATATCATATTATACTATAGAATGATCATAGAATGACACAAATGAGAAAAACAAATTAGTGAAAAAAAGAACATAGTATACTATGTTCTTTTTTTCATTTTTTTTCAACTTACATTTTTTCCCTTAGAATGATAATAATATATCATATTATACTATAGAATGATAGAATGATCATAGAATGATACAAATGAGAAAAACAAATTAGTGGAAAAAAATGAAAAAAAGAACATAGTATATATACTATGTTCTTTTTTTTCCCCTTAGAATGATAATAATATATCATATTATACTATAGAATGATAGAATGATCATAGAATGATACAAATGAGAAAAACAAATTAGTGGAAAAAAATGAAAAAAAGAACATAGTATACTATGTTCTTTTTTTCGTAATTTTTTAACTTAATTTTTTCCCCTTAGAATGATAATAATATATCATATTATACTATAGAATGATAGAATGATCATAGAATGATACAAATGAGAAATACAAATGAGTGGGAAAAAATGAAAAAAATAACATAGTATACTATGTTCTTTTTTTCATTTTTTTTAACTTACATTTTTTCCCTTAGAATGATAATAATACATCATATTATACTATAGAATGATAGAATGATCATAGAATGACACAAATGAGAAAAACAAATTAGTGAGAAAAAAATGAAAAAAAGAACATAGTATATACTATAAAAATAACAAAAAGAACATAGGTTTCTCTTTATATCCTAGGTTTCCCTCTCTATCCTAGGTTTCTCTTTATATCCTAGGTTTCCCTTTATATCCTAGGTTTCTCTCTCTATCCTAGGTTTCTCTCTATCCTAGGTTTCTCTTTATATCCTAGGTTTCTCTTTATATCCTAGGTTTCCCTCTCTATCCTAGGTTTCTCTTTATATCCTAGGTTTCCCTCTCTATCCTAGGGTTCTCTTTATATCCTAGGTTTCTCTTTATATCCTAGGTTTCCCTCTCTATCCTAGGTTTCTCTTTATATCCTAGGTTTCTCTTTATATCCTAGGTTTCCCTCTCTATCCTAGGTTTCTCTCTTTATATCCAAGGTTTCTCTTTATATCCTAGGTTTCCCTTTATATCCTAGGTTTCTCTTTATATCCTAGGTTTCTCTTTATATCCTAGGTTTCCCTTTATATCCTAGGTTTCCCTCTCTATCCTAGGTTTCCCTCTCTATCCTAGGTTTCCCTCTATATCCTAGGTTTCCCTCTATATCCTAGGTTTCCCTCTATATCCTAGGTTTCCCTTTATATCCTAGGTTTCTCTTTATATCCTAGGTTTCCCTTTATATCCTAGGTTTCCCTCTCTATCCTAGGTTTCCCTCTCTATCCTAGGTTTCCCTCTCTATCCTAGGTTTCCCTCTATATCCTAGGTTTCCCTCTATATCCTAGGTTTCCCTCTATATCCTAGGTTTCCCTCTATATCCTAGGTTTCTCTCTCTATCCTAGGTTTCCCTTTATATCCTAGGTTTCCCTTTATATCCTAGGTTTCTCTCTCTATCCTAGGTTTCCCTCTCTATCCTAGGTTTCCCTTTATATCCTAGGTTTCCCTCTCTATCCTAGGTTTCCCTTTATATCCTAGGTTTCCCTCTCTATCCTAGGTTTCCCTTTATATCCTAGGTTTCCCTCTCTATCCTAGGTTTCCCTTTATATCCTAGGTTTCTCTCTCTATCCTAGGTTTCTCTTTATATCCTAGGTTTCAAAACGTCTCTGAAGACTTGGATATCTGGATATCTCAGTATGGTGGTTCTATGTTCTTTTTTTCATTTTTTTTACTTAATTTTTTTCCCTTAGAATGATAATAATATATCATATTATACTATAGAATGATAGAATGATCATAGAATGACACAAATGAGAAAATCAAATTAGTGAAAAAAAATGAAAAAAAGAACATAGTATATACTATGTTCTTTTTTTCACAATTTTTTAACTTAATTTTTTCCCCTTAGAATGATAATAATATATCATATTATACTATAGAATGATAGAATGATCATAGAATGATACAAATGAGAAAAACAAATTAGTGAAAAAAAATGAAAAAAAGAACATAGTATACTATGTTCTTTTTTTCATTTTTTTTAACTTACATTTTTTCCCTTAGAATGATAATAATATATCATATTATACTATAGAATGATAGAATGATCATAGAATGACACAAATGAGAAAAACAAATTAGTGAAAAAAATGAAAAAAAGAACATAGTATATATACTATGTTCTTTTTTTCCCCTTAGAATGATAATAATATATCATATTATACTATAGAATGATAGAATGATCATAGAATGATACAAATGAGAAAAACAAATTAGTGGAAAAAAATGAAAAAAAGAACATAGTATATAGTATACTATGTTCTTTTTTTCGTAATTTTTTTACTTAATTTTTTCCCCTTAGAATGATAATAATATATCATATTATACTATAGAATGATAGAATGATCATAGAATGATACAAATGAGAAAAACAAATTAGTGGAAAAAAATGAAAAAAAGAACATAGTATATAGTATACTATGTTCTTTTTTTCGTAATTTTTTTACTTAATTTTTTCCCCTTAGAATGATAATAATATATCATATTATACTATAGAATGATAGAATGATCATAGAATGATACAAATGAGAAAAACAAATTAGTGGAAAAAAATGAAAAAAAGAACATAGTATATAGTATACTATGTTCTTTTTTTCGTAATTTTTTTACTTAATTTTTTCCCCTTAGAATGATAATAATATATCATATTATACTATAGAATGATAGAATGATCATAGAATGATACAAATGAGAAAAACAAATTAGTGGAAAAAAATGAAAAAAATAACATAGTATACTATGTTCTTTTTTTCGTAATTTTTTTACTTAATTTTTTCCCCTTAGAATGATAATAATATATCATATTATACTATAGAATGATAGAATGATCATAGAATGATACAAATGAGAAAAACAAATTAGTGGAAAAAAATGAAAAAAATAACATAGTATACTATGTTCTTTTTTTCATTTTTTTTAACTTATTTTTTTCCCTTAGAATGATAATAATATATCATATTATACTATAGAATGATAGAATGATCATAGAATGACACAAATGAGAAAAACAAATTAGTGGAAAAAAATGGAAAAAAAGAACATAGTATACTATGTTCTTTTTTTCATTTTTTTAACTTATTTTTTTCCCCTTAGAATGATAATAATATATCATATTATACTATAGAATGATCATAGAATGATACAAATGAGAAAAACAAATTAGTGGAAAAAAATGAAAAAAATAACATAGTATACTATGTTCTTTTTTTCATTTTTTTTAACTTATTTTTTTCCCTTAGAATGATAATAATATATCATATTATACTATAGAATGACAGAATGATCATAGAATGACACAAATGAGAAAAACAAATTAGTGGAAAAAAATGAAAAAAAGAACATAGTATATATACTATGTTCTTTTTTTTCCCCTTAGAATGATAATAATATATCATATTATACTATAGAATGATAGAATGATCATAGAATGATACAAATGAGAAAAACAAATTAGTGGAAAAAAATGAAAAAAAGAACATAGTATACTATGTTCTTTTTTTTCATTTTTTTTAACTTATTTTTTCCCTTAGAATGATAATAATATATCATATTATACTATAGAATGATAGAATGATCATAGAATGACACAAATGAGAAAAACAAATTAGTGGAAAAAAATGGAAAAAAAGAACATAGTATACTATGTTCTTTTTTTCATTTTTTTAACTTATTTTTTTCCCCTTAGAATGATAATAATATATCATATTATACTATAGAATGATCATAGAATGACACAAATGAGAAAAACAAATTAGTGGAAAAAAATGAAAAAAGAACATAGTATACTATGTTCTTTTTTCATTTTTTTTAACTTACATTTTTTCCCTTAGAATGATAATAATATATCATATTATACTATAGAATGATAGAATGATCATAGAATGATACAAATGAGAA
Organism: Nansenia antarctica; assembly: GCF_963989245.1. NCBI lineage: Eukaryota > Metazoa > Chordata > Actinopteri > Argentiniformes > Microstomatidae > Nansenia > Nansenia antarctica. Next base: position 24,118,570 of record NC_137692.1, on the reverse strand, counting down.
AAACAAATTAGTGAAAAAAAATGAAAAAAAGAACATAGTATACTATGTTCTTTTTTCATTTTTTTTAACTTACATTTTTTCCCTTAGAATGATAATAATATATCATATTATACTATAGAATGATAGAATGATCATAGAATGATACAAATGAGAAAAACGAATTAGTGAAAAAAATTACTTAATTGTTTTCCCTTAGAATGATAATAATATATCATATTATACTATAGAATGATAGAATGATCATAGAATGACACAAATGAGAAAAACAAATTAGTGAAAAAAAATGAAAAAAAGAACATAGTATACTATGTTCTTTTTTTCATTTTTTTTAACTTATTTTTTTTCCCTTAGAATGATAATAATATATCATATTATACTATAGAACGATAGAATGATCATAGAATGATAAAAAAAGATCTATATATTTTTTAATTATTTTACCTTTAATTTCCTTAGAATTATAATAATAAAGTTTTCCAACCCTGTACCAGTGGTAAATTAGTCCACAACCTCCTTCCTCATGGTAAATTGCTTCCATGTTCTAAGAATGTTGCATACATTCTAAATATTCCATTTGATATCATAATGCACTCAAGCATACATTATACATTGCAGTTAATGGAAGTTCTAGATTGCACAGTGAAATTCTAGAATGATTTGCAGAAATATTTTACTCCTGAAAATTAGTGACATTTCTTTAGAGTCTACCTGATGCCAGAGGTCAAATCTGAAGTGGTTCCACGTCTAAAAATGAAGTTTACAGTCTATAGAAACACTGGACAAAATGTCATGCTTTAGTCATAAAATGCACAATTGTTAAGCCTATCAGCCTCACTACTGGAAGGGTCCCACAGACAGTTGACCATTTTCATCCTCTTCAGATGGCCTAATTCTAACGTCACGAGTGATGTGACGTATGACTGCTCTGATGAATGGCGGACGCTTAGTGAAAGGGTACAGACGCTACAAACGCTTCAGAAGCGGCACTTTTTCCTCTGTCTGAAAGGTTGCGCTTGGGATTAGCAATAAAGCATGGCAGCTGTATCTGAACAGGGTGTCTGAACAGGGTACTGAACAGTGGCCCCAAATGCGTCGTGCGAGTGTGGCGCAGAGGACCAAACCGCAGACCATGTTATCCTGGATTGCCCGGTGTACCACCCACCCAACGGGATGCATGGTCTGTCGGTATTAGATGACGAGACGATGACGTGGCTTCTGGGAGGGGTGTCCAAAAGGGTAGCCCCTCAACCAGGTCTCGGGGTGGTAAAAGGGTAGCCCCTCGGCCCCGAGCCTGGTGGAGTGGAGAGGAAACAACAACCCATACGCCGAAGAAGAAACAACCATTGTTGTACAGTTTTTTAATTGAGCGGAGGCTTAAACACATCCATTTGTTTCCATTCCCAATTCCATTCCATGCATTCCAATGAGTCTCTCATCCTCCCATTTCTACCTCCACCAGCCTCCCCTGCTAGCTCCTCACAGGGTTGTCTCTCCTCCAGCCAGATGATGATGGCTGACTATGTCCTGAAGAAGCACCCGAGAGAGACGATCAGTCTCAATTCATTTTTCCACTGGAACCCATCTGTTTACCTCAGGCCTAATGACTTCACCAAACACGGCCACTAGGGTAAGTATATTGACAGACTTGTTTTAGGCAACGTCCCCAATAGTCTGAAGAAGAGGCCCTCTCCTTGTCTCCTTGTCTCCTTGTCTCCTTTCCTCCTTTCCTTCACCTGCACTGAGGTGTCAGAATCAGAATTAGAAAGAATCCGATCATCAGAATCTGCTTGGTATCAACCACATTGATTTCACCTACCTAGCCACGTGTTTTCATGTCGGTACAGACGAGGGAGGGAGGGGGGATGGGGAGAGGGAGGGGGGATGGGGAGAGGAAGGGGGGATGGAGGGAGGGAGGGGAGAGGAAGTAGGGATGGGGAGAGGGAGGGAGGGTAGAGGAAGCCGATCTAGACTGTTTGAGACACAGCCGTAGCTGAGTTGCGACATCACTGTTTACCTTGTCCTGCCAAGAGCAGTGGAATGCTGCTGAGACTGTTAAACACACTACCTACCTTGCCGAAAAGGAAATCAAATGTTCCCCCGTTTTCCCCTGAAACTCTCAGGCACAGTTACGTACGTATGTTCCAAAAATAAGTTTTAATACTTTTCCCTCTGAAGAGATGAAAGGAAGGCAGAGTTAATCAGTCGTCCCCTTCCCACCACTCAATTCCATTCTCTCATTCTCCATAAATCTCTCTCTCTTTCTCTCCCAGTCGCTCTGACTGTTATAACAACAAATAATGACCAGCTGACAATGAGGTCAGTGTCAGACATGATGGCAGAGCCTTGGGGAGTGTTGCTGGGTGTGGGTAGAAACAGACGATGGAATCTGTGTGTGTGTGTGTGTGTGTGTGTGTGTGTGTGTGTGTATGTATGTGGTGGGCACACAGTCCTTCTCAGTTCGGAGTTCAAGTCTGATCCCATATCTGTGTGTGCTGTGTGTGTGTGTGTGTGTGTGTGTGTGTGTGTGTGTGTGTGTGTGTGCTGTGCTGTGCTCCAACTTCTATGAAGCTTTCCCAATTACTCTCGACAGCAGAAAGCAGAGTGACTTCCTCCACTAGAGATCAGGCTTGTATCACCACCTGCCTAGCTTCATTCACCTGCCAGCTTCATTCATTCAGAATGGTAGCCGTCTCTATGGTAACCAGCTGGAACATCTGCTACTCTGCTACAGAGGCACCAATATCAGAATTCAGCAATCATTTGTGATTTAGATCTTATCTTGACCGGCTGTTTGAAGGGCAGGGGGGGGCGAAAAGAAAAAAAGGGCATCTACTGCACAACATGGGACCCCATCAGTGCACATGGTCCAAGTTTAGACCATTGGAAGGGCAGCCAATAGGGCACATCCTCTAATTTTGCCACTCAAAGGGGCATTTTTGCCACTCAAAAGGGCACTTAACAGAGACGTTTTTCAACCGTGGGGGCACCAGGAGGGGCGGTCGCCCCCCCTGCCCCCCCCCCCCCCCCCCCATGAGTCCGCCAGTGCCCTAAGGTAACTGCAGCTGAATGATAGTTATGTTTACAGTATGGGCCAATATAATTTCACTCATCTAGCTGTTACCCCATACAACTACACTCGCATTGACATATAAGAACACATGTTAGACCTTTAAGTAGAGTATTGCTGAACTCAGGAGTTTGCAGCAGTAAATAATAAACAATACATAATCTGTGGGCATCGGCAGGAAGAGAGCAGCAGGACGCTTCCCTTTGGACCGTGTCGCCTGCGTCTTAATTAAATCTGTCTCTGTAAATAACTACACATTGTTTCCTTTAACAGTCATTTTTATTTGGCATTTACTAAAAAAAAAAAAAAGAGAAAAGAAAAGGGTATCGGTTCACCACCTATCCGAAAGTTAATCAATTTAGCAAATCATAGACATTACAAAGACTTAACACATTTCTTAAATGGAAACCAACGATGGTATTTCTCATCAACAATCTTTAACAGAGAAGAATGTACAGAGAGAATACAGTGTGACATTTTGGTTTTTTATCAACAATCTCGTTTAATGATTGATTGTCATAATATCATTGATATTAATTGTCATAATGAGTTCAGAGTGAGAGGCGCTTCTGGAGTTGAGTAACATAAATAACGGGTAACATGAGAGAGTTTAACTCTGTTGGGGTGCTTTACAAACACCTCGTGTTGGGGTATAGAGAGCTGAGAACTGAGGAGAGTTTCATTTCATTGACATGTCGTGAGCTTAGAATGATAAGGTTCTATCTCCGTTTAGAATGATAAGGTTCTATCTCCGTTTAGAATGATAAGGTTCTATCTCCGTTTAGAATGATAAGGTTCTATCTCCGTTTAGAATGATAAGGTTCTATCTCCGTTTAGAATGATAAGGTTCTATCTCCGTTTAGAATGATAAGGTTCTATCTCCGTTTAGAATGATAAGGTTCTATCTCCGTTTAGGGTAGTTCAGAGATATTGAGCGTCAACGTTTTTACATTCCATTATGTTCTGTGAGATGGAACCTTTGTATTTTATTAATTACTAACTAAAAAATTTCAACATTTTAAAAATAACACCACACAGGCATTAATAAACACCTAATGGATCAGATTATGTAAAAAAAAAAAAAAAATGTAGATAGAACCTTATAATTCTAACGTCACGAAATGTTCTATCTTAGAAATGTTAGTAGTTGAGGACATACAGTAGCCAAGGGTTTCTTTGGAAGAGACAAACAGGGAAAACTCATCTTTGTTACTAGGTATGAACACACATCATACAACCTACACATACACACCATCAATCTGAACATTTCTGAGGCATTTTGTGGAAAATCCCCTGAAGGATTGAATGATTGCAATAGCTACTGTGTTATTGATACCATCCCTCATTCTGTTCCATGCATTATAATGAGCCTGGCCTCCGATTTCTTCCTCCACCAGCCTCCCCTGGTTTCACCCATAACATTCTAACGCATTCTTCTTCACTTGACTCAAACTAGAAACAAAAATATCATCCTTCATAAAAAAACAAACAAAACAAAATCAGTGCACTGAACATTTGAATGATTAACATACTGAAGCAGAAGTGTGAAAAGGAAAGAAGCTGGACATGTTTAAGGGAGATCGATGTTTTACAACTCAAAACTCTGGGACTGTATTCGGTTGTTAAGTCTGACGTCAAACGTGACGTTTAGCAATTTCCGGGTCCAAACCAGAAATTCCCTCCACCAGAGTACCAGTGTACTACAGCGGTAGAATGACAGTTCAAACGTGTTTTAGATTCTGATCTATTCATACAACAAGGGACACAGCAGCACTTTCCCGTTTTTCCCATATTTGTCAGGGTCTTTGAGCCTCGGAAAAGCGCTATACAAATATTATGAATTATTATTATTACTGAGGCATTTCAAAGAGAGCGCCTCAGCCAACTTTGGACCCGGAAACGCGTCACGACTTAACAACCGAATAGACGCTCATCATTTACAAACAGTACAGGAGTGAGACAGCAGTTTGTGAAAGGCAATAATAAAAATAAAAAAATAAAACAGTTTGGCTTCATTGGGGCTTTTCTACCACCGGCCCCTCTAATTCTGGAGTAGCTAATGGAGTACACTGGTACCTGACCAGATAGATAGTGTCACCTCTTCATCCGTCATCCTCTCATTATGATCACATAGGAGGGGAGGCTGGTGGAGGTAGAAATCGGAGGACATGCTCATTGTAAAATGCATGGAATGGAATTAAGAATGGTATTCGTTACGCTCTCCCTGAGATGTTCGCCACTAGGGAGGGAGAGTGCAACATAAATCGGGGGCTCGTCCGGGAACACACGTTTGGTACCATTCCTCACTCCCATCCCATGATGCATCACAATAGGTCTGTCCTCCGAACATTCTACGTCCTCCAGCCTCCCCTGGGTCACGTACAGTAGAACACAACAACACACCAGACCAGAGGTGTAGGTAGAGGCTTCTGTTCTGGGCCAGAACATCTTCGTTCACTAAATCATAGTCAACTCAGCACACAAGTCAACTAGAGTCCAGGCTCCAAGGTTTCAGTTGTTAATGTCATTAAGCTACTGTTAGGTTAAAGGCTACAACTGAATTGAATACTGATGAATATTATGGGATGTGACGACCTTACTGGAGTCCACTTTAAAGGTAGACTCTGGGGGATGACGTCATAGCAGGACAAGCTAGGTGGCGCAGCCAGAGACATTAAGGTTGGCAGATCGGCGGTTCGAGCCCCGGCTGGCCACATGTCAAAGTGTCCTTGGGCAAGACACTGAACCCCAAAATTGCTCCCAGTGAGCGGGCCGGCGCCTTGCATGGTAGCTTGCCGCCATTGGTGTGTGAATGTGTGTGTGAATGAGTGAATGAGAGGCCGTTGTAAACCGCTTTGGAGCAGCTTTGGAGCAGCAAAAAAGGCGCTATATAAGTGCAGTCCATTTACTATTCAAACATGTGCAACAGACTAGAGAACGCAGCACGTTTGGGTTGCGATTTAATACAATTAGCGTTTTACTGTACGTCAGAGGGCAGAGGGAAGAAAGCGGACGATCTCTTCGCTCTTGTTCACTACGATATCTTTGTATGATGAGAGTGGCTTTGTTTTCATGGGCGTCACATGACGTCATATCCCAGAGTCTGGATATATCTGATTGGATATTGGACATAGTGGACATATTGGACATAATTGGACATAGTGGACATATTGGACATAATTGGACATAGTGGACAGACAGTGTGTTTGTGGGGAGTGTAGATGGAAGTATAAAAGGTGGTGAAGGGAGGCCTGTACAGCCTCAGCCAGGTGGTTTCAGTGTACAGACTTTAAACAGGAGTGAGGACGCTCATCAGACAGAGAACAACAGTAGGGCAGAGGACCACCAGCTCCACGTCGACACACGCACGCACACACACATACACACACGCACACACACATGCACACACGCACACACACACGCACACACACACACACACACACACACACACGCATACGCATGCACACACACACGCATACACATGCACATGCACCACACGCACACATGCACGCACGGACACACACACAAGCACGCACGGACACACACACACACACACACACACACACGCGCACACCTCTCCTTCGCAAAAACACCAAACAAACCAAAACATATCCTGTCCCATGTGTGAAGGTTTTTGTCAGATTATTTTTAAATAAAGAAAATATATACAGAATATAATATGTACAGAGCAGTTATAGGCTTGTTGGTTTTTGATTGGTTGCCTGAGATGGCGTTTTTTATGATTACGGTATAAAAAACAGTCCCTCCTATTTCCGCTGTCTAACTCTCTACGTTTCTCCCTGAAGTATGCCCTCTTTAACTCCCATCTAACAGATACAAACGTATTGGGTTGGTATAAGCGTAGGCTAGAGGGAGGATCCACCATATTCCTTTAGACCAGTCAGTTCCTTTGAGATCTGTGATATGGGGGAGTGAAGGAAAAGCCCATTTGGGGTTAGGAGGAGGAGGGGAGAGAACAGGATGACATTCCAGGGGGTTCTGTGTTCTGATTGGACACGTTGGCGTTCTAACTCTAGGAGGATTGCAGTAGATGAGTTGTCCTAGCAGGTGATTGGCTACAAGGCATCGGAGGGTCCCAGGGGAGGGGCGGGGGGACCAGGAACAGCTTCTGCAGTCACCGTAGACACGCCTCTCTCTCACGGCTGCACGTCCAGATACACACACACACACACACACACAAAATATGTGTAAATGTGCTAATGGATTGTGTGTCACGACAGCTTAACACCTTCAACATGCCATTGAAATTCAAATGTTAACCTTTTAAGTCATCTCAGATATCAAATATGATTGGTACTGCAGATGTTATAGAATAATAATAATAACACATGTAAATAGCATAAGATGCCTAACATTTAAAAACTAACCACTTCAAACACCTAAAATAGCCCCATCTGATGAAATAACCATTGTTCACGTTCACCACTAAGTTCGTGAGCTTAGAATGATAAGGTTCTATCTCTGTTTAGAATGATAAGGTTCTATCTCTGTTTAGAATGATAAGGTTCTATCTCCGTTTAGAATGATAAGGTTCTATCTCCGTTTAGAATGTTAAGGTTCTATCTCTGTTTAGAATGATAAGGTTCTATCTCCGTTTAGAATGATAAGGTTCTATCTCCGTTTAGGGCAGTTCAGAGATATTGAGCGTCAAAGTTTTTACATTCCATTATGTTTTGTGAGATGGAACCTTTGTATTTTATTAATGACTAACTCAAAAATGTCAACATTTTAAAAATAACACCACACCGGCATTAATAAACACCTAATAGATCAGATTATGTAAAAAAACTCAATTTTGACCAAAAATGGAGATAGAACCTTATAATTCTAACGTCACGAGTAGTCCCCATAGCTACCTGGTCGTTGGGGGGCTTCTTGTCTCCGTTGATGGCATGCAGAAGCACCGCCTCATCTGTGTTGTCACTCTTCATCTCCATGACGATGTTGTTTTTGTTCGCCTTCTCCTTAGTGCTGCAGGAGGGAGCGATGATCAACGTTTATAACACCTTTATGACACCTTTACGACACCTTTATGACACCTTTATGACACCTTTATAACACCTTTATGACACCTTTATGACACCTTTATGACACCTTTATAACACCTTTATGACACCTTTATGACACCTTTATGACACCTTTATGACACCTTTATAACACCTTTATGACACCTTTATAACACCTTTATGACACCTTTATGACACCTTTATGACACCTTTATAACACCTTTATAACCCAATATGCTGCTGACTCATCCTATGGTGCAGTGACCTCAGTAGAGTGATTAGAGGATTATGAAAACTAGCTGCCTTCTGTGATATCTCTTTGATGGAGAAAAACCCTTCTGAAAAAAACAACTTGCTTTCTTCCTTCCTCAAGCACTGTGATTGGTGATGGCCCCTTGTTCTTAATCTGATGTTTTACTTACAATGACTGATATATTCACTTAGTTAAACAAATGTACTTATTGTAAGTTGCTTTGGATAAAAGCGTCTGCTAAATGTCTTAAAGGTAAAATGTAAACGTTCTCATATCAGTCACAAGAGCCAGTGAAGCATTTTCTATTGGCTGAACTTTGAACTTCAAATGGACTGTTGCCTAGTAACCTGAACACAAACATGTAGTCTAATTAACGGTCATTTAGTAGAACATCTGTGCGGCGGAGTGATACATATAGTTAAAAGTCCCAGTGCTGTTATACTGTATATCAGCACTCATGGAATGCCTCTTGTCCAATCAAATTACTTGGTCGGAACTAACTGTTGTATAATGGACAACAACAATAGTTCCTTTACATTATATACCAACATAACATGTTGCCAGGCAACCAGTTGTTATCAGTCCAGTAAAATAAGGGACAATTTGAAGCTCATTGGCGCACACTCTTTAAATATACCACTCTGGTGGGATAGGGAGAGAGAGAGAGAGACTCACAGGTATAGGGAGAGAGAGAGAGAGAGAGAGAGATGGAGAGAGAGACAGAGAGAGAGAGAGAGAGAGAGGGAGAGAGAGAGAGAGAGAGACTCACAGGTATAGGGAGAGACAGAGAGAGAGAGAGACTCACAGGTATAGGGAGAGAGAGAGAGAGAGAGAGAGACTCACAGGTATAGGGAGAGAGAGACAGAGAGAGAGAGAGACTCACAGGTATAGGGAGAGAGGGAGAGAGAGAGAGAGAGAGAGAGACTCACAGGTCTTGCTTGCCCGACCGTCCACAGGGGATCTTGCCCTTCTTGTAGAGGAAGTAGAGAACACTGCCCAGGATGGCCAGCAGCAGGATGCAGATGATGATGACAGCGATGATGACTCCGTTGCCCTCTGGTGGCAGAGAAACAGAGGTGCACGCAACCACGGGTCATTCATTGGTAGTTCAGTTGGGAGAAAGTGCGTCGTGCAAGACAATGAAGGGTGCAGATGGAACAGGCTGTGAAACAGGTCGTGCAGCATCAGAGGGTGACACAGAACCATACAGAGCAAGCGTGTGCACCAGTGGAGGCTGGTGGAGGTAGACATCAGTGGAGAGGCTGGCGGAGGCAGGGCTCATTGTATGCAATGCATGAGACGGTTGGATACCATTCCTCATTTCATTCCATTTCCATTACAATGAGCCCGTCCTCCGATTTCTACCTCCACCAGCCTCTCCACTGGCGTGTACAGTAGCATAGCTCATAAGGAAGTGCATGGCATGCACAGGGTGGGATCAGTGGTGGCTGGTGGAGAGAGAAATGAGGGTGTCTTCAGGAGACGCAGTGCTGAGGGGCAGAAGATGTCTCAGGAGGAGCAGTTGAGGTGTAACCTGAAGAGATGGGTCCTTTAATGGGGTGGAAAGATCAGTGAGGACTAGCCAAGACAGGACAGCCCTACTCCCAGCAGCCTCTGCTGCCCTACAGGCTTGAGATAGGAGGTGGCATGACAGAGAGAGAGAGAGAGAGAGAGAGAGAGAGAGGTGAGAGGAGAGAGAGAGAGAGAGAGAGAGAGAGAGAGAGAGAGAGAGAGAGAGAGAGAGAGAAGAGAGAGAGAGAGAGAGAGGAAGAAAGAGAGAACATCCAGGATGCCGTGTGTGGTGAGTGGAGGAGGTGGAGAGGCGTGCAGTCCAGTGTGTGTGTGTGTGTGTGTGTGTGTGTGTGTGTGTGTGTGTGTGTGTGTGGATGGTGAAAGCAGCATCCATTTCAAGTGCACAGGATGTGGTTGGTGGGGGATGGATGGGTGTTGGGAACATTACGTGAGTTTAGAATGATAAGGTTCTATCTCCGTTTAGGGTAGTTCAGAGATATTGAGCGTCAAAGTTTTTACATTCCATTATGTTTTGTGTATTTTATTAATTACTAACTCAAAAAATGTCAACATTTAAAAAAATAATTAATAAACACCTAATGGATCAGATTATGTAAAAAAAACTCAATTTTGACACAAAATGGAGATAGAACCTTATAATTCTAAACGTCACGATTAGGTACAAACCTTTGACGACCTTCTTCGGGGGGGCTGGAGGAGGGGGGGGCTGTGTCAGGTGGTAGTACTGAGACAGACAGCAGGACACAGTTACCCAGAGAGTAGAGAACAGCTGTTCTGTGGTTGTAACTGCATGTCCTACTTCAGATGACACAGGGGCAAAAGGGGGCAAAACCCCCGTTCCTTTGCCCTGCCTCTCACAATGTGCCCTCCTCGGATATTTGTTTTTTTCGCAACCCGGAACTGTTTAATCTCATTGAGCAAGAAGAAGAAGAGAGAGACCTTACAGGTCAGGGTTTTCCCTCAGAGCAGCTGAGAGAGCGTTAGACTTCCTGGCATGACGTTAGCACATCTGCGGACTCTACGTATTAGATTCACGTTGGGTTGACAGCCAGGATGAGTTGCAGTTGCCGTACTCTTCCTTCGTTTCCTTAAGCTCAGGCATTGGTCTTCCATTTTTAATCACCCAGTTTTGATTAAAGTCCAATTTTGAGACATTTTTAAGGTTTGATATATTAGAACGCTTTCCATTTTTGCAGCGCTGGACGTTTTTTTATTAGAGCAGCTAATGTGCCTCAGTCAAGCAGACGTGATAGCTCCCTGCCGCCCCTGGTGCTTTTTCATTGCAGTTTGTAACAGGCACGTTTTTAAGAAAGTGATTACATTTCTCCAGCCCCATCTCTCAGCTGTTAACCAAAGAAGTTGTGGGGAGTCCTTGTGGAGAGCTTTGTTGTTTGAATCCCAGATTGCCCCTTTAATGCCATTACAATGTTACAATGTCCCAGTTAAGTGTTATCTTACCTGTAGTGGTGGTAGCAGAGGTAGTAGTAGAAGAGGTAGTGGTATGGGGAACTGAAAACAGGGAGAGGGAGGGAGGGAGGGAGAGGGAGAGGGAGGGAGGGAGAGGGAGGGAGAGGGAGGGAGGGAGAGGGAGAGGGGAGAGAGAGGGAGGGAGGGAGGGAGAGAGGGAGAGGAGGGAGGGAGGGAGGGAGGGAGGGAGAGAGAGGGAGAGGGAGAGGGAGAGGGAGGGAGGGGGAGGGAGGGAGAGGGAGAGGGAGGGAGGGAGAGGGAGGGGAGGGAGAGGGAGGGAGGGAGAGGGAGAGAGAGGGAGAGGGAGAGGGA
>NC_137692.1:24094411-24096911 GCF_963989245.1 Nansenia antarctica | reverse complement strand
AGCGCAAGCTACCACCCGTCAATCAAAAACACCCGCTACCCCGCAGACGAAACACCCGTCAATGAAACACTGCGCTAGCACCCCCACACCACCCCACCACCTCACATTACATTTACATGTTTGGCATTTAGCAGACGCCTTATTTCAAAGCGACTTACAATCAATACATTTGAATACTAAGCAAGTGAATCATCAATCCACCAGTCGTAGTAGGAAGAGTAATCCAGCTCAGGCCCGGGGCCATTGATAGAAGGAAAAACCTTCTTCTATCACCTTCTTCTAAACCATTTTTTTTTTTGACACTGGAGAAACAGAGAGACAGTACAAGGGGGGCAATAGAAGTTTTTAGGGGACACAGTAGAGGGGAAAAGCGGGTGTCTTTAGGAGACGCAGTGCTGAGGGGCAGAAGGAGGAGCAACACCACCCCACCGGTGACGAAACATGGCAGGGGGGGGGCCACAACGTAAACCTTGCTGAGGGCCACCAAAGTCCACGGGCCAGGCCTGCACACACACACACACACACACACACACACACACACACACACACAGACACACACAGCTGCCTGGCGCGGTGGTGGGAGCTGGGTGATAATGGTGAAAGGAGAGGGAGAGAGAGATGCTATGAGAGGAATGCTTCTGAGAGCCCACCCATGTCCCTATTAATGTGCCGCATTCCAGCCTGTCACCCTCTGCAGGGGAAGAAAGACTCGATTTACAGACGGTATAGTACCCCAGTGTTCCCTCTCGCTCTCTCTCTCAGCGGAACCGCTGGTTTTCCCCCTTTCCAGGGTCTCACAAAGTGTGACGCATCGTAGGAGGCCTCAACAGAACCATGACAGACATTTGACCCTTTTACAATATGAAAAGAAGACATCTTCTCCTATAGCTTCTAGTGTTGTAATGCTGTGTTGAAGTGTCATTGGCTTCTAAATCATCAGGCTTCTAAATAGACCTATTGAGGACAGATGACTATCCCAAAGCACACCCCATGTGCACAGTGGTGTAGTCTAGTGTTTTCTAGTGGGTATACTGTGATTTTTCCCTCCCAGCCTCATATCGTTCATTTCGGAACGCCATAAAAATACATCTGCACTCCCTGTCTAACGTTATCTAACATTACATGTTATAAGGCTGATCTGTGCATGATAGTGCTGCATTTTGACATAATATTTCACGTCGCATCTCCCCCCGTTGATGGTATATGACGCTATAGTCAGTCTCAATGGTCCAAAAGACAAGTGCTTCGTAACACAGACGGGGTGAATTTTATGAATAAAAGTGTGAAAGTTCTGTCACAAAACGCCATTACGTATCCTCACACATGTTTAAGTGGGTATATGGAAATCCTTGGCCTTTCCTAGTGGGTATACGGCGTAGTCCTGCGTATCACCTAGTCCTAGACTACACCACTGCATGTGCACAGACTACCTACCCTTAAGCTCACAGTCACTTTACTCAACACTACCTCTTCCATCCACTGCCAATGAGTGCAATACTCATGCTATTTCTATTAATTGTATTTTTCTTTGTTACTACTTGTGTTGCTCAATTTGTCTCTTGTCTTATTTGTCTCTTACAACTATTCACTATGTCACTGGTCCTAATTGTCTCACTTGTCTCATATACATAACTATTGAACCACTGAAGCCTTTACTGTCTTACACCTTTACTGTCTTACACCTTTACTGTCTTACAACTTTACTGTCTTACAACTTTACTGTCTTACAACTTTACTGTCTTACAACTTTACTGTCTTACACCTTTACTGTCTTACAACTTTACTGTCTTACAACTTTACTGTCTTACAACTTTACTGTCTTACACCTTTACTGTCTTACACCGGTGTAATAGGATGTACACCTGTATAATAGGATGTAACAATCAACTTGAAACTTGAAACTCATTGTATTGTGCAGCATGTTATGGACGCTTATACAGTATGTTTGACATTCTGTGACGTTAGAATTATAAGGTTCTATCTCCATTTTTGCCAAAATTGAGTTTTTTACATAATCTGATCCATTAGGTGTTTATTAATGCCTGTGTGGTGTTATTTTTAAAATATATAATTTTTTGAGTTAGTAATTAATCAAATACAAAGGTTCCATCTCACAAAACATAATGGAATGTAAAAACTTTGACGCTCAATATCTCTGAACTGCCCTAAACGGAGATAGAACCTTATCATTCTAAACGGAGATAGAACCTTATCATTCTAAACGGAGATAGAACCTTATCATTCTAAACGGAGATAGAACCTTATCATTCTAAACGGAGATAGAACCTTATCATTCTAAACGGAGATAGAACCTTATCATTCTAAACGGAGATAGAACCTTATCATTCTAAACGGAGATAGAACCTTATCATCTTAAGCTCACAATTCGTCAATATTCATTCATCATACTCCACATCCTGCTTAGAATAAAATGAAAAGAACATGTGAAAACCTGCTCATTCATACACAGCTCACACAGAGACCACGTCTCTCTCTCTCT
>NC_137692.1:24092734-24094211 GCF_963989245.1 Nansenia antarctica | reverse complement strand
CCTGAACTGTAGGTGCCAGGAGGACCACAGTGTGTCTTTCAGCAGCCCGGCTGAGGAGAGCTCATGGGCCTGGCTAGTGAAGATATCAACCCAGACTACATCCCCCGTGTTTCCCACCACAGCCAAACGCCTGACCTACGTGTTACACTTGCACGCAGAGCCAGTGTGTGGAGGAGGCCTCTTCTTTTTTTTTCTATTCCTAGTCTGTTAAAGAATACAGGTGTGCACTTTGAATAGAGAAGGTACAGATACAGGTGTGAAAAATCCCTTTGGTAAATGGACTGCACTTATATATATAGCGCCTTTACAGCGCATTACAGATCTTATTCACCCATTCACACACACATTCACACACCACTGGCGGCAAGCTGCAAGGCGCCTGCCCGCTCACTGGGAGCAATTTGGGGTTCAGTGTCTTGCCCAAGGACACTTCAAAATGTGGCCAGCCGGGGCTCGAACCGCCGATCTGCCAACCTTGCGATCATTAGACGCGACTCTACCTCCTGCGCCACAGCCGCTCCCTTTTTGCCCCTCTCTCCCTGTTGCCCTAGTCTTCAGACCCATAGTGCCCCTCTCAGGCCTTCCCTAAGGGGGGAGACTAAACGGACCTTCCTGATCAATATCCGACTACGTCAGGGGAGGCTGGTGGAGGTAGAACACCAGGGGAGGCTGGGGGAGGTAGAACACCAGGGGAGGCTGGGGGAGGTAGAAATCAGAAGACTCATCAGGGCTCATTGTAATTCATGGGATGGAATCAGGAATGGTATCCATATCCTAACCCTAACCCTCATTCCATTCCATTTATTATAATGAGTCTGTCCTGCAATGACTACCTCCACCAGCCTCCCTGCTCAAAACCTAAAGCCGACCTACCCTTAACTTTCCGTCGTAGACTGAAGACCCATCTTTTCAGGCTACACCTTAACTGCTCCTCCTGAGACATCTTCTGCCCCCCAGCACTGCGTCTCCTGAAGACACCCGCTTTTCCCCTCTACTGTGTCCCTAAAAACTTCTATTGCCCCCTTGTACTGTTTCTCTGTTTCTCCAGTGTCAAAAAAATGAAGAAGGTGATAGAAGAAGGTTTTTTCTTCTATCAGTGGCCCCGGGCCTGAGCTGGATTACTCTTCCTGCTACGACTGGTGGATTGATGATTCCCTTGCTTAGTATTCAAATGTATTGATTGTAAGTCGCTTTGGAATAAGACGTCTGCTAAATGCCAAACATGTAAATGTAAATGTAACCAAATCCTTAACCCTAAAGCTATCTATCTTAACCCTGACCAAGTTTGCTGGTTAGGCGTTTCCTCTTCCTTTTTCCCCTTCAGAATCACCACCGCCCTGTCAAACACTCATGAATCGAATTAGCTCTTCTACCACGCCCTGAAGCTGCTCTAAAAGCGTTCACACTCACACACACACACACACACACAAACAGATGCACTCACACACAGATGCACGCACGTACGCACGCACACACA
>NC_137692.1:24067734-24085234 GCF_963989245.1 Nansenia antarctica | reverse complement strand
GTGTGCGAGTGATGACATCACACACAGACAAGGATGTCTTTGGTGTTCTTGTTTACCCAGCATTCCTCTCTCGTCCGAGAGCCTTCCCAGAAGCCACTGCGGCAGACAGCTGAGAGTTTGTCTTACTGCAGTGATTCAATGATGTTGGGTTGCAGTCAGCCTATTCATAAAAAAATCAAAATGTTTGTGTCTTTTTTATCAAATCATAGAAGTTTTGGGAACTGTGCTTCCGAGATGCCTCCCGTCATCTGATCCCAGTGTGTTTGTGTTTGTGGTGTGTCCTGTAGTCGATACTCGGCAATATCAGCTGCCTGTATTTCCTTGCTTGGCCACTTTACAGGACCGTGTCTACCACCTCCCTAGACCATGTCTACCTCCTCCCTAGACCATGTCTACCACCTCCCGAGGCTCCAACACCATTTCAGAGATAAGAAGCAGATAATGGAAACAAAGGGAACTTCTCTGTTGACTGATCAATAAGAAGTATTCTCTGCTTTGATGTGAAACAAGGGGGTGCTTAGATGCCTTGACAGAGCTGTGTGTGTGTGTGTGTGTGTGTGTGTGTGTGTGTGTGTGTGTGTGTGTGTGTGTGTGTGTGTGTGTGTGTCTGTTGAGAAGATATGTTGCAGTGACTCAGAAAGGAGAGAGCTTCCACCAAAAAGGCCAAAAAAAAACACAGAAATAGTTATTACAATACTAATAATAATAATAATAATAATAATAATACATTACACTTTGGGCATTTAGTAGACGCCTTTATCCAAAGCGACTTACAACAAATACATTTGTCTGAGTAAGTGAATCATCTATCCACCAGTCATCGCAAGAATAAGTACTCTCTGCTTGGGCCAGGGGCCATTGGCAGTCACAACGCTAGAAGAATAAAGAACACATAGTTGTGCACACAAGCACACACACACACACACACACACACACACACACACACACACACACACAAACACCAAGCAAAATATGTTTTTATTAAACTAGGCCTTTATGTTCTAATGTTAAGATGACTGTCTGCTGATAGTGAATGAGAGAGGCCTACTGTTAAAAGATCTTGGAACCACAACTCAAGCCTGACGCCTGCTCAACACACACACACACACACACACACACACACACACACACACACACACACACACACACACACACACACTACATTATCTGATGACCGCATTCATACATTGGCAGAAGGCGAAGCCACAAAACCCATAGCAACTGCCGAACATGTCGCAACAAAGAGGAAATAATAGCTACAGTAGTCTGATTTAATTTAGCTTCCATCATCACCACCACAACAACAACCACATTTTCATATTAAAACGGTCTGAGGGTTTTTTATTTCCCCCTCAGGAATTGGCAAGTTGTATTTACCTCTGTTGAACAAGAGAGAAGCAGCAATAATATACAACTGTTACTGTCCTATTACAGCGTTAAAATTGCTTTAAGCTTTAAAGCAACAGTTTGAATGCCGATGGGACTTTTGTCCCAACACATCTGTTTATCCAACACGAACAAACATTCAACAATGTCCTTATATGGTACCAGGCCTTGTCCTGTCCTCTGTGGAATGCCAAACAATTTTAACAGTATCGGTACGGCAGTGAAATAGCATCACGCTGTCATAGATGCTGTAAGCTGTGTGCTAGACCTTCATACTGTCATAGATGCTGTAAGCTGTAAATGGACTGCACTTATATAGCGCCTTTTTGCTGCTCCAAAGCTGCTCCAAAGCGCTTTACAACGGCCTCTCATTCACCCATTCACACACCAATGTGCTAGACCTTCATGCAGTCATATATGGTTGTACTGTGCTAGGCATTGTAAGGAGCCATGACTTAAGTGTTGTAAATGAACATATTCCTCATTGACATATATCATCTACAGTATATCCATTTATCACCCATACATAAACGCATTACATATCCCATTAGCTACGGGTGACGGGTGTAGGTTACAACCCTAATACCACAAAAACGCAAGTGTGGAATGGTCAGAATGTAAACTAAGCTCCCAGGTCCACCGTGACAGTGTGTGAACCCATACCGCGATGAAATCAATCCCTCAAAAAGAGGGACGCAAACAGGGACAACTGGTTGGCCTCACGCCGATGGATAACCTGTAGAAGTAGACATGTTATGGTATATGTGGGAAAACTCGGGTTAGGGTTAGGTGCTACGTCGACTTGGTACATGCTGGCATGTCTAACCCTAACCCTAACCCTAACCTTAACCCTAACCCTAACCCTAACCCCTAACCCTATCCCTAACCCTAATCCTAACCCTAACCTTAGCCCTAACCCTACCCCTAATCCTAACCGTAGCACCCTAGCACCTAACCCTAACCCTAGTTTTCCCACTTGTACCGTAACAGACACACTCATACACTACATACCATATCTTTTTTTTTTAAGTGAATTTTTGTCCCACTCATATTTTTTATTTTATTGGACAGATACAGTGAAGACAGACAGGAAAGTAAGGAGAAGAAGGGAGAGAGGGCATATCAGCAGGGCATGCGCCGGATTCGAACCCATGGCCATAATGTGTGCACTGTAGACCGCGGTGCTAGACCACTGGACCACCCCAGGCCACTCTACATACCATATCGAAGTGAATGGAGGTCTTTGTCTGTGACTGAAATCATGTATTTACAAACCCTTAGTACAGTAGTGGTACAGAAAGTACCCAAGTGGAGGTCTGGTGGAGGTAGAAGTTAGAGGACAGGTTCTTTGGAATGCATGGATGAGGAATGGAATTCCTGGAGATTCCAATGCATGGAATGCAATGAGCAATTCCATTCCATGAATTACAATGAGTCTCCCGTCCTCCGATTTCTACCTCCACCAGCCTCCCTCTGCCAAGCTAAACACCGCACCGCACCGCCAAGCTAAACAAACACCCGGGACGGTTCACAAGGGAAGTCGTTTACTCGTTAAAGTACTTTTTAGTTTACTAACAGAGTGGCTGGTAATCCGACGTCTGTGGTAGCCGGTGGCTTACTGGTGTGTACACACGACCTGGGCCTCAGCCTCAGCTGACTCCTGATTGTTTGTTTGCAGAACCGCTGACTCCTGGGGCTAGGTGACGGACACTGCTGCTGCTGCTAGGCCTCGTTGGCCTGGTGAATACTGACTACCCCGGAGTTTCAGGCTGCCCTTAAGTGCACTGACCTTTGCTCTTGTTCAGGAGACTGCTAGGTGGACAATGACACATTATTAAAAAGTTGCTCTTCCAAATATTTGTATTCTATTTTGTGTTGGACGTACTAGACATAATGCAAGAAACAGACCAGTATTCTTGCTAAAATTGATTTTAAAATGTCCTATGTTATAAGAATGTTGCATACATTCTAAATATTCCATTTGATGTCATAATGCACTCAAGCAGACATTACACATTGCACAGCACGGAGCTCGGCTCCACTCTGTCCCTCCCTCTCTGCCTACTTGCCTGTCTGCTGGCTACCTGGCTGTCTGTCTGTCTGATAATTTCTTTGTTTGTTTGTTTGTTTGTTCATCTCTTCCTCTCTCTGCCTGTCTGTCTGTCTGTGTGTCTGTTTGTGTGTCTGTTTGTGTGTCTGTCTGTCTGTGTGTCTGTTTGTGTGTCTGTTTGTGTGTCTGTCTGTCTGTGTGTCTGTTTGTGTGTCTGTTTGTGTGTCTGTCTGTCTGTGTGTCTGTTTGTGTGTCTGTTTGTGTGTCTGTTTGTGTGTCTGTCTGTCTGTGTGTCTGTCTGTCTGTGTGTCTGTTTGTGTGTCTCTTTGTGTGTCTGTCTGTCTGTGTGTCTGTCTGTCTGTGTGTCTGTTTGTGTGTCTGTCTGTCTGTGTGTCTGTCTGTCTGTGTGTCTGTCTGTCTGTCTGTCTGTCTGTCTGTCTGTCTGTTTGTGTGTCTGTCTGTCTGTGTGTCTGTTTGTGTGTCTGTTTGTGTGTCTGTCTGTCTGTGTGTCTGTTTGTGTGTCTGTTTGTGTGTCTGTTTGTGTGTCTGTCTGTCTGTGTGTCTGTCTGTCTGTGTGTCTGTTTGTGTGTCTGTTTGTGTGTCTGTCTGTCTGTGTGTCTGTCTGTCTGTGTGTCTGTTTGTGTGTCTGTCTGTCTGTGTGTCTGTCTGTCTGTGTGTCTGTCTGTCTGTCTGTCTGTCTGTCTGTCTGTCTGTCTGTCTGTTTGTGTGTCTGTCTGTCTGTGTGTCTGTTTGTGTGTCTGTCTGTCTGTGTGTCTGTCTGTCTGTGTGTCTGTCTGTCTGTGTGTCTGTCTGTCTGTCTGTCTGTCTGTCTGTTTGTGTGTCTGTCTGTCTGTGTGTCTGTCTGTCTGTGTGTCTGTTTGTGTGTCTGTCTGTCTGTCTGTCTGTCTGTCTGTCTGTTTGTGTGTCTGTCTGTCTGTGTGTCTGTTTGTGTGTCTGTCTGTCTGTGTGTCTGTCTGTCTGTGTGTCTGTCTGTCTGTGTGTCTGTCTGTCTGTCTGTCTGTCTGTCTGTTTGTGTGTCTGTCTGTGTGTCTGTCTGTCTGTCTGTCTGTCTGTTTGTGTGTCTGTCTGTCTGTCTGTCTGCCTGCCTGTCTGTCTGTCTGTCTGTCTGTCTGTCTGTCTGTCTCTGTCTGTCTGTCTGTCTGTCTCTGCCTGCCTGCCTGTCTGTCTGTCTGTCTGTAGGTTTATCTGTGTGTCTGTCTGTCTGCCTGCCTGTCTATCTGTCTGCCTGTCTGTCTGTCTGTCTGTCTGTCTGTGTCTGTCTGTCTGTCTGTCTGTCTGTCTGTGTCTGTCTGTCTGTCTGTCTGTGTGTCTGCCTGCCTGCCTGTCTATCTGTCTGCCCCTCTCCCTCCCTCTCTCTCCACAGTAGCGCTCTCTCCCACTCTCGCTCTAAAACATATTATGGGCACTCTCTTTTCACAAGCCCATAAAAGTGATCCATGATTATACACGTGTGCCAACGACATCAACAATCCAAACCAACATTCTGGATGAGACTGCAATAATTGAGTTCTCAATGCATGACCATAATAGTTCTAAGTTCTAAGTTCTAAGTTTAGTTGATATGAGAAATGGAGTTCCAGGAATGGAATGACCTTCTAGAAGCCTCTAAAGGCATCATAATCACAGAATACCATGACGACCAAGCTGTCTGGGGGCCAAACATACAGCATGTTGGTGTGTGTCTGTGTGTGTGTGTGTGTGTGTGTGTGTGTGTGTGTGTGTGTGTGTGTGTGTGTGTCTGTGCGTGTGTGTGTGTGTGTGTGTCTGTGTGTGTGTTTCCGTGAGCATGTATGTGTGTGTGTTTAAATGTGTGTGTGTGTGTGTGTGTGTGTGTGTGTGTGTGTGTGTGTGTGTGTGTGTGTGTGTGTGTGTGGTATTGGAAGCTTTAAAATAAATATTTATAAAATAAATAAATAAAGCAATTTTAGCTGAAACATGTGTTTTTGATATTCAAACAAGTAATCCTACAAGTAACGTGGCTAAAGTGACTAATAGTCGCTAATAGAGCTGAAAAACATTCTGGATTCTAACCTGTGCAGTTTTGGACACTGTCTCCGATTCTGGGATGATAAATGGTAAATGGACTGCACTTATATAGCGCCTTTTTTGCTGTTCCAAAGCTGCTCCAAAGCGCTTTACAACGGCCTCTCATTCGGCAAGCTGCCATGCAAGGCGCCGGCCCGCTCACTGGGAGCAATTTAGGGGTTCAGTGTCTTGCCCAAGGACACTTCGACATGTGGCCAGCCGGGGCTCGAACCGCCGATCTGCCAACCTTGTGCTCAACCTCCTGCGCCACAGCTGCAAAAATATATAAATAAAAATGATCTGGGATGTCAAAAATGTTCAGTGCTTCAGAACTGACATGAAAATGTTCATACTTGGCAGCAGAAGGTACTGCCACCATGATATAACTGAATACTCTTAATTATGTAGCTTTCCCCATCATTACAGAGACTGAGACACTGTGTAAAACTGGTTAGAATAATTATGTCTTTTTTAAACTGGGTTCTCAGTGTGTAAATGTGATTGTGATATGTTGTGGTATGTTGTCATGTTGTCGTTGTCGTTGATCCTCTGTGCCCAAAGTAACTGTCCCTCTGGGATGAATAAAGTGTTTTGAATTTAATTTAATTCAATAACAGAGAGAGAGAGAGAGAGAAAAAGAGAGAGCTTCTGAGTGTATTGATTGCAGAGGACAATCTGAAAGGTCAACAGCCGGCCTCTCCAGAACGAACAACCTCCTGAATGTTTTATTTACACTGTTACAGTAAACTAGCATTCTGAGGAGAAACTAATGGAACCGTAGGACCAATCACAGGGCGTGTGATGGATGGAGCTCCACTCTAAACATGACAGACAAGCTAGTTTGTTAGAACTGCAGCTGAAACTAAACTCCTCAAAAAAAGTTTGGAAACGTTATTTCGGTCGATTATTCCTCCCCTTTAATAATACCAATTGGAAAGCCTGATTAGTCACCTTTACAACGAGGTACAACTTGTAAGGATCATGCATTCGTGGAAGGAGCAACACAGCTAAACGTGTGGATATAGGCCCAAAAAAATGTGCCGTGTGAAGCAGGGGAGGCTTGTGGGGGCAGGAAACAGAACAGGGCTCATTGTCATGAAGTAGGAACGCGTTATGTTGACCCTGTCCTCCCATTCCTACCACCACCAGCCTCCACGGATGTGAAGACAATCAACTCCCAGTGATCCTGATTACAGAGATTGTCGAATGTTAGATCTCCATCTCTCTGATGAAGGGAGGGGCTTTACATGGCTGTGGTCGAGATGGCCACAACAGAGCAACAACAGACACCAACAGACATCAACAGATCGTGACGTTAGAATTATAAGGTTCTATCTCCATTTTTGTCAAAATTGAGTTTTTTACATAATCTGATCCATTAGGTGTTTATTAATGCCTGTGTGGTGTTATTTTTTAAATGTTGATTTTTTTTTGTTAGTAATTCATAAAATACAAAGGTTCCATCTCACAGAACATAATGGAATGTAAAAACGTTGACGCTCAATATCTCTGAACTGCCCTAAACGGAGATTATCATTCTAAACTCACGATCTCTCTGATGAAAGGGGCTTTACATGGCTGTGGTCGAACAGACACAAACACCAACAGACACCAACAGACACAGGCCCAATAAGTCCCAAGTGTGTGTGTGTGTGTGTGTGTGTGTGTGTGTGAGTGTGTGTGTGTGTATGTGGGTGGGTAAGTGCAAACAACTCTTGCACATACATGTTTTCTCTTCTAAACGGTTTGTCTAACGACTGGCATTTCCATGTGCAGTAATCCGATACGACGTTAACGACTTCAGTAACCTGAACTGTGTCTGGCTCCCTGGGCCAGCGCTCTCCCTGGCTGCCAGGTGTGTACAGCTGTCTTCTGACGTGGCTCAGAACATCAAAGGCCTTAAAGAGGAGCTATGATAAACTGTCGAGATGGTCAGGGTATGTGTTGGCATGCAACCTCTGAGGCGTTTTGATACTGTAGTGTATCCCATATGTGGTCCTCTGTGGCTCAGTTGATAGAGCATTGTGTGCTAACAAACGCTTATGTTGTGGGTTTGATTCCCGCTGGGAACCATATATACTGATGTATACATATATATAATGTAATGCAAGCTACCACAAGCCATGGGCTGGGCGTATATGGTATAAGGTGCAATGATCAGCAGTTATTGAGAAGGGCTATGGCTTTGGGGAAGAAACTGTTCAATGCTAACTGATAGAATTTAAATTCTATTTATCGCAACAACAAAAAAACTGCTCTACCCCTACAAACAATAATGACGATGTGTCCTGGGGGACGAGGGCTGCCTGGAGTGGATGTGTGGGTCCTGGGGGACGAGGGCTGCCTGGAGAGGAGGAGTCTCCACATGAGCAACCCACTGGCCTCCCTGCTGCTGCCAGTGCTGCTGACCAAGCATATTGACCCTGGCTAATGGCCGTGAAGGCTCTGATGACTGTGTGTGTCGGCAGACTCCAACCCTCAGATCTCTACTTCACACACGACTCTATGTGTGTCTTGTTTACTTCTCCCGTATTTGGTTTTGACAATTATACACTATAGCATCTATCTATCTATCTATATGGACCGCCTTTATCCAAAGCGTTTTACAACGGCCTCTCATTCACCCATTCACACACACATTCACACACCAAAGGCGGCAAGCTACCATGCAAGGCGCCGGCCCGCTCACTGGGAGCAATTTGGGGTTCAGTGTCTTGCCCAAGGACACTTCGACATGTGGCCAGCCGGGGCTCGAACCTGACAGTGAGAGATCTGCCAACCTTGCGATCATTAGACGGCGGCTCTACCTTCTGCGCCACATAGCCGCCCCATAATCCCCAATATCTATCTATCTATCTATCTATCTATCTATCTATCGTCTATCTATCTATCTATCTATCTATCTATCTATCTATCTACCTATCTGTCTAAATGGACTGCACTTATATAGCGCCTTTATCCAAAGTGCTTTACAACGGCCTCTCATTCACCCATTCACACACCCATTCACACACCAAAGGCGGCAAGCTACCATGCAAGGCGCCGGCCCGCTCACAATCTATCTATCTATCTATCTATCTATCTATCTATCTCTCTCTCTCTCTCTCTATCTATCTATCCATCCATACAACATTTCCTGAAACTCACTCTTACACTATAGTGCCTTAGTGGGACAGACATATGCAGTCGCTGCATGGCATGGGCTGCCTGCCTCAGCCTCTGCTATCTATCTATCTGAGGCTCTTCAGACAAGCGGATGAGTTCTTCCACAACCTCAAACAGAGAGGCAACTATAAAACTTAATGGTTTGGGAGATTGATTCTATTTTAGGGAGGTTTTAATGACTCAGCTGGTTTTGGTCCCTCACACCCCAGAAGAAGGCGGCGGCACACTACTGAGTGAGAGAGAGAGAGAGGGTACCTAAGGACAGGATCCCTCTGTGCTCCACAGTCCTCTGACATTATTATCCAGGGTGAAGACAAGACAAGGGCCTCCCTTCTCCTCAATCAGCCTCAGCTGGATACAGCTGACAAATGGCCGTGGAAGAGTGAGAGCATGGGACATGACACGGTCTGGTGAAAAGGTCCGCATGCATGCCGGGAAATTCTCAAGTCGCGCAAATCGACCGAAAAGCTTCTTTAAAAAAAAAATAAATAGTTTTCTGGGGTTTTTTCATATTACGAAAGTGCCCAAAATGTGCTACCATTAGTTGCCCAACAGTGCTGCGGACCCTGACCTGACCCTAACTACCTCTAGCACTGTTTGTGATACTATTCCTTATTCCTTGCATTCCATGCATTACAATGAGCCTCCTGTCCTCCGATTTCTACCTCCACCAGCCTCTACTGACCTCTAGATCAGACAGTGAGAGAACTGAGAACATGCATTAGGCATTAGCTTCTACAGGGCGGAATACGCTAACACGGTTTTTTTAGGATGTTTGATGTTGGGTTGGGGTTAACCCAGTAAATGTCAATTGTTTGGTGTCTGATTATGACACTGCCGTGATGTTAGAAATTATAAGGTTCTATCTCCATTTTTGGTCAAAATTTAGTTTTTTTACATAATCTGATCCATTAGGTGTTTATTAATGCCTGTGTGGTGTTATTTTGTAAATGTTGAAATTTTTGAGTTAGTAATTAATAAAATACAAAGGTTCCATCTCATAAAACATAATGGAATGTAAAAACGTTGACGTTCAATATCTCTGAACTGCCCTAAACGGAGATAGAACCTTATCATTCTAAACGGAGATAGAACCTTATCATTCTAAACGGAGATAGAACCTTATCATTCTAAACGGAGATAGAACCTTATCATTCTAAACGGAGATAGAACCTTATCATTCTAAACGGAGATAGAACCTTATCATTCTAAACGGAGATAGAACCTTATCATTCTAAGCTCACGACTCCTCTCTTCTACTCCATCTACTGTAGAAAGATACCGTTTCCCTAGCGATGTCCTCTTTGTGTTTCACAGACACCTGGATATTGTTGCCTTAACCCCCAGGATGAAACATAGACATTGTCAGACGGATGTTCTGACGTGTAGTGTAATAAGAGGCTTTCAAAAAGCAGAGGTGGACAGACCTCTTCACTTCCCTTCCCTCTCTGCACCAGAGAACAATGTGTTTATAACGTTCCCACGCAACACAGTCGCCAACGTCACAGGTTTATATCTGCAGGCTGGAGATAAAGAGGCCATGTGTCCGAGTAGCCCCAGCTCTCCGGAGGACATTAAGGTATAAACGAACAGCTAAAAACTCGGGACAGGGAGGTAGGTAGCCAGCTGCAGTCTATCATAACTAAAACCTCCACCACACAGCCCTCTCAACCGTATTAGAAACGCTGTGGTGAGCATGTTAATGTAACATAAAGTATTTGTGATACCCACATAGAGTGCATTAGCTTGACATAATACAATACAAAAGTTATGTACGACTTCACATAAACCAGGTCCAAGACTCGATGCTCTTAAATACTGAGGCCATTTTTTTGTATTTTACCTAAACATTGGGCGTTAGGATGTAAACAGGAGAGGGAACACATGGCACTCACTCTAACTGTTGTCATTATCGCCATAGAACGAGTATGCATATGTTACGGTACATGTGGGAATACGGTACATGTGGGAAAACTAGGGTTAGGGTTAGGTGCTAGGGTGACTTGGTACATGCTGGCATGTCTTACCCTAACCCTAACCCTAACCCTACACCTAACCCTAGCATCCTAGCACCTAACCCCAACCCTAGTTTTCCCACATGTACCGTATTCCCACATGTACCGTAACACATATACAGTAATCATGTTTTAGTGTACTAGCCAAATCTCTGTGGTCTAAAATGACCATGTCTACTGTTGTCTACTCATTCTATTTCTATGATCAGCGTTGCACATCGCCTGTGGTCAGACCACAACATCAACAGTGTAGCACAGTGGGTTTTAGATGTCACACAGTGGCATTCCACAGTCCACAGCACACTCTCTCTCTAGGCCCTAACCCTGTCTGTCTGCCAAAGGCATGAAGAAGTTAAGTTAGACACTTCCGTTCTGACAGCTCGGCCTTGCAGATTACGGAGGCCAGATCTGCTGCTCATTATCTCTGAGGCTGTGAAGGGCAACAAGGACTTTTATTGTAACACACACAGCCCTTCTCAAGGGATCTTTATTGTCCACCCGCGGCGGCAGACGACAGGCCTGCTCGAGAAGGGCCTCTTAATAGTGGTCGAAATGATGATGGCCGTTTTAGGGGCCAGAGAGGTCTTTCGATGTATCTGCCCTTTGACCTTTAACCCCTGATTGGCTGCTGTCACAGGAAGTACATTCCCTCCTTATCTCAGGGGTCATAACTGGAATCCCTGACATCACTCCGTCCTAACCCCTTTGATGCGTCAGGGGAGGAAGGTTCTCACAAACAAAATGAGAATAGCTGATTGGAGGACATAGGAATGGAATGGACTGGACTGCACTTATATACATGTTACGGTACATGTGGGAATACGGTACATTTAACCCATAGGGTTAGGGTTAGGTGCTAGGGTGACTTGGTACATGCTGGCATGTCTAACCCTAACCCTAATCCTAACCCTACCCCTAACCCTAACCCTAACCGTAGCACCCTAGCACCTAACCCTAACCCTAGTTTTCCCACATGTACCGTATTCCCACATGTACCGTCCGTAACATATATAAGTGCAGTCCAGATACTAGTTTTCCCACATGTACCGTATTCCCACATGTACCGTAACATATACACACACACATAAGAATCCTTGGTATAGCTAGTAGTTCCCAGCACAGTTAGACCTCCCTAGGGAGGCCAGCCCACTCACTACTAGCGTATATCATAAAAAAGGTTATTTAGATTACAAGTCATTAAACATTGATCTGTTGGGACTGGGAGAGAAAATACAGGCCCAACTGGTTCTGGCCTGGTGTTCTGGAACAAGGAATCTGGTTCAAGTTTGAGGCTTGGGTAAGCTGCCATTGAAATCAAACAAGATAATAGATTGACAGTAATGTTCTACCAGGACAGGAGCAGGGATGGGAGGCAGAGAGGACAGGGAGGGCAGGGACAGGAGGACAGGGAGGACAGGAGGACAGGGAGGACAGTGACAGGAGGACATGAGACAGGGAGGACAGAAGACAGAGAGGACAGGGAGGACAGGGACAGGAGACAGGCAGGGAGGGCAGAGATGGGCGGCGAGGGCAGTGAGGGGGGTCAGGGAAGGGGAAGGCTAGGGGGAGGCAGGGAGGGTAAGGGGAGGCAGGGAGGGTAGGGGGACTGGGGGAGGCAGGGAGGGTAGGGGGAGGCAGGGAGGGCAGGGGGAGGCAGGGAGGGCAGGGGGAGGCAGGGAGGGCAGGGGGAGGCAGGGAGGGTAGGGGGAGGCAGGGAGGGTAGGGGGAGGCAGGGAGGGTAGGGGGAGGCAGGGGGAGGCAGGGAGGCTAGGGGGAGGCAGGGAGGGTAGGGGGAGGCAGGGAGGGTAGGGGGAGGCAGGGAGAGCAGTGATGGGAATGAGATCTGGGACGAGAGCACACGCTGAGCTAAAACAGCATGAGTGGGTGTGAACAGGCTGAGATAGGGGGGAGGGTCGGGGGGGTAGAATAAGGGGTAATGCAAGGCAAGGCAAGGCCAGGCAAGTTTATTTGTATAGCACTTCATTTGCATTTCATACACAGGGGCAATTCAAAGTGCTTTACATACATTATTTAAAAACACAGCAAGAGGAGCATAAAATAAAATAAAAATGTACAACGTTTGCAAGTGATATTTGAGTGACACCAAGCCAGGGAGAGCACTCCTCGGCCTAGACCAGTTGCTCCGGGGCGCAGGGGTGAGGAGGGGTGAGGAGGGGAGAGGAGGGGAGAGGAGGGGAGAGGAGGGGAGAGGAGGGGTGAGGAGGGGAGAGGAAGGGAAGTCAGGCTTGGGGGGGAGAGGAGGAGGAGGAAGACTTAATGGAGAGAGAGGTGGGCAGGCAGAACAGTGTTTCAACAAACAAAAACAGGCAGACAATGCTTTGGAATGACCGAGGCCGTTAATGACGATACCATGCCGCACCGCACCCTTCTGAAGACCTTCCTTCCCACCGCCTGCAGACACGCTACTCACACAATACACTCAGATTCCACAGTAGCATTCCCTGAAGGAACACCGCTACCCATTGTGCTGTAGATTGAGTTAGAGTCCAGTCCAGTTCAACAAAGAAAACATCAGTATTCACATACAAGTGAGAGGAAGTCGGTGGGGTATTATAGTATAGCCAAGGGGACCTTCATTCATTCACACTTCATCTCGTTCCATCTCGAGCAAAACATTTTCCTTTCCTTTCACCGCCCTCATGCAAGCAAGGCTCCTCCTGAGTGGTTCTAGGTTGATATACTACAGGACAGTTTGTCTCTATGGAGATTCCATTTCATCAAAGCTGCCTCAGAGCTGCCGTCACAGAGATCATATTTAGACCCGGCGGTCTCGTGGTCTGAGGGAACAGAGAGAGAGGCTATTCACTGCGGCTGCGGCTGCTCCGACTCGGCCCACATTAACACTGCGTGACGTTAGAATTATAAGGTTCTATCCGTTTTTTGTCAAAATTGGGTTTTTTACATAATCTGATCCATTAGGTGTTTATTAATGCCTGTGTGGTGTTATTTTTAAAATGTTGACATTTTTTGAGTTAGTAATTCATAAAACACAAAGGTTCCATCTCACAGAACATAATGGAATGTAAAAACGTTGACGCTCAATATCTCTGAACTGCCCTAAACGGAGATAGAACCCTAGAATTCTAAACGGAGATAGAACCCTTATCATTCTAAACGGAGATAGAACCTTATCATTCTAAACGGAGATAGAACCTTATCATTCTAAACGGAGATAGAACCTTATCATTCTAAACTCACGACTGGTAAGACACATTAGCTGGTAAGGCCTGAGAGGAAGCAGTCAAGTAGGTTGACCTGTTTCATCAGTAAACCGCTATTCCAACTAAAGGACTCCATCAGGACCGAGCAACTAGTTATTTTGCAGATGTTCTCACAGAAAATACACCAATGAGTGTTTATTATTATTATTATTATTATTATTATAATAATGATGAATATTATTATGATCATCATCATTATTATGCCTTTCCTTGCTCTGTGGTCCTCTGTGGCTCAGTTGGTAGAGCATGGCGCTAACAACGCTTAGGTTGTGGGTTTGATTCCTGTTGGGACCATATATACTGAAACATGTATGCTGCAACTCACTGCAATGTAAGACACTTTGGATAAAAGCGTCAGCTAAATGGCATATATATATATTAGGATTATTATGCCTTTCACACTTAATTGTGTTATTATTGTATTTTTATGATTTATTTTTAGTCATATATTTGCACTGTTGAGAGGAAGCTGGCAAAGTAAGCGTGTAATTGTACAATTTACAACTGTATCCTGTGAGACTTCTCGCCAATAAACCTTGACTTGACTGGACATTTCTTCAGTTTATTACAGTTATCCAGAAGAACCTTTGGGGTATGTTTAATTATTTTTGTATCTAGTGTACCCAGGCTGTTACTGCTCCTATATTACATAGCCAATAGGTGAGTATTGGTATCTAAAATAAGTAGTCTAAAAGGAGCACAATCCCCACAAAGTAGTCTCTCACAGATCACATTCCACCGGCGTCACACTGCATACCTACAATTACTTTCAACAAGGTAGCTAGTTAAAGTCAAATAATGAATTATATGACAGAAGATCGGACCACAGTATGAGAGGATTCACACCCCATCCACTCCACCAGTCCAATGTAACAGAGGTTGCATTTATTAATGTATTAATGCTTGATATGCTGCATCATTATGTTAGAAGGGGAGTTATGACATCAACCGCTCAACTTTCAAAGTCAGAAGTTACAGTCAAGTGCACTATCCGAGCTACACAATAATCTCTTTGTGTCCAGTTTGTACTCATTTATATATGCTAAATGTGCTCTTTCACATCTCTCATAAACAACGGCTGCAAATCAACTACAAAGTCATACATTTACAACCGTTAATGAAACCATTGTGCTGCTTAGTGCCATGGCCATATGCCATCCAGGACAGCTCTAGAGCCTACAGGGTATTAGATAATAAGCTACAATTACAAAGTATATAAAAGGGTGCGAGAGAACATCACATGTTTGCCGTTTTCTATCATCTGCGACCGAGAGTGTTGCACCAATGCTCCATCAGACAGCCGGCAAGCAACCCCACAAAGTTTCTAATACAGTCAAACATTATAACGTTGTAGAAACAGCGTCTCCATGCAGAGTTGCAAGGAATCGTATGGATATGACATACCTGTACAGGTCAGGCAGAGGATGAACAGTCCCAGGAACATAGAGCCATTCTTCTTCTGTCCTAAAGCCATGTTTGTCCGCTCCTGGTCGGGGGTAACGGTGAGCGCGTGTTAACGGTTAACGGTCTGGGCTGCTCTGCCAGGCTGAGTGAGAGACGCGCCGCGGAGAGAGGAATGATGTTGTGGGGCGGGGGAGGGAGTGGATGAAACCGTAGGAGGAACTTCTGAAAGGAGGACATGGGAGGGGAATGCAGTAATGGTACTGGACAGGACAGGTAGACTCCATGCTGGGTAGACCCATTAGGGTATGAACTTGATTAATTAAAAAACATTTTAATTTAATCTTTTCTTTCAAATATTATTATTTTTATTTTTTTTACAAAAGAGGCTGCGTTATTGCTTAATTATGTCTGATTCTGAAATGGGAATTATCAGCGTGAAACTGAAGAACCGTTACAAAGTCTAGTTCTTATAATTGTATCAATCTGTCTTCAGAACTGTAAAGGATAACATTGAAATAAAAAATCGCCCCTACAATTAAAGGGCGTATAGTTAATTAATTGATTAATAGCATTTTGTGTTGTTGTCAATAACTGCAATTCACATGGTGTGATGAAAGGTAAGGGGTGGCACTAATCGTGAGTTTAGAATGATAAGGTTCTATCTCCGTTTAGAATGAGAAGGTTCTATCTCCGTTTAGAATGATAAGGTTCTATCTCCGTTTAGAATGATAAGGTTCTATCTCCGTTTAGAATGATAAGGTTCTATCTCGTTTAGAATGATAAGGTTCTATCTCCGTTTAGAATGATAAGGTTCTATCTCCGTTTAGAATGATAAGGTTCTATCTCGGTTTAGGGCAGTTCAGAGATATTGAGCGTCAAAGTTTTTACATTCCATTATGTTTTGTGAGATGGAACCTTTGTATTTTATGAATTACTAACTCAAAAATGTCAACATTAAATAAATAACACCACACAGGGATTAATAAACAGCTAATGGATCAGATTATGTAAAAAACTAAATTTTGACAAAAATGGAGATCCTAGAACCTTATAATTCTGACGTCACTAATGCAGTCATTTCATCTCCATTCCTCAGGCTGACCTGCAGCTGTCAGGTCAAGAGGCCCCTACTCACACAGCTGCCCTGGCTGATCTCAGATCAGGTCACTGATAGATCTCTCCTGGCTGACCGCAACACTGGGCGCTGAAACATAGTTGTTGACATCATTAGAGTGGTGGGGAAACCAGGGAGGCTGGTGGAGGTAGAAATCGGAGGACGTAATGCATAGGAATGAGGAGGAGGAATGGTATCAGAATGGAACGAGGAGGAATGGTATCAAACACCACCCTGGGTATCAAACATGTGTGTTTGAGACCATTCCTCATTCATTCCAAGCATTACAATGAGTCCTCCGTCCTCCGATTTCTACCTCCACCAGCCTCCGTTGGTGTGAAAGACATGCAGGGGCTGGGGGGGTCCAGGGGGAGAAGCAATTAGCCTGTGTTGACATGACGTTTCATTCAGTTCCATAACACTGATTTGACTAACTACAGCTGCCACAAAGGGACAAAGCCGTTTGGGAAGTGGTTGCCTGGTTTTCTTCTCAGTAGATTCCTCATATCCTCACAAGGAAAATAGCTATCTTAGTTGTGTCGTGTGTGTGTGTGTGTGTGTGTGTGTGTGTGTGTTTGTGTGTGTGTGTGTGTGTGTGAGCGTGTGTGTGTGTGTGAGCGTGTGTGTGTGGTTGTGTGTGTGTGTGTGTGTGTGGTTGTGTGTGTGTGTGTGTGTGTGTGTGTGTCGTTGGGGAGAAACAGGTCTTCTCAGATGGCATGCATGCATTATGAACAGAGTAGAATAGTTTATTGTCCTCTGGACAACTTGTTCATTTGACACAAACCAACAAACCATCACCCAGGCATTAGGAGAGGACAACCTTAGTGACCACTGTGCTGAATTAAATGGTAAATGGACTGCACTTATATAGCGCCTTTTTGCTGCTCCAAAGCTGCTCCAAAGCGCTTTACAACGGCCTCTCATTCACCCATTCACACACACATTCACACACACATTCACGGCAAGCTACCATGCAAGGCGCCAGCGCGCCCACTGGGAGCAATTTTGGGGTTCGGTGTCTTGCCCAAGGACACTTCGACATGTGGCCAGCCGGGGCTCGAACCGCTGATCTGCCAAC
>NC_137692.1:24030234-24062734 GCF_963989245.1 Nansenia antarctica | reverse complement strand
TGTCAAAATTTAGTTTTTTACATAATCTGATCCATTAGGTGTTTATTAATGCCTGTGTGGTGTTATTTTTTTAAATGTTGACATTTTTGAGTTAGTAATTAATAAAATACAAAGGTTCCATCTCACAAAACATAATGGAATGTAAAAACTTTGACGCTCAATATCTCTGAACTACCCTAAACGGAGATAGAACCTTATCATTCTAAGCTCACGACCTGTTATATTACCATCTTATATATGACACCTTATTATATCACCTGGTATATTACACCCGAGGCAGATGGTTTGGGAAGGTCAAGGGCAGTGGGTTTGGGAGGAAGGAGGCTTAATAAAAAAACTAAAAATACAACCATAAAAATCCCCCCCACCCCTCTCCCACCCATTCAGTTCCCAGGGACTGCAGAGACGGAGAACACCCCAGAGAGTAAGAGAGAGTTCTTAACTGCTGACAGAAAGTTGGGGACAGAGAGTGGGAGAAAGTTTGAATGTTTGTAGAAGGACAGGAACATTCATTCCCTCAACTCTTATTTAACCAAAGGTGCCATATTATCTGCCTGTGCATTCGGGTCAGACATGGGATCAGCGTTCATATTATTTAATCGACTTATTTCTAGTTTTATCATACACCATAAAAAAAAACTGCTTTGGACATTTATGTTTAAGTAATTTAGCAGAGACTTTTATCCAAAGCGACTTACGCTTTACGTACATTTGTCTAAGTAAGAAAATCAACAATACATCAGTCATGGTAAGTAAAACCTTCGACAAGACCGTGCCATCGACAGTGCTTAGAGAAAGGAAGAAAACCCCTATTCCTCTCAGGAACAAACATGCTTGCATTTTGTCCATGAACTTTGAACTGTGGTTACCCTGACATTTCCTCCCTGACGTACAGACCATATATCCCTGTATCCCCCTGACATGTGCACCAAGTGGGAAATCAGAGGACGGGCTCATTGTAATGCATGGAACGGAATCATCGGGAATGGAATCAATGGTGTTGTAGCTCATGTTCTAAGAGTCTAGCTCATGTTCTAAGAGTTTAGCTTCATGTTCTAAGATTTTAACTCATGTTCTAAGAATTTATGTTATGACACGGGGGCGAGGGAGCTCAAGGACACGACACCGGAGGCAGAATATAGTGTTAGCCCCGTAGGGTATTTATTTACAGTGCAGGTGGGTGGAAACACAGATGATGAGTCCGGAGGTTTCAGCCTGGCGGGCTGGGGGTTTCAACCTGGCGGGATGGCGGTAGTGGTTGGCATAGGCTGTGGAGGAACAGGAAAGCAGGGTAAGTCTCCACGGTAGGCCAGTACACAAGATATCAACGAATCACAAGAATAGGCACAAGAGCAAAGTTCATAACTAATCACAGCGGATACTTGCCAGGTCATTCTTAGGGAAGAACTGACGATGATTGAAGGGAGTCCAGGGTAGATGTAGCCAGAGGGTTGATTGGGGAGTGGAGACAGGTGTGTGGGTTTGACTGTGGCTGGATAACCCTCCAATCACCGGGAACGAGCTTCACCTGCGGCGGAGAGCACGCTGTGCTCGGGTTGTGGGGGCGGGGGAGGGCGTGTGTGACGGCCCAGCCGTAACAATTTAGCTCAATGTCCTAAGAGTTTAGCTCATGTTCTAAGAGTTAAGCTCATGTTCTAAGAATTTAGCTCAATGTCCTAAGAGTTTAGCTTCATGTTCTAAGATTTTAGCTCATGTTCTAAGAGTTAAGCTCATGTTCTAAGAGTTTAGCTCATGTTCTAAGAGTTAAGCTCATGTTCTAAGAATTTAGCTCAATGTCCTAAGAGTTTAGCTCATGTTCTAAGAGTCTAGCTCATGTTCTAAGGGTCTAGCTCAATGTTCTAAGAGTTAAGCTCATGTTTCTAAGAGTTTAGCTCATGTTCTAAGAGTTAAGCTCATGTTCTAAGAGTTTTAGCTCACGTTCTAAGAGTTTAGCTCACGTTCTAAGAGTTTAGCTCATGTTCTAACTAAGGACAGCCCAGAGGAAGGAAAGGAGGTAAAGAAGTCATTCTTTCCAGACCCAGACCCAAAGAGAGCAAGTTGTTTTGGGGTTGTCTACTCAGATGAGAGGGGGCTATTGTTCCCGTATGGATGAGGGATGGTGGTGAGAGAGGCTCACTCTGAATGAGCGCTGTGGGGTGGGGGGAGGGGGCTCGGGGGCAGAGTGGGAGAGACATTTGGATGCTCGTTTCTGCTAAATTCCATCACAATAACAGGGATTGTGACAAAGGGACACTTTGATAAAAGGGTTACATAGGGAACATAGCTGTCTCCATGGTGATTATATGTAATAGAGGTTATTAGTCAAAAGCCTACAGATGGCATGTTTCGGGGGGGGGGGGGGTACTGGCTGTATAAAATGCCATTGAGGGGGAAGAGGAGGGCAAAGAGAAATATAAAATAGCAATAGGTTTAGCTGGTTCATTATATGTTGTTAAATATTATACTATATCATTATATTGAGAACATGGTTTTTATTACTCTGTTTATCATATGTGCAATGCCTGTTTCTACTATCAAAAAGAAGATAGCAAGTAGAAATAAACAGATCTCCTGAGATAATTTGACATAATTATTATCAAACAGATTAGAGTGAAGAGCGAGCGCCACCTCAGGGGAGGCTGGCTGGTGGAGGTAGAGATCAGAGCATGAGCTCATAGTAACGCATGGAATGGAATGAGGAAGGGGATCAAACACTTTGTGACGTTAGAATTATATGGTTCTATCTCCATTTTTGTCAAAATTGAGTTTTTTACATAATCTGATCCATTAGGTGTTTATTAATGCCTGTGTGGTGTTATTTTTAAAATGTTGACATTTTTGAGTTAGTAATTAATAAAATGCAAAGGTTCCATCTCACAAAACATAATGGAATGTAAAGACTTTGACGCTCAATATCTCTGAACTGCCCTAAACGGAGATAGAACCTTAGAATTCTAAGCTCACGACTTGTGGCTATTTAAGCCGAAACATTGTGGGGGTGAACTGCTAACACCGTGGACCCAGACCCGGTCCAGTCATCACCGGAAGGAGAAGCCTGCTGATGACGGTCCTGGGAAGCCCGTAACCATGCCGCTGGTCCTGGGAATGGGGGATTTTCACAGACAAAGAATGTGCTCCCTGAGGAGACTTCCACACTCAGCAAACGCTGTAGTCACTAGTCTCTCTCTCTCTCTCTCTCTCTCTCTCTCTCTCTCTCTCACTATCTCTCTCTCTGTCTCTCCCTCTCTCTGTCTCTCTCCCTCTCTCTAAGTGCCTCAGTTTTGCTCCCTGTCTCTCTGTACAGTATTTAAGTCTCCAGTG
This sequence comes from Nansenia antarctica, assembly GCF_963989245.1. NCBI lineage: Eukaryota > Metazoa > Chordata > Actinopteri > Argentiniformes > Microstomatidae > Nansenia > Nansenia antarctica. The sequence goes on along the minus strand of NC_137692.1, from coordinate 24,059,413 downwards.
GACCCTGTGGGTGGGTGTGGTATGCAGGGTCTTGACCAGTCTGCTCACCAGTGACTTCTTCTGTTTGGAGTTTGTGTTTTTCCCATAGAAGCTTCTGGGCCAATGATTACCCCCCTGTTCTCTCTCTCTCTCTCTCTCTCTCTCTCTCTCTCTCTCTCTCTCTCTCTCTCTTTCCCTCTCTTTCCCCCTCTCTCTCTCTCTCTCTCTCTCTCTCTTTCCCCCTCTCTCTCTCTCTTTCTCTCTCTCCTTCTCCCTCTCTCTCTCCTTCTCTTTTTCTCTTTCCTTCCCTCTCTCTCTCCTTCCCTCTCTCTCTCTTCCTCCCCTCCCTCTCAGTGAATATTAATAGCACTTTCCTCCAGTTGCACGGGGCAGGCTGCCAACATCAACACAGATTTCTGAGGGTCTCAACAGTAACTCCCATAACTAACCACAAAGTCTTAAGTATCAACCATACAGATTAATAAAGACACATTATATCAATCCTGTCATATGTCTCATAAGAGAATCGCCCTCTGGTTGTCAGAAACACATCAGAGGTGTCCTTAATTTCCTCTGCGGTCATAAGAAGAAACAATAACCAAAAGCATTGGTGGTTTATCTGATTTGAGGGACTTGATTACTAGAGGTCACCATTGGGCGGTTGTCCGCTTCTCTGAGGGTATTTTCATATATAGTCCTTTTTAACAGAACCAACCCCAGTGTTGGGCGACTATCAAAAAACAAACTTTGTCGCCGAGAGGCTAAGTAGGGGAAAAATACCTGCCCGACGCGCTGGCTGTCAATGAATCACTGTTTCCGAAAGTACGTTTAGTATATTTATTGTAGATAAAAACAAAGGGTGAAACAGTATCACAAAACATTAAAAACAGCGTCTCAAGATGATCAAACAGTGACTTGTTAAAAGCGGTCAGCAAAAGTAGGACTTCCCCACTCACCCACTCTCCTTCCATTCACACAATTCCGCCAGGTGAACAGCTGATTTCAATACTACCACTGACGCAACACTGACGCACCACCAACACCACGTGACTCGAATCCCTGCACGTGACCCACAATCCAACAGCGAACAACAGACAACAGTACAACCCATACCTGGCGCCTACACCCAGGAATATGCATATTTGTTTAAGATTGAATTGTAGTTGTGTAATGGGCATAAACAAAAGACACGATTAGTTTGGAAATCAATAGTTAATAGCTAACCTAATACATCATACCTTTATACTTCTATGAAACGATTGGCCCTTTTATGAAAAGGACTTGTGTTCGGAAGGTTGTGAGTTCAAATCCCGCCTGAAGCCACACCACTACTAGTGTGCTCTTGAGTAAGGCACTTAGCCCTCAGTTACTCCAGGGGGAATGTCCCTGTAATTCGTAATTGTAAATCGCTTTGGATTAAAAGCGTCTGCTAAATGGCAAAATTATGAGGTCTCAGTCCACTTTGCTCTCACAGATTTTCCATCTTTCATTGGAACTCAGGTCAACGAACGGCGGTGCACCTTGATTGAGCACGGGACATGTACAGGAAAGTGAGCCAAGCCAGGATTGGACAGAGATGCCAAGTGGACTGAGAGTGCCTTCTGTTCACATCGCATCTAAAATAAATTCAGTTGGCTTGAGAAGTTGTCTGAGTTCATGGAGCATACACAACACATGTGCATGAAAATGAGCACAAATCTCACATAAAATTGGCTAAGAGGGACCAAGTGTGAAAATACCCTGAGAGAGAGAGAGAGAGAGAGAGAGTTTTTACCATCAGCACCACACAGAGCAGGTCGTGTCACTTCCAGTGTGTAATGGTGGTGACACCGACACCCATGTGGTTCTGAGATCGAGACCCTGATCCCTGACCCCACTCCTCCCTCAGACCTCTCTGTAATCATGCCCAGCAATCAGGCCGGGGATGGAGGACGCGAGGGCGCCTCAGCCTCAGTCACATTCTCTTACGACATGGAAAATCAACTGCAGCGAAAGAGTTCCTTGTTGGTGGCCCCTGTAAGTTGTAGGAAACGCGTCAAGATGTTTGCTTTTGTTACCCTGGAATCCATCCTGCAGCGCTTCTGTTGTTTCCCCTCGTCTGGGACGCCTTTCAGACTTGTTTGTGTTACTGAGTGGCTCTGAGGAGAATGTTTCCAGTTTGGCCTGAAATCCGAGGATATAGATTGTGGGACCTGTCTTCACTGAGAAAATGTTCAATATGAAAAATCGATGTTGGCCTCTCAGGGAGCTGAGGAGAGCATAGGGTATCTATTTTGCTGGCTGTTAAGTGGAATCGGAATAACGGCTGATAACCTCTCTGACCTGGTTTTTGTACCCATTGGAAAACATGGGATAATATTATGGGAAACCCAACCTTATAGCCTATTGTGTTTTGTTATTGTTCTCTTTTGTTCCTATACCCTTATATTTATACTGCGCTGTGGGGATATTGCTTGTTTCATTGAAGCATTTTCATTGTACCATTTCCATCTGTATCCTGTAAATATGATCAAACAATCAATGAATCAAATGTATTTGTATAGTGCTTTTTACACACATAATTGTCCCAAAGTGCTTTTACAACAAGGACAATACAAACAATAGAACTAACACCAAACCCCCAAAGACCCAAGACCCCCAAACAGCTATCCAAAGAACAACTCCCCAGAGGAGAGGAAAAACATAGGGCCCACAGTAGCAAGGAAAAACTCCCTATAGGGAACTCCAAATCACTGTAGTCCCAATCTACCAGACTGTTCCTTGCATTGCTGAGTCTGGCTACTAGGCAAGATGGTGAAAGTCTAGCCTGCCTTGGTCCTCTGTGGGAAAACACAAAACCCTTGCCCGTATGCACTGAGATTTATAATCATATTTTAAACCTACAAATTTCATAATCTGAGACAGACTTCTTGTAATTCAGTGAGGAGGAAGGATATTTGGTCCAGCTGGACAACAAACAGAGGAAGCAGACTCCATGTCATCGTGGACCTGCTGTTACCATAAAAGGAGCACTAGCGCACGCCTGCATAGCGCTGCCTAGACCTCAACTGTCAAAGTTACGCACAAGATTCTTCACAGGCTAAACTTTTCAACCGCTCCTCTCTCTAAACGTTGTCTTTGAATGAGTAAGCAAAGGTATCGCTTCCAACTATTCATGATCCAGTTCCTCCTCTCCCTCCAATGTCATGATGAAATATAGGCCTACCCTCAGCTCAGGGGAGAGGCTGGTAGAGGTAGAAATCGGAGGACAGGGCTCATTGTAATGGATGGAATGGAATCCAAGGAATGGTATTTGATATGATACCATACATTCCTGATTCCGTTCTGTTGCATTTGAATGGAATCTGGGCTCCTCTGTGTTCTGTGTGATCCCTTTCCTGATTCTGTTGCATTACATTACAATGAGCCCCATCCTCCGATTTCTACCTCCTCCAGCCTCCCCAAGTGCCTCAGCTGGAGAGGATGAGGCAGGAGGAGGCAGGAAGGAAACTCAGTAGCACGGTATTGTTCTCAATCACACAATATTGTCGTACGTCAGGTGAGGTAATGGGAAGCGAGCGGCCGACGACAGTTCAAAGTGGATTCATTTGAATGGAATCCAGCCTATCTCCGTAGCCAGGGGATTTCCCCTGTTTATTGTGTCATTAATTATATAGCTCCCTGGCCACTTCAGGCTGCCAAAAACACTCAGTGAAATGGGCAATGTGGGATTGGTACATCTACTTTTGGGATTTTTAAATGAATGAAGCCCATTGGTTATTGTGAATACAATTTTTTATTTATAAATGCCTGTTTTACCGCATTAGAATAAAAAATATATAGCCTAGTGTCTCATGTTGCCTGGTCTATGTTCTTGTTGGGTAATGCTTTGATATCACATGATGTATCGTAGTTGTATACTCACTAGGCCTTCATCAGTCAACCATGAGAAACCTTTCTGTGAAGGACAGAGACTTGGAGTCTTTCACAGAAGCAGAGCCGTTTCCAACTGTCACCAACTGTCAACGCTCATCATCTGTAAGTCCCTGAGAGGGGAACACATTAAATATTTACATTTGAATTCGAAATTAACAATGTGAACAACAAATCGTGACGTTACAATTAAAAGGTTCTTTCTCCATTTTTGTAAAAAAAAATGTTTTTTACATAATCTGATCCATTAGGTGTTTATTAATGCCTGTGTGGTGTTATTTTTAAAATGTTGACATTTTTGAGTTAGTAATGGTTCCATCTCACAGAACATAATTATGATAATGGAATGTAAAAACTTTGACGTAAAAATGTAAAAACTATCATTCTAAACGGAGATAGAACCTTATCATTCTAAACGGAGATAGAACCTTATCATTCTAAACGGAGATAGAACCTTATCATTCTAAACGGAGATAGAACCTTAGAATTCTAAGATCACGAAATCTGTAAAGTGTAATTGTATGTTGTTGAACTGCACTGTTTTTACCTCGCTTTCCGTTTAAAAAGCGTTATAAAAAATAATTTAAAAAGTTGAGTAGATTAGATATTTCAAACTTGCCAATCATTATGTTATGGGAGACATAAGGTACATTAGTGTAGCATACCTACTCACATTGACTCTCTACATTACATAAAGCTAGCTCAATACAAACACATATTAATGCTGAATTTATTATCCATAAATACAAACGCATATTAACTAAATTACACCCTAAAAAAAACCATGCACACATACTTCTGATTGCGCAATATCCAAACCCGGAAATGACGTCACGAGTACCCCGAATGCAACAAGGAGCCATCGATGCACGCGAACAGGGTTGCCAGATTGGGCGGGTTACCGCCGAATGGGGCTACTTTTGATCACACTGGCCCGGGGGAAAAAAAGCATTATTGGGCTGGATAAATAGATAAATATCATTTATTTTATTTTACGCGGTATCAAAATGTCAGTGCCTGGCTGAAAGTTACAAAAATGCATGAAGATAAAACACACAACACCCTAGTAGCTACATTACATACAATGTGCAGGTTTTTTTGAATTTTATTTTACAAACATCATTGGCAGCAGACATACAGTTTAGTTTAGGGGCAGGAGATGGCCTGCCCAATAGTAATTAGCGTTTTTCTGACAATAATATAATATAGGTTTTGAGATGGTGGATTTTTGGTGGATTTAGCTGTTTTTTAGACTGTGGTTAGTTAGGCTGGAAAATTGTCGATCCCATCTGGCAACCCTGCACGCGAGTGGGACGTATGACGTATGACGTACGACGTACGACACCCGTCGATAAACAAGCATGGCGTCCTCCAGCTCCAATGCACAGTAACACAGCAACCAGCTCGTTACTGTTTAGTGAATGTTTCTGATGCATTTAGGACTTAACTTCTGAACGACAGCGACACTTCTTGTGAGCTAAGAAACCGGAACGTAGACTTGTATGAACCAGACTGTTAACTAGTTAACTAGCGGGCTGGATGTTGAATAACAAGGCAACTTTTGAAAATAAACATCCGGAAAATAAACAGCTGATTTCAGCTCAGGAGGAGGTGAGCCGTTGAAAGGGTCCAAAGCCAAAACTTTGCTCGCAACTTCACTTGTTAAATAATATTTTCAGACTGGGATAGAATAATACCCTTCAATAAATAGAATTACTATATTCTATAGATTATACTATTAGTAGCTGAATAATATTTTTCAATATTGTTGACCCTGAACTTCTTAACTTGTTTTTGGCTTAGATAACCTGATTGGATTAACATCACGAAGAATATTCCTCCATCTCCATGGCATACATACAAGAGGAGTAGCTACCATTGGCATTAACTGTATCCATCGACATGGGTGCAGTGAACTTTGCATGTTACATCATAGGAGAATGCGCTGCTATCATCCGCTTCCTCCTGGACCTGAACTTCATCCTAGTCCACTCCCTGGTGCGATGCATACTGGCGTTTCTCTCCCTAGTGAACAACTTCCCTACGCTACTGACCACCTCTGTGCAGGAATGCTGGAGCCTGGCGGTGGTCTACATGGTGGACCTGTCTGGACGCTGCGTGCATGTCTTAGGAGGACTCCTGGAAAGCATCAAGATGATGGGATACCTGTCCTCGCATGTCCTCCTGCGCACGAGAGAGCTCCTGCACCGAGGTCTGCTGTCTGCATGGGACGGCTGTGGAATTGCTGTTAGTTTAGCGTTGTACCTGGCCAACACTGCGGTCAACCTGCTGCTGATCGCCACGCAGAACTTGTACGCGGTCATGCTGAGCGTGTGGGAGGCCGTGGCCAGCCCGTTACAGAAAGCTCTGGAGCTGTTCGTCACCCTGCTCACCTTCCTCCACAGCGGCCTGGCGGGGACCTCCCTGATCCTCTGGACCGCCTGCAGGCTGGCCTTGCAGCTCCTGGGCTCGCTGGCGCACGTCTTCGCCAGCGTGTTCTTGCTTAACGTCTACGGCGCACTCCTCACCGCCATCACCGGCGTCGCCGTCACGCTCTACCTGAACCCCGAGCTGCTCCGCCGCGGGGCGTCCTACGCCGACGACTACGTCAACTCCGCTCCCGCCCTCCGTCGCCTGCGGGGGGCGCTCCTACGTTCGTACTCCGGCCTACGCGAGGCCCACCGCCGCTTGCCGGGGGCCCTCCACCGCCTCTACCTCCTGGAGAGGGGTCTGTGGCTACAGCTCAACTCTGCTCCTGCCCTCCGTCGCCTGTGGGCGGCGCTCCTACATTCGTACTCCGGCCTACGCGAGGCCCTTCGCCACTTACCGGGGGCCCTCCACCGCCTCTACCTCCTGGAGAGGGGTCTGTGGCGGAGGCTCCACTGGCAGGGGAGCCAGCTCAGCCTGAGGCGATGGAGGGCGATGATACCCAGCTACAGGGCTAACAGAGTGGGCCAGGGGGAGCAGAGACGACCACCACCGGATGCCATGGCGCCGCTACGAGATGACCCCTACCCCGGCACTACCTCCGACAGGCCGCCGCTCCCATACCTGCTGAACAACCTGAAGGAGCAGGCGTCACGGACATGTGTGATCTGTCAGGACAGCAACAAGACGGTGGTGCTCCTGCCCTGTCGACACCTCTGCCTGTGCCGAGACTGCACCGGCATCCTGCTACGGCAACCGATCTACCTGCAGAACTGTCCCCTCTGTAGACACATGATCCTCAAGACCATCGATGTCTATCTGTGAAGGACAGGGGGGGGGGTGAGTGTTTTCCCTGTGAAGGACGGGGTGAGTTTTCCCTGTGAAGGACTGACATGGGTGTGTTCTGTAGCGTCTCTGACGGACGAAGAGACCACGGCGGTATCTACGAGGGATTAAACGGTCAGGTTGAACGTTGTGAATTCCTCATTATTGCGTCGTTAACATGGTTCATCTCAGGGTTAGCATCAGGTGTTCCTGCTACTGCTCCAGCAGTCTTCCCTCTCCACAGGGCTCTCACAGAGACCAGGGTCTCCAGGGCCAGTCGGTCAGACTACTGAATGTGCTCACTGTGCTTTGCCACGGCTGATGTCTTAAACCATGTCTGTGCTTTGATCTAGCTCTGTGTGGAAGAATACAGTTCACACAAGAATGGTATAGTGCTTGCTTAGTATGCTTACCTTTTCATACATGATGATATAGGCCTAGTTACTTCTGTACTTTCTCAATGTAGTGACTATGTTACGGTACATGTGGGAGTACGGTACATGTGGGAAAACTAGGGTTAGGGTTAGGTGCTAGGGTGACTTGGTACGTCTAACCCTAACCTTAACCCTACCCCTACCCCTAACCCTAGCATCCTAGCACCTAACCCTAACCCTAGTTTTCCCACATGTACCGTATACCCACATGTACCGTAACAACTATACAAATGGAGTTTGGGATAGTAATGTCTGGAATGTCTGGTCGATGCAGATGAGCTAGTTCAGTGTTCACAGTGCTATTCCTTCATTTAGCATCGGTTTGAATAGACTGGTCATTTTGATCGACCCGGATATGTATGTAAGTGCAAGCATATGTTTTTTGTTTCTAGACATAATTACACCGATCTGGGACCAGGTTAACATTCAAAAGCATTCCAAAGTGAAGCTTTGAAACAATTGAAAATCTTATTTTTTTTTATGGTGACCATTTCAAATGGTGTAGTGTCGATAAGCAGTATACACACAGAGTCTATGAAAGTGGGAAATTGGTTTGTATTTTCGAAAGGGTGATTTATTTAATATGATATGCTATGGGGGGGCCTTAATATATGGTGACATATTAGAGGAATGTTTTTACCGTTACTTTTCCTGCATCATTTGACAATGTTTCGTTTTTGAGTGATAACGGAATAATAAAGTATTACTGTGTCTGTGGCATTCCTAATCCACGGGCATTAAACACTAATCAGATCGTACGAGCGTCGCACAAGGTTTCTGTTATTTTCTCTTTCTTTTTTTCTTTTCTTTTCTTATAAATAAGAAATTGATTTGTTGATGAAAATAACCCTGAGCTCATGATAGTTTTCCAATTCCTTACTTTGTGTTTGTTGTGTTCTGACTAAAACGGTATTGAATTTGATCAGAACTCTCACAATGGGATGTTTACAGCACAAAGTGTGTTATGGGTCGGTAGTTATTGAATTACACTGTGATGTGTGTGTGTGTGTGTGTGTGTGTGTGTGTGTGTGTGTGTGTGTGTGTGTGTGTGTGTGAGAGAGAGAGAGAGGATGGGCTGTGTGGCCTAAGTGGAGATGAGAGCACCAGGCTGGTGATGGGCTTTCATGTTGAGCCATATTTGATGTGCCTTTTCCTGCCCTGTTTTTAGAAGTGAATGTACCTTTTTGATGTGTGAATCCGTTCCCTCGGTTTAGTAATTCGTTAGGGTTAGGGTTAGAATCCTTGCGATCGTTCTGACTCGTAGGGCCTAACCCTAACCTTTTTTTTTAGGGCTCCCTCTGGTGGTCCATCCCAAACCCTTTCATGCTGCTGACCATTCATGTTTCTTGTGTTTGTCTTGGAGGACTTAAACCTCTCCGGTCTACCCAGGAGAAGCTATGATAGGAGGACATTGCAATAATACCACAAATGTATTTTTAAAATATTGTGGACATGCTGTTTCCCAGGAGTTAATGTCTGACTGTGAGACTGGTTTTGTTCCTATGAGCTCCTAATAAATAATACATGTTTAATTAAGTCTGTCTTTTTAATTAAAGTTGATACTTCAACCTCCCTCCCTGATCAGAACTAACAATAGTCATTGTCTGAGATTATTATCTAAGATATGGTTTTATAAGCTTGTTGAAGAAGAGCCATCTGTAGGCTGTGATAAAGAGAACAGCTCTGTCATTTATGATATGATATGATGTAGTTAGATGTTAAGAGAATGATTGGCTTAAAGGGATAGTTCACACAAATTATAAAATCATATATAGGTTGCTTACCCTGAAATTAGTCTATGGAGAAGGAAACACACCTCCAAATGTTACTGTTGTGTGTGAACTTCAATCTCCTACAAATTGTGTAAGCAATCAAGAAACACAGTCTTTCCAACATTCTTTTCAGCTTAGTCTAATTTAAATCCCACTTTAAATCCCCAGGCATCTAGTTCTGCCTCTCTCTCTATTTATTTTGACCAAATTTGGTATAGCCCATTTGATTCTGCTGTTCTCCAGACTACTTGGCTACTGAAGTTACTCGAACAGGAAGCAGGATGAAGATAATCAGAATGTAATGTGGAAATACAGTCACAGTCGTCACTTTCTAGCTCTCACGAGACTCCTGATCCAGAAACAGCCCTTGCCTCCTCCCACCACGGGGATCTGAAAGAATGCTCCACATCGTGAGTTTAGAATTCTAATAATCTCAGGAGAGAGAGGGGGTATACACACACACACTCAGGAGAGAGAGGGGGGTGGTATAATGTTGTAGGAGGAGGTTAGGAGAGGGGGGGGGGGTGATTATATTGAGGTCGAGGATTGGAGGGGAGAGGCGAGAGGGGGTGGAAGGGTCAGTAAAGAGATGGGAGGGGTGTAATGGTGAAGGAGGAGGTCAGGAGAGGGGAGCGGGGGTGGAGGGATCAGGAGGAAAGGGAACTGGGTTGGACGTTCTCCAGAAGCTACTGACTATTTTTTATGGATTACAGCTTCAGGACACAATTCCCAAAGTTCTGTCTAAGAATAGCCCACCATTGACCCAAGGGCTCTTCCTGTAACTTCAACAAATCCCATCTGGCCAAGGGGAAAAATGTACAGAATGACATATCGTGAGCTTAGAATGATAAGGTTCTATCTCCGTTTAGAATTATACGGTTCTATCTCCGTTTAGGGCAGTTCAGAGATATTGAGCGTCAAAGTTTTTACATTCCATTATGTTTTGTGAGATGGAACCTTTGTGTTTTATGAATTACTAACTCAAAAATGTCAACATTTTAAAAATAACACCTAATGGATCAGATTATGTAAAAAACTCAATTTTGACCAAAATCAAGATAGCTCACGACATTCAAAAGCTTTGTGAATTGATGTAGACCCTCTATGCCTCGCATAAAGATGAAATGGTGTGTTTGGGATTTTGGACTTTGACTATGATAAGCCCATGGTACTGATGAACAGAGGGAATGCCATCTCTTGTATACTATACTATTGCTATTTACTATACTTTGACATAGATGGATTAATCATAGTACTGTATGTATGTGCTGTATACTTTTTCCACTGATGAAGCCTTTCTCACCAGTTTGTTATGTTCAGAACTCTGGACAGCTCCTTGTGGCCAACAATGTGAACGGACCACCAAGTACTTTCAATCCTTCTGGTGGAGGTTAGAAATCGGAGGACGGGTTCATTCCGTTCCATACATCGTGAGTTTAGAATGATAAGGTTCTATCTCCGTTTAGGGCAGTTCAGAGATATTGAGCGTCAAAGTTTTTACATTCCATTATGTTTTGTGAGATGGAACCTTTGTATTTTATTAATTACTAACTAAAAAATGTCAACATTTTAAAAAAATAACACCACACAGGCATTAATAAACACCTAATGGATCAGATTATGTAAAAAACTCAATTTTGACAAAAATGGAGATAGAACCTTATAATTCTAACGTCACAACATTACAATGAGCCCGCCCTCTGATTTCTGCACCCTCCACCAGCCTCCCCTGATGTGACAAGAGCACAAGTGGCCATGTGGGAAACAGAGGTGACCAGAGATGAACATTGTGTAGTCTGGTGTCTTCACCCGACATATAAACAACAGTAAGGCTACTATTTATGTGTTGACAGTAAAAATGAGGATCATGTTAACAGACTAGAGGATGTTTGATGTGAGAGAAGCGCTTGTCCCAGGAGAGATGACCTTGCATGTTGCTCTGGTTGACCCGAAACAGAAACACTGTCTGTGGGAAACCGACAGCACGGGGCGCCACACTTCAGCCTCTATTTTCAGCCAGCACAAAACGGAGGCAAGTCGTGACGTTAGAATTATAAGGTTCTATCTCAATTTTTGTCAAAATTTAGTTTTTTACATAATCTGATCCATTAGGTGTTTATTAATGCCTGTGGGGTGTTATTTTTAAAATGTTGAAATGTTTGAGTTAGTCATTAATAAAATACAAAAGTTCCATCTCATCAGACACCCCCCCCCTGTATTTGTACCCCCTAATTTGTCATATCGTCCCCCTGCATCTCGCCTTCCAACACAATTAGCTTCATTGAGGAACTGTCCCTCCCTCCCTCCCTCCCTCCTTGCCTGTCTGTCATCAGAGTTGTGAGGGGGTGAGAGAGGAATGTTTCTCTTCCTGTTCACAGACAGACATCACATGATCAGACCACTCAGCAACCAATGACCACTAAGGACCACACTGATGGCATCATCACTGAAGAATGACTTGGGGGCGGGGGAAGGTAATTGAAATGACAAATGAAGCGCTCGGAACGTCATTAGCGACTCCTACGCTCTGATTGGGTCTGAAATGAGGTCATTTGTGATTCATTATGATGTCATAATCAGTAATAAGCCCAAGGACGATTAAAGTACTGCGTTCTCAGTAGGTTGTGGAAAAGTCATATTTTTCTTCCTTCTGAAGTTCGTGAGTTTAGAATGATAAGGTTCTATCTCCGTTTAGAATGATAAGGTTCTAGGTGCCCCGCGGTGGTGTAGCGGTCTAAGCACTGGCCACTAGTGCATGCTGCCCACCGGGGAGCGTCCTAACGATTCCCACCGTAGTTGGGGTAGACCACGCCCACGCCACGCCAACTTCTGGAATATGTAGGAGTGTTCTCTGTATCTTGTTCTTCCGCCCCGCAGGTCGTTCCGCAACCCCATTGGATTTTAGCTTGTGACGTAACACGGGGTGCACGATTAGATATAGGTTACCCATCTCTGTATGCAACTCGGCGGCGCTGAGTGTGCCGCGGGCCAACGGTCAATGTTCGCCGCGGGCACGGCCGCAAGCGGCCGGGCGCGGCTCTCATTGCCCTGTGGGCCCTGGAACGCGCGCCTATTCTTAGTGTCAGTGATTGTGTTTGTGTTTGAGAAAAAAAAGAAAAAAAACACCCCTACATATTCCAGAAGTTGGCGTGGTCTACCCCAACTACGGTGGGAATAGTTAGGACGCCACCGGTGTCTGGGTTCGAATCCCAGCTCGCCAGATCCGGATATGGCTGGGGCACACACGGGGAGCGGCATATTGGGCGGCCGCTCCCGAGGGCGGTATAGGAGTATTTCCGGACAAGGATCCGTCGCGCAACAGCGCCCCCGGGGTGCCGGAATAACAGGTGCTGGGCTCGAGGAGCCAGTCAGCTAGTCTGCCTGGCGGCCTCTTCTGGGACTGCCGGCCACGGGGTCGTGCGGCGGATCCTTCGCAATAGGCAGGGGATAATTGGATGCTAGGTTGGGTTCAATTGGCTACCAACTTGGGTGAAAAAGGGATAAAATCTGAAAAAATAAAAAAATATGAATGATAAGGTTCTATCTCCGTTTAGAATGATAAGGTTCTATCTCCGTTTAGAATGATAAGGTTCTATCTCCGTTTAGAATGATAAGGTTCTATCTCTGTTTAGAATGATAAGGTTCTATCTCCGTTTAGGGCAGTTCAGAGATATTGAGCGTCAAAGTTTTTACATTCCATTATGTTCTGTGAGATGGAACCTTTGTATTTGATTAATTACTAACTAAAAAATGTCAACATTTTAAAAATAACACCACACAGGCATTAATAAACACCTAATGGATCAGATTATGTAAAAAACTCAATTTTGACAAAAATGGAGATAGAACAGAACCTTATAATTCTAACGTCACAAACTGTGCAGCAGAGGTTAAGACACCTGCTAAGCCTCCCCTAAAAAGTAATAGAATAAAACATGTTAATAATACAATTAAACAAAACTGTGTGTGTCGTTGGCTAGTCTAAAATGTGCATCGAGACACAGAAGTAAACAAAAAAAAGTGAATACATGGAAAATAACAATGGCAACTATTAAAAGGGAATATTAAATCAAGTAGGTAAGTAAGTAGAATCAGGTAGGTAAATAAATGAACCAGTTGAAGGAGGGAAAGAGTTCGGGTGGGACTGATACATAGAGATAAGAAACCTGGTCAGTCTTGTGTTATCCATACAGGTGAATGAAACACACCTTGCCGAGAGGAAAGGAGATCTCAGAGGACATCAGGAAGAGGTTAGAGAGAGCACATCAGTCTGCGGAAGGCTATGGAAGATTTGAGCTCCATTAGTCCACCGTGAGGCCAATCATTTGCAAATGGAGAGCATTTAACATGACAGCAACTCGGCCTATAATAATAATAATAATAATAATAACTTCGATTTCTATAGCGCCTTTCATAAAGCCCAAGGACCCTTCTAAAATATCCCCAAGAAAAATAACAAATCAGGTAAAAAACCAACCCAAACATAATATTTAGAGATTTGCGTTCTAAAACTTTTGAACAGTAGTGTATACAGTATATATATACACACACACACACACACACACACACACACACAATCATCACCATCATATTCTCCACAATCTCTACTGTAGAGTCTACAGCCTAGGAATAACCAGGGAAACATTCTGGTTGGTAGAAGTGAAGTGCATACCAAGTAGCCTACAGAATGCTGAGAGTCTGATATGTAAATGATATGAGTTGATGTCACAATGGGATCTAAGAGGGACCGGACCTGAAGTTATTATGCTCCAGTGGTGGCTGTTTGAAGGGCAGGGAGGGCGAAAAGGAAAAAAGGGCACCTACTGCACAACATGGGACCCCATCAGTGCACATGGTCAAGTTTAGACCATTGGAAGGGCAGCCAATAGGGCACGTCCTCTCATTTTTGCCACTCAAAAGGGCGCTTAAGAGAGACTTTTTTCAACCGTGGGGGCACCAGGAGGGGCGGTTGCCAGTGTTTATGCTCAACGTTGTGTGAAGAAAGCAATGAAACAGAGAGACAGCCTTTTTAAACATTTAATTTAATCAACAGTAGAGCACTGTGCATACTACCAACGTGATATGAGCGTTAAAAACCATCGAAAAGTTAAAGAAAACACCTTAACTATTGAAGAGCAACATGGCAACGTGGGAGTCATCATCATCAAGGCAGAGCGAAAGCGAGAGGGCAGATCGCTAAACAACATGGACCCATCTTGGGTTCTGAGATGAACAGATGTACATGTTCTCTCTTCGTAGACGGGTCTTTAGTCTCGATATCCAGAGGAAGTTACTTACACTTCTAAACACATGGCACTGCTCACAGAATTACTCACAGAAGTAAACAAAAACCTTTGGAGGAAAATAAACAATACAAAATAAAAATAATTCTGACATGGAATGCAAAATGAAAATAAAACATTGCTATATCCACATATTTTTATAGATCAGTAACTTTTTACACTTTTTTGTTTTTAAAGTGACAGTATCGTAGCACAAATTGGTATAACTGTGCAAAAAAATAAAACAAGAAAAAGTACACTTACATAAAGGTCTATGACTAGAATGGGTCAATCATATGATGACATCTTGATGACATCACAGATGAAACGGTTCTGACGTGAATCACCACAATCCCTATTCAACATGGTGATTTCAGAGGTTCTCATTTCAAAATGGCTCTCAAGGCAACTAGGAAAACATAAAAAAATAAAGAAAAAAATGCCAACGTTTTCCATCTGGGAGATGATAATAATAATATTAATAATAATAATAATAATAATAATAATAATAATAATGAGTAGATAATCTATCATGACATGTTTCTATGGCCTGTTGGAGCAACCCCCTAACAGACTGGTTCAGGTGTTCAGGTGATGTCGATGTACCTCAAAGCCTTTAAGGGTCTTTAGTACCTGGAGGAAAGGTGGGGGGGTCCTTTCAAATCTTCGTCTGGGGAAACTGGCCCTGTCTGTCTGTATGTCTGTCTGTGTGCCTTGGTGAGCTATGATAGCTGTTCATGTTCATGAATTGTGTCATTGGTTTGCTGATATGAATGAAGCATGTCCGACCGCTGACTGAGCTCTTTCATATAGAGGCTGTCAACACATTCATAACCATATAGAAACACTGAAGTCAGCTTGAGCTGCCATCTCTCAAGCTGCTGGTATTTTTCAAGTATGCTACGTTACCCAAACCAAGACTTTACAACAGATACTGTCACGTTAAAAAGGGTTAAACACAAATATTCACAAAATGTACATTTAAGGCTTAATTTGTTTAGCACTAAAAATGGTAGCA
Source organism: Nansenia antarctica (assembly GCF_963989245.1). Lineage (NCBI taxonomy): Eukaryota > Metazoa > Chordata > Actinopteri > Argentiniformes > Microstomatidae > Nansenia > Nansenia antarctica. Next base: position 24,043,764 of record NC_137692.1, on the reverse strand, counting down.
GCAGTAAAGCACTTCTGAATTAATCAATAATAATAATAATAGCAATAATAATGATCATAATAATAATAATATATTATTAAAGTAATCAATGACACTGTTTTACAACGCAGGACAGAAACGACTCAGGCCTACGATCCCAGCTAGTTTCAGTCCGACACAGATCAAACAACCTGTGTGACTTGTAATTGTGGGTCAGACGTCCATCCTCTGTCTCGCTATTAGACTTCAGTATACTCCCTCCCTCCCTCCCTCCCCACCCCAACCCCTCCCAGGAGAGCTCTGTTAGAGGGTAGTACGTTTAGAAAGAGCGCTAGTACTACATCGGAGGAGAAACATCTGAGGAACACGTTAATTAATAATTAATAATTAATAATACATTAACTCCACATTGGCAGGTAAAGGATTAGAATAGAGGGCAGGATGTTGAGTTGATCAGGTCTGACAAAGAGAGGCCCCCCCCCATTAAGACACAAACACACACTCAAACGTACACACACACACACACACACTCACCTGCACCCGCATGCACACACACCCGCATGCACACACACAGACACACACGCATCACAAACACACACACAGACGCACCCGCATGCACACACACATGCGCACCACAAACACACACACACACACACACACACACACACAGAGACACAGACACACACACACACACACACACACACACACACACACACAGACACACACACACACACACACACACACACACACACACACACACACACACTACCTCAGCTGCAGACATACAGTCCTGATATCAACACCATGCTACTGTGAAGAATTAACAACACAACATTTCTAAAAAAGTACCAAAGTAACGTCATTTAAAGGCCATGTAGTTCTAACGGATGTTCCGCTGCGAAGCATCCAAAAACGTCCAACACTCTCGATGTATCACGTTAACACAACAGCTAAAACACACCCTTTGAAGCTGAGGTCGTTTCAAATATATATATGTATATATTATACACATTTAATATATACATTGTTATATATTAAATTCTTATATAGACACACATACATTTAGTTTTTTTGTGAGAAATCGGGTTACATATCAGCAGAGAGGGCCGACCGCCGAGGGCACAAGGTGACTTCCAAGACCGTAGGATGTCACTGTGTCACCATCAGTGTGCCTGTGGAGGAGGAGGAGGAGGAGAGAGAGGCCCAGCAGAGTACTAAGAAAGGCTCCAGACCCTGTTAAAAAGCACATGGGAGTTCAGTTCCATGGGGCTCACAGTTCCACAGTAGCACTGAGCTATAGAGAGAGACAGCCTGGAACTCTGGAACTCGGAGGAACTCTGGAACTCGGAGGAACTCTGGAACTCGGAGGAACTCTGGAACTCAGAGGAACTCTGGAACTCGGAGGAACTCCAGTCACAAACACAGTACTGCAGACAGTGACGGTGGGGGTGGGCTGGGGGGAGAGGGGGAGAGGGATAGGGCCGGGCAGAGAGCGGCGCTGCTGCTATGTGAGGATGTGGGACGTGGAGGGGATGGACACGAACTCTCGGAGGATGTCTCTGGCCATCTCTACATTGTTCTGTGCGATCACCAGAGCCTTCTGGATGTCCTGGGACGTGTAGCCCTGACTCAGCAGGTGCTCGATCTCGCTGCTGATCTGGGGGCTGGTTCCTCCTCCTCCTACTCCTCCTCCTCCTCCTTCTCCTGTTCCTCCTCCTCCTCCTCCTCCTGTTCCTCCTCCTCCTCCTCCTACCACTCCTCCTCCTCCTCCTCCTTCTCCTCCTCCTCCTCCTCCTCCTACTCCTCCTCCTCCTTCTACTCCTCCTATTCCTCCTCCTCCCTCAGCCCCGAGGCCAGGCGGGACAGGGCTCGGTCGGCGCTCGGAGTTGATGCGTCGGGGGAGGGGCTTGGGAGGTCTCGCCGGCGCTTCACTGGACTCGAAGAAGGCTGCATAAGAAGAAGACAGGAAGTCATCAGACAGGAAGTCATCAGATTTATCAGACAGGAAGTCATCAGACAGGAAGTCATCAACAACATCTCAATCCTCTCCAGCCCAAATCTTGCTTTTGCTTGCAATCATCATTCTGAACCTTCTGAACACAATATTAGATCTATGCAAGAGCTTAAAAAAAAACACAAAAACACTAGAGAAGCAGATTAACTCCCCAGTGTTGCTGTGTATCCTCGGCATTATGACTAATGACCGATAAACTTATATATATAAAAAAAGGGAGAAAAAAAGAAGGGAGAAAGGGCATGTCAACAGGGCATGGACCGGATTCGAACCCATGCCGACATGGGCATATCGTGAGCTTAGAATGATGTTTTGTGAGATGGAACCTTTGTCTTTTATGAATTACTAACTCAAAAATGTCAACATTTAAAAAATAACACCACACGGGCATTAATAAACACCTAATGGATCAGATTATGTAAAAAACTCAATTTTGACCAGAAATGGAGATAGAACCGTATAATTCTAACGTCACGATATGTGTGCATGGTAGACAGTGGTGCTAGGCCACTGGACCACCCCGGGACACATAACCAATACACTTAAACTCGACGTGACTAGAAGTCCCACTTACATGCGACCAGAGGCTCCACCTCCATGGACAATCTGTTGAAGGCGACGGAGGAGGAGGAGGAAGAGGAGGAGGAGGAGGAAGATGAGCCTCCCAGCTCTGACAGCGTGCGCCGGGCGGGGGCCACGCGCTGCTGAGGTTTGGGGACGTTGTAGCCGTTCTTCTTCTTCTCCTCCTCCTCTTCCTCTTTTTCTTCTTCTTCTTCTTCTTCACTAGGGGGCGCCAGACGACCGTTGGTGGTGGCCAGAGGAGGCAGCTCAGAGTAATCTGGAGGAGAGATGGACAGAGAGGGAGTGAGCTTAGAATGATAAGGTTCTATCTTAGAATGATAAGGTTCTATCTCCGTTTACGGTAGTTCAGAGATATTGAGCGTCAAAGTTTTTACATTCCATTATGTTTTGTGAGATGGAACCTTTGTATTTTATTAATTACTAACTCAAAAATGTCAAAATTTTACAAATAACACCACACAGGCATTAATAAACACCTAATGGATCAAATTATGTAAAGAAAAACTACATTTTGACCGAAAATGGAGATAGAACCTTATAATTCTAACGTCACGACTTGGGGAAGGTTAAAGGTTACTGACCTGAGTCTCTGGCCAGCTGAGGCGTGGAGGCGGAGCGGGCCTGGGCCTGGACGTCATACATGGCTTCATACATCTGAGGTCCGTCATCCAGGTCACTCAGCAGAGGCCTGCAATGACCACACACACACACACACACACACACACACACACACACACACACACACACACACACAGACACACACAGACACACGACCACACAGACACAGACACACACACAATAAAAAAAGGGGAAAAAAAGAACAGAATTTGAAGTAGTTTCGACGTTCTATCATCTAAAATAGGTATTTGTGAGTGTGTGAGTGTGTGGGTGTGTGACTGTGTAAGTGAGTGTGTGGATGGACAGGCAGGCTGACACAAGAGCGGATGTTTACCATGAGTTGAGCACGCAGGGCTGGGTCTGGGGGAGTCGGGGGGCCGTCTCCTGGATAGGGGGGGCCGGCAGGTGGGGCAGGACGGGTCGGGAGGAGGGGATCATGTACTCGCTCTCCTCCTCGCTCTCGTAGGCCTCGTCCCCCGCCAAGGGCATCAGGGCGGGGAGGGGTCTGGACACACGGGGGCGGGGGGGCGTGACCACACACTCACTACACACTCACTTAGAATTCGGTTGTTAAGTCTGACGTCAAACGTGACGTTTAGCAATTTCCGGGTCCAAACCAGAAATTCCCTGCACCAGAGTACCAGTGTACTAAAGCACCAGAGTACCAGTGTACTAAAGCACCAGAGTACCAGTGTACTACAGCACCAGAGTACCAGTGTACTAAAGCACCAGAGTACCAGTGTACTACAGCGGTAGAATGACAGTTCAATCGTTTTTTAGACTGGGATCTATTCATACAACAAGGGACACAGCAGCACTTTCCCTTTTTTCCCATATTTGTCAGCGTCTTTGAGCCTCGGAAAAGAGCTATACAAATATAATGAATTATTATTATTACTGAGGCATTTCGAAGAGAGCGCCTCAGCCAACTTTGGACCCGGAAACACGTCACGACCGAATAACAGCACTTTTTGGCAGAACACACACGTTATCTTCTAGCGATATACAATAAGCGCACACAGCTTGGCTAAGACAGACTACCACACAGCTGGAACAAGGGAGGAGAGAGGGGGAGACGCAGGATAGAGAGAGGAGAGACAAAGAGTGGAGAGGAGGAGAGAAAAGACAGAGGAGGAGGAGGAGGAGGAGGAGGAGAGGAGAAACGAAGGAGGAGAGATGGAGACAGTGGAGGAGAGGAGAGAGAGGGAGGGAGAGGCAGGGCTAAAAAGAGGGAGCGGGGAGAGGACAAGAGGAGAGAAGAGAGTCAGAGGAGGAGGAGAGGAAAAGACCAATGGAGGAGGAAGAGAATGTCAGAGGGACAGGGGGAAGGAGGTGATGAACAGAGGGAGAGAGAGAGAAAGAGGAAGAGAGAGGGAAGGAAGGAGAAAGAGGGGGCAGAACCTTGAGGTCATGGCATAGATGGCGTTGGCCGATGACGAGGGCTTGACTTTGGGGTTGTCATAGTCCTGGCCGGTCAAGGAGGCGGCTCCGAAACTCTGGAGAGGGACATAGGTCATAGGTCATAGGTCACATAGAAGACAAGTGAGCTTCTAGGAAGTGATTATTCCAAATACATTCCATATTAAAAAAAAACACTTATACAACAGTTATAATAATTGTAATAATAATTTTGCCATTTAGCAGACGCTTTTTTAATCCAAAGCGACTTACAATTACGAATTACAGGGACATTCCCCCTGGAGTAACTGAGGGCTAAGTGCCTTACTCAAGGGCACACTAGTAGTGGTGTGGCTTCAGGCGGGATTTGAACTCGCAACCTTCCGATCACAAGTCCAACTCACAAGTCCAACTCACTATCCACTAGACCACCACTACCACAGTTAGTTCCGACCAAGTAATTTGATTGGACAAGAGGCATTCCATGAGTGCTGATATACAGTATAACAGCACTGGGACTTTTAACTATATGTATCACTCCGCCGCACAGATGTTCTACTAAATGACCGTTAATTAGACTACATGTTTGTGTTCAGGTTACTAGGCAACAGTCCATTTGAAGTTCAGTTGCGGAACTATTATTTCATCAATCATAATCTGTTGTTGCTTATTACTGTTAACTAATAAATGGCGCTGTAGAACTGTTGAAAAAAAGCAATATCACACTGGAGGTCGTGCTGTTATACTGAATATCAGCACGCCTGTGATTGTCTTCTACTCAGCCTGCGGCCTCGTACCTACGACCCAATCACAGCCGTGCTGATATTCAGTATAACACACTCCCTCTCGTGTGACATTGCTTAATTAAAAAAACACATGAACAACTATGTAGGAAGCAGGGGAGGCTGGTGGAGGCAGACACCCGAGGGAAGGTCATGGAACGGAATGAGGAACGGTATCAGACACCAAACACGAGTGTTCCGTGACATCACAATGAGCCCCATCCTCTGAGTTCTACCTCCACCAGCCTTCCCCTGGTACATACACACAGACACACAGACACACAGACACACAGACACACAGACACCTCCCCCGGTAGGAAGTGACTCCCCCAGAGCAGCTAGACTGACCAGCTGATGCTCCAGGCCGAGGCAGCTGTTCCTCTGTCCGTCCAGGGCGGAGGGCAGCGCCAGGGGGAGGGAGTGTCGGTTGGAGAGCTCTCTCTGCTGGACCCCCCCCCGCGTCTCGCTCAGGCCGAGGCTGGGCTGGGTGGCCTGGGGGGTACCGGGGGCCTTGGGGACTGGCCGGGGGTTCCAGTCAGCCAGGGCGCCGCGGTTGGGGGGCGCAGGGGGGGGGAGCCCCTTGTTGTCTCGGAGGAGGAGCCCCGGGTCCCCCCCACCCCCACCGGGGGTGCAGGGCAGGGGCCGCCTCTGGAGACGCCCCCCGTCTGACGTCGTCCCCCCGGCGGAGTGGGGGCGGTCCGGGGGAGGAGGGGGGGGGAGGTCCCTCAGCGCCGGGAGGAGGGGGAGAGGCTTGTCTTTGTGATGGGAGGAGGCCTGCGGGCGGAGGAGAGGAAGGTTAGAAAGCAACGGGTAAATGGACTGACTTACACAGCGCCTTATTCCAAAGCGCTTTACAACGGCCTCTCATTCACCCATTCACACACACATTCACACACCAATGGCGGCAAGCTGCCATGCAAGGCGCCGGCCCCGCTCACTGGGAGCAATGTGGGGTTCAGTGTCTTGCCCAAGGACACTTCGACATGTGGCCAGCCGGGGCTCGAACCGCCGATCTGCCAACCTTGCGATCATTAGACGGCGACTCTTTTCTTTTTTTTTGAATCTTTTATTATACAAATATTATTTTAAATACAATCATAGCTATACATATTCATACATGTTAATTGTATAGCCTTCATTGTATTCTAATTCAAATAAAATAAATTAAAAAACCAATAAATAGAACAAAACACACCATACCATTTTGGTATGAGATAAATCCATCTATTATTCAGTCAGTCCTTCATAACCAAAATAACCCTTTAACATAAATCAATAACAAATGAATGCGACTACAAAAACAAAAAACATCTTCAAAAATCTAAATCAAACTCCAACCCTCCATCCACCCCCACCCTTATAAACCCACAATCCCTAATAAACAACTTCTCAAAATCTTTTTGCCCTGTCTTGTGCATCAGTCGCACATTCTTCCTGACCAATCCCTCAAATACTTTCCACACCGTTATCCACTTTCCCTCAAATCATGCTAAATTTCTCCTCAAATAAATTGCATACCTAGCCTGTGATAATACATAATTTAAACACCATATATTCACTCCCCTCCTCTTTCCCTCCACCCCAAAAACCACCATCCTCCTCCACTCCTGCATCCCCAGCCGCCCCAGCACAGAAGGAGGTCGACACTGCGGGACGGGGCTCCGTGTTAACGCATGGAAGGGAATGCCACTATTCTCTCTCTCTCTCTTTCCCCTCTCTGGAAGAGCTGTACAACACACGCTGTCTCAGGAAGGCCTCCAAGATCTCCAGGGACCCGACCCACCCTGGGCACGTACACTTTATCAGGCTGCCCTCAAAAAGGAGGTACAGGACCCCGGCCGCTAAGACAAACAGACTGAAGAACTGCTTCTACCACAGGGCCGTCCAGGCCCTGAACACAGCAAAGACCTAAGTTCTGGGCCCTGGACAGTCTGGACGGATTGTATGGCAGCTGCTGGACTGAAAAAATCAGGTGTAGTGCTGAGGCACAAACATGTACATTTCAAGCCTGCAAACTGTGACACTTTAAATAACGTGAAAAAATACTATTGTGCAATATGACAACCCTAGTTGACTATCTGTGCAGTATAGTACAGTGGATTGTGTACATAGCCTTTATTTATGTAAACCAGCTCCTTACCTTCTTGTGATTTTATTCTTTTTCTAAAAGTTTTTTTTTTTTCCCTTTCCTAACACCAGGGGAGCCACCCCTCCTAAATTTCGTTGTTTGGTACCTGTACTGTAGCAATGACAATAAAGTCCATTCATTCATTCATTCATTCATTCATTCATTCATTCATTATAGAAGGATTGTTAGGAGGCAGGGTTCGACAGTAACGCTGTTTTACTTGTCCGGAGCAAGAACAACAGACGGCGCAGCCGCGAGACTAGACTAGATGACCGTGAGTGAAGATATTATCAAAGCGTACACGCCTGTCGACTCACGATCATCTAGTCTAGTCTGGCGCCTGCGCCGTCTGTTGTTCTTCCTGCACACAGGTAAAGATATCCAGGATCCAGCAGCGTCGTCAGGCTCGCGCCAACAAACCCCACAAATGTTTTACTTGCTCCGGACAAGTAAAACAGCGTTACTGTCGAACCCTGGGAGGACGTTGACATGTGTGTGTAGTGAGCTCACCTTGCTCGTGGCTCCAGGGCTGGAGGCTCCGGGGGGGTTGGGCGGCCGGTGCTGCAGCAGGTCCAGGCGGGGCGGCACGGGGGGCAGGGAGGAGGACTGGGGGCCCAGGGACATGGGCGACGGGGGGCGCTCCACCTGGAAACAATTCATCCACTTTGTTTCAACGTATTATAACAATGTTATAACCAATCAATGTGTTATAACAACCCCTGCAGCTGCGCGTACAGCTCAAACACACACACATCTCCACGAGACTATAAGCTGGAGGAATAACGGATGAGTGAAATCTAATTCGCCAGGAAGTGAAGTCACCTCACCGCTACCAGAGATGCCAACTTGTCATCCCTTCTGCCCGCCTAACTACTATGGGGTCTAGAGCCTTCAGCCGTTCTGCTCCCCGCCTCTGGAACTCTCTGCCACCTAACACTCTGGAACTCTCTGCCACCTAACACTCTGGAACTCTCTGTCTCCTAACACTCTGGAACTCTCTGTCTCCTAACACTCTGGAACTCTCTGTCTGCCACCTAACACTCTGGAACTCTCTGTCTGCCACCTAACACTCTGGAACTCTCTGCCACCTAACACTCTGGAACTCTCTGCCACCTAACATTCTGGAACTCTCTGCCACCTAACACTCTGGAACTCTCTGTCACCTAACACTCTGGAACTCTCCTCTCTGCCACCTAACATTCTGGAACTCTCTGCCACCTAACACTCTGGAACTCCCTGCCACCTAACACTCTGGAACTCTCTGCCACCTAACACTCTGGAACTCTCTGCCACCTAACACTCTGGAACTCTGTCTGCCACCTAACACTCTGGAACTCTCTGCCACCTAACACTCTGGAACTCTCTGTCTCCTAACACTCTGGAACTCTCTGCCACCTAACATTCGCAATATCGACACTGTCACCACTTTCAAATCCTGTCTTAAAACACCCCTTTTCACAATGGCTTACTTGGTTTGATCTCCTGTATTTTGTTTGTTGTTATATCTGATTTTGCTGTTTTTATCTCATTTTGCTTTGTTGATTTTAATGTTTTGATATGTGGTTTTAAACTGTCTTGTAAGGTGTCCTTGAGAGCCCTGAAAAAACAAAGCCACAAAGCCTCTACTCATGAACACTAAAGAACACAGAAGGCACTAGCAAGTATCAAAAGAGTGTCATTACCACAACTTTTAACAATCAAATGATCAAATACACCACAAACTGAGTTTGGAAAGAATAACAGACACATGAAAGCTGGAGAATCACAGCAGGAGAGATAGAGAGATAAAAGAGATGGAGAGATAGAGAGATGAAAGAGATGGAGAGAGGGAGGAGGAGGGTATCTCCCCAACAAAGAACTGAACACAAGATTTCCTCCTTGAATGAGAATCGAGAGAGATTTTTCTCTCCCTTTCTTCCCCCCACCTTGGTACAGGGTTAGGGTTAGGCCTCAACCTTGGTATAGCCCAGCCCCCCCCCCTCACCTTGGTACAGGCCAGCCCCCCCCCCCCCCCCCCTCACCTTGGTACAGGCCAGCTTGCTCATCATGAGGTGGGGGTCTTCTAGCCGGTCGTCGTCATCGTCGTCGTAGCTGGGGGAGGGGGCGCCCTCGGCCCCGAACATGCCCCTGCAGCCCCCCCCGTAGGACAGCCCGCTGTTGTCCTTGGGGTCAAAGGGGTCAACCACGATGGGCTCCGTACCCTTGATCTCACACCTGCAGAACGGACAGCCCTGACCCTCTGACTCCTGATGGGGAGAGAGAGAGAGAGAGAGAGAGAGAGAGAGAGAGAGAGAGAGAGAGAGAGAGAGAGAGAGAGAGAGAGAGAGAGAGAGAGAGAGAGAGAGAGAGAGAGAGAGAGAGAGAGAGAGAGAGAGAGAGAGAGAGAGAGAGAGAGGGAGAATGAGGTAGATGCATGTCGTGAGCTTAGAGTAATAAGGTTCTATCTCCGTTTAGGGCAGTTCAGAGATATTGAGCGTCAAAGTTTTTACATTCCATTATGTTTTGTGATATGGAACCTTTGTATTTTATTAATTACTAACTCAAAGATTTCTACATTTTAAAAATAACACCACACAGGCATTAACTCTTTGACTGCCAGCCATGTTCAGAGCGGAGAGCTCCACACTGCCAGACTTTTGGGGCATTTTCGCTGAACTTTGAAGACCGACCAAATATTGACTTTTCGGACTACATAAACATTGAACATATCTACCAAAACTTTAGACTCTCTTCTTTCATCAGAAAAAGAAAGTTTGTTTCTAGCGTCTTTGAGTGTTTAGAAATCGGCCGTAGAACATAGGGTGGTTTCAGCAAAAACACCTGATTTTGACCAATAAACAGAGAAAACGAGCTTTTTCTGCAGAATTTTTTAATTTATTTTTTTCTGCACTTTTTCTGTATCATCCGACTCTGAACTGTTTGAAGAGTCGCGCGATGGCCGCGCTGCTCCGCGATGCTCCGCGATGCTCCGCGATGCTCCGCGCCGCGTTTGGCACATACCCTGATCCGTTTCGCCATTACTACAACCCACAGCAAGCCACTTCCTTCTCCAGGCTTTTATCGAACTACTGCCCCCATCTGGGACCGAAATACATTACACCCAAGTCTGAAATTCACTCGCTAGGTGTAGAACATGTCAATAACGCGATCCCCGCGTAATTTTTTTTTTTTTCTATAGTCAACGTTACTATTCTATAAGACGCCAATTGGCGTCTTTGGCAGTCAATGAGTTAATAAACACCTAATGGATCAGATGATGTAAAAAACTCAATTTTGACAAAAATGGAGATAGAACCTTATAATTCTAACGTCACGATGTGTAACCCAGAGCAGCAGCGTGTATTATGACATCACAGGGCTCCTCCCCTTCCTACCTGCCAGGCCGTCAGACAGGAAGTGCACATCAGGTGACCGCAGGGCTCGATCTTCACGTCCTTGTCGTTCTCCGCACAGATCTTACACAGCTGGAACGTGGAGCCCATCTCACAGTACAGCTCGTATTGTTCCTGAGAACAGAACGGACCACACACACACACACACACACACAGACACAGACACACACACACACACACACACACACACACACAGACACACACACAGACACAGACAGACACAGACAGACACAGACAGACACAGACACACACACACAGACACAGACACAGACACACACACACACACACACACACACACACACACAGACACACACACACAGACACAGACACAGACACAGACACAGACACAGACACAGACACAGACACACACAGACACACACACAGACACAGACACAGACACAGACACGCACGCACGCACACACACACACACACACACACACACACACACACACACACACAGACACACACACACACACACACACACACACACACACACACACACACGGTTGAGAGGAGGAAGTGTTTTGCTTTACATTTAACTGTCATCATTTTATTATAATCCAAAACCACATACAGGCACAGGCACAGGCACACACACACACACACACACACACACACACAGACACACACACACACACACACACACACACACACACACACACACCTGTGTGACTTTGATGTGGTCTTGGGGCGAAGGCTCACAGAGTCCTGTCAGGTCTGGGTTCTGGGTTCGACCGTCAGGGAAGAGATAGCTGGACGAGAGACAAACAGACAAGAAAGGGTTAACATATAGAACACACAAGAAAGGGTTAACATATAGAACACACAAGAAAGGGTTAACATATAGAACACACAAGAAAGGGTTAACATATATATCCTGTGTATATGATGAATACATGTTGATTTTAGTTGTATACAGACACATTGTAGAGCAGAGGAAAGATATAATCAAATACTTGTCACCACCCTCCGCAGGTGTTCTGTGCTGCTGTGAGAAACGACAGTTGAATGTTTCCAATCGCAACAGTGGAGCAATGTGACACTTCTACAGCTTCCTCTTGTAATGCGCATGCGTGCAATAAAGAGATTCCTGCCTTCACTCATAGATCATATATATATATAATCTTGTAATAATAATAATAATAATAATAACTGGTATTTGTATAGCACTTTTCCTGCAAACGTTGCAGCTCAAAGTGATAAAGTATATTATATCATGCTAATAATATAATCATAATAATCATTATTATTGTTATAATTATAATTATTATTATTATTATAAACGTGTATATATATATATATAGTTGGAATATTAGCCAATCGTGCTACTGTCGAAGTATTCCTTTGCTCTGTCAAGCACCACCGCTGCATAGACCAGTATGTATGTCTCTGTCAACTCCTTCTTTCATTGAAGCTGGTTTGCTGCGTAATGAGAGTTAGGGGTTTACACAACGTAACACAACGTAACACAACGTAACACAACGTAACACAGCCTCCAGGCCATGGTAGCAGTGCTGCTGGACAAACGCTTAGCAGACCTCATGTGTTGGCTAACCGTTCCTGGACTGATAGGATTACAGACTGACCACACTTACAGTAACAGCAGAGTTATTCAAACAAAACAAAGGCTGAGCTGGATTACTCTTCCTGCTACGACTGGTGGATTGATGATTCACTTGCTTAGTATTCAAATGTATTGACTGTAAGTCGCTTTGGAATAAGACGTCTGCTAAATGCCAAAAATGTAAATGTAAAATGTAGGAGCCGGCGAGAGAGAGAGAGAGAGAGAGAGAGAGAGAGAGAGAGAGAGAGAGAGAGAGAGAGAGAGGAGAGAGACAGTGAGGGAGAGAGAGGGAGACAGAGAGAGAGAGAGAGAGAGAGACAGAGAGAGACAGAGACAGTGAGACAGAGACAGAGAGAGACAGAGAGAGAGAGAGAGACAGAGAGAGAGACAGAAAGAAGAGGGAGCTAAAAAAAGAGAGAGAGGTTGTTGAACTCACAATCCTTCCCTGAATCCGTCTATGAGGGCCTGGAACAGGGGCTTGTTGTGGGGGATGGTCTGCAGGATGTTCCCGTCCGCCGTGACGTAGCCGATGGCCCACTGGCCCAGCCGCGTACAGCTGAGTCTGAAGATGTAGCTGGGGGGGGGACACGACACAGGGGGGGTGGGGGAACACAGGGGGGGTGAGGGAACACAGGGGGGTTGGGGGAACACAGGGGGGGCGGGGGGACGGGGGACACAGGGGGGTTGGGGGGACGGGAGACACAGGGGGGGTGGGCGAACACAGGGGGGGCGGGGGGACGGGGGACACAGGGGGGTTGGGGGGGTGGGCGAACACAGGGGGGGCGGGGGAACACAGGGTGGGAGATTGTGACGTTAGAATTATAAGGTTCTAGTAAGTCTCTTATACAAGACAGTCCGTAGCTGACAGTCTTAGCACAGAACTTTGGACACTTCAAAGTATCGAAACTTTCGTTGACCTAGGTGGGAAAAGGTACTGTATCTCTCCACGTCAACTGAAAAGGTTTTTTAAAAAAAATGTGTTTAAGTGCCCGGACACACGGCACAAGGCACTAAGCTTCTCAGTCTCCTAATGAACACTAGAGAACACAGAAGCACTAGCACGCTCTCAGGCC
>NC_137692.1:23980234-24025234 GCF_963989245.1 Nansenia antarctica | reverse complement strand
AAAGCAAAACCCTCCGTTTTTAAATCCTCAATTTTGGCCACCATTGGCTAAAAGCTTTAATTTGGCTCTACAAGTGTTAATGTCATTTTATGAAGTTTTAATATGTTTTCAGGCGAGAAAGTAGCCATATATATTCCCAAAATGTGTCCGGTTTATCAAAATAACCCGTTTATATATCTGATCTGACGTTTTTCTCCCCACTTCTGTGGGAAACTTCGCTAGCAACATTACGTTGCTGAGATAGTCTGGTTTCCCCTGCTTCGGCAGGCTACTTTATCTCCGCTGAGGTAACTACGGTTAGCTACGAGTTAGTTATAACTTACACCACCCTAGGGGTATGTATACATATTTAGTAGTTAGTTACTAAGCTCTATGTCATAACTAGAGTGCTTGGTGCAACCCATTCAAGTTTAGTGGTGACTAAATCTTGATTTAGTAAATACTTACGCTATAACTAGGGTTAGCTTGTACTTAGTAAGAAGTGGTGCAACCGACACCTGAGCTCTCCCGTACCTGAGCCTACAGTAGGGACGATCAGAGACCCACCTACAGTAGCAGACCATCCCCAGTCACGGACACACACACACACACACACACACACACACACACACACACACACACACACACGCACACACACACACACTCCTCTCAATGCTGCAGCTATATTCACATGCTGATGAGAAGCACAACCTTGACGTGAAGCAGTGCTTCAGAGAACACACACACGCACACACACACACACACGCACATACACACACACACACACACATACAAACAGCGCACACACGCACACACACACACACACACACACACACACACACACACACACACACACACACACACACACACACACACATACACACACACACACAGACACACACACACACACACACACACACACACACACACACACACACACACACACACTATTTCTAGCCACACCACAACCTAAATAAAGAGCCTGTATTCAGCTCCACAGCACGACTCACAGCCTTGCACAGAACAGAGTAACCACCACTCTGCATACAACGGTCCTGGAACAAGAAGAATAGAACAGAGTTGAGTAGAACAGCCTTTTTAACCTGATATAAATGATGGGAGAAATGGATAAATGAATAATAAAAAACATTAGCTCACAGGGTTCTTAAATGCGCCTTTTAAACTTGGTGTGTGTATTGGGAAAACTGCAACAACACACAACACACATAGCCTATAACAACACTCTAACAACACTCTAACAACACTGTAACAACTGTGTAGCGACAGGTTTGGCAGGGGAGGCTGGTGGAGGTAGAGGTCAGCTTGAGTCTCACTGATGCTGAGAGGCGACAAGGGAACAGAGACAACGGCTCAGTAAGTCACTGTTCTGCCGCCTGCACAGTTGCACTTAACACTAGAACAGCCGTGCCTTTTTTACCTACTAAAAGAGCCGCCCTCTTTACAATGGTCAAGCTGCTATTTACACACAACGACCACTAGTTGGCCACTGGTAAATTTGCTTCCTACACAGAAAAACAGAAAAATAGCTTTATACTAGCTTATCCTGTGATTTTGAAAATGTAAGGAAGGATACTGGGTGGTAGAACGCACATATCTAGGAAAAGTCATGAACAGGCATGAAAACAGGTCGGGGTGAAAAAGGTGAGAAGGATATGAGACCCGGATCCTGCTAGGGCAGTCGGAGACTGAGAGCCAAAAAAGATTATTGGGGTACCAGAAAGAGACACATCATACATGCGGGCTCACAAAAGCTCTCCCTCTCACTCTCCCTCACTCTCACACACACTCCAATAGGCTACGAGACCAGTGGCGTCATTTCAGCAAAAGCCACAATATGGCATGGTACCGAATGGGGGGGTAGAGGTGGATTTTCCCCCTCCAAATCAGTTATGCAATCGCCAATTTTAGTGAGTTGTTTCTGTACAAAAACGAAAATATGAATGTATAATTAAATGCAAATAAAGTATCTTTACATGTTCACATGTAAACATACACATATGTTGTATAAGAAACTAGACTGACAACTTCTCATGAAATGCGCAACAGTGCAGCTTTAATATAAGCTAGTACAGTGTTTCCCAAACTGTGGGGCGTGGGGGGAACTGCAGGGGGGGGGCGCGAAAAATAAAAATAAAATAATAATATATATATATATACGCAATCCATGTGCACCCAAGCTCAACACATACAGTATATACCACATATCTGCCATATATCATACTTCCGTTATATATCGAAAAATATTATGATAAATACATATAAAACGGAGGTATGATATATATGGCAGTCTCACGCGCCTGTCACGTCTCCAGTAGGCTACATTAGAACTTCGCATCCTTTGATACATGGCGGGATGTAAGGATCTTGTAACTTTGCAAACAATGGCAAAATTGAAATAGTTTACTCTATGTTCAACTGCCGTGGCGAAGTTACAGATCCTTACATCCCGTCATATGTATCAAAGGATGCGAAGTTCTAATGTACTGGAGACGTGACAGGCGCGTGAGACTGCCATATATGTGCCGTTTTATATGTATTTATCATCATATTTATATCATCAAGGATCTTGACGGGATGTAAGGATCTTGTAACTTCGCAAACAATGGCAGAATTGAAATAGTTTACTCTATGTTCAACTGCCGCGGCGTTGCCTTACGCAATACAAATATTGTATGACCCTCAGTCTGCTCACACGGCGCGGCTCCACGGTTCTTTGGTGGAAAGGCATTTTTAACGAACTCCCAGCGAAATCAAAACACGAAAATCTTCTGTCACTACCTTTTCCAGTTGAACATAGAGTAAACTATTTAAATGTTGCCATTGTTTGCGAAGTTACAAGATCCTTATATGTATCAAAGGATGCAAAGTTCTAATGTAGCTACTGGAGACGTGACAGGCGCCTGAGACTGCCATATATCATACCTCAGTTATATATGTATTCATCATCATATTTTTCGGGCATTTAGCTCATTAAACGGCGAAAATCACTGGCGGACCTGGGTTGCGATTCCATTTAATTTACAGGGAACTATGTGTGAAAGGGGCTAACAGCTTGCAAAATAGGCTGACAACGCTAACGTTAGTAGTTATCTGTACTGTATCTGTACTGCACTTAGTAATGTTAGTACCAAAGTTAGCCATCTATCGTTAGCTAGCCATTTGTATTTTGTTAACGTTACATTCCTATCTCAGTATTTGCGACTTCAGTCCTTGTCTTCTCTCAGCATACAAAACGTTCTGTCACCAATTTCTTCACCAAGGAGTTACACACGCACATTACAGTTTCAGCCCTTCACGCCTGCGCATTTGATGGAACATCAACGGCCCATCAAACTCTTATCGTTCGAACGTTCAACGTGCGTTCCAGACTAATGGGCCGCTCAGCCACCCCCCCCCCAAAAAAAAATTAAAAACTCATCGGATCTATATGATTCAGGGAAGTCACCTATTTTGGATTCAAAACGGCTAATTTCGACGAAAGGTGAGCGATTATCATGCCTGCATGAAAGGAGGGTCCTGAAATTTGATCGAGTGCAAAGATATTAACACTTTTCTTTACTGTTCTAGTGTTAAGAGGGTGATAGAATTAGCAAGAAAACAACAAGGGGGGTTACAACATAGAGTCCTCTCTTAACAGTGGCTACACAAGGTGTCTCACCTGGAGTCAGAGCTGACACTTGTTCAGGCCCCTGACTCCTGGACACACCACTACCCCCCAACACCAACCAACACCACCCAGCACTAACACACACTGGCCACACAATAGCAGCCATTGTTCAACCTTATCCCGTTCCCGACTCAACCCCCAGATAAGAGCTTTACTGCACGCCAGGGTGAGAATGTGAGTGTGTGTGTGCGTGTGTGTGCTTACGTACAGTATGTGTGTGCTTACGTACCAGTATGTGCGTGCGTGCCAGTGTGTCTACGTGCACGCGTAATTGCGTGTCGATATGTGTATCCATGTGTGTGCGTGCGTGTGTGTGTGTGTGTGTGTGTTGTCCGTACCTGAAAGAGCCTGGTGAAGATGTCGAACTCAAAGACGGAGATGTAGTCGTTGCAGGTGAGGTCGATGGTGGACTTCAGGGCCATGGCCTCCAGACCCGAGCTGATTGGATGGAACTCGTGCAGCGCCTGACGGAACACCTTCCACGGCACGATGGTCCTGATGAACACATTAGCATCTACTGAATACATTATCTACTGAATACATTAGCATCTACTCAACACATTATCTACTGAATACATTATCTACTGAACACATTATCTACTGAACACATTATCTACTGAACACATTAGCATCTACTGAATACATTAGCATATACTGAACACATTAGCATCTACTGAATACATTAGCATCTACTGAATACATTAGCATCTTCTGAATACATTAGCATCTACTGAATACATTAGCATCTACTGAATACATTAGCATCTACTGAATACATTAGCATCTACTGAATACATTAGCATCTACTCAACACCATGGTCCTGACCCAGTGACACACTTCTGAAACTGTAGAATAAATGATGTAACTGAAATGATCTTGCTAGCTTGTCAAATTCACCCTCACACACCAACAACAAATGTTTGCTAGCATCAGGTGTGTGGAAACATCTTCCTCATTTCTGGGGGAATATATAACGTCACTTTCTCACTTCCTTTTTCCGTCCGTCGCGTGGTAAATTTACATAACTCTTCTTCCCACCCAAATGTAAACATTACACAGATTCGGTGTTGCTAAGGTAATCGGCTTGTGTTGTCAGGGAAATAGAGAGATAGAATGATAAGGTTCTATCTCCATTTTTGTCAAAATTGAGTTTTTTTACATAATCCGATCCATTAGGTGTTTATTAATGCCTGTGTGGTGTTATTTTTAAAACGTTGAAATATTTTAGTTAGTAATTAATAAAATACAAAGGTTCCATCTCACAAAACATAATGGAATGTAAAAACTTTGACGCTCAATATCTCTGAACTGCCCTAAACGGAGATAGAACCTTATCATTCTAAACGGAGATAGAACCGTATCATTCTAAACGGAGATAGAACCTGATCATTCTAAACGGAGATAGAACCTTATCATTCTAAACGGAGATAGAACCGTATCATTCTAAACGGAGATAGAACCTTATCATTCTAAACGGAGATAGAACCTTATCATTCTAAACGGAGATAGAACCTTATCATTCTAAACGGAGATAGAACCTTATCATTCTAAACGGAGATAGAACCTTATCATTCTAAACGGAGATAGAACCTTATCATTCTAAACGGAGATAGAACCTTATCATTCTAAACGGAGATAGAACCTTATCATTCTAAACGGAGATAGAACCTTATCATTCTAAACGGAGATAGAACCTTATCATTCTAAACGGAGATAGAACCTTATCATTCTAAACGGAGATAGAACCTTATCATTCTAAACGGAGATAGAACCTTATCATTCTAAGCTCACGACTTGTGTTGTCAGGGAGATAGAGAGACGACGCTCACTTGTCTCCGAAGGACCTCCTCCAGAACTCTGCGGCGTCGGCCTTGGTGATCCTGAAGTTGTCTCCCTGGAACAGCCCGTTGGGGAAGATGGCCTTCAGCTCCGCTAGCATGTGGCTGAAGATCAGGGACAACTTGGTGAGGTTCCTCCTGCAGGGGGGGAGAGGGACAGACAGAGAGGCATTTAAATTCATAGTTGTTGTCTAGAGATAGATGAGAAGTGACAGGCACGAGAGAGAGAGACAGACAGACAGAGAAGAGAGAGAGAGAGAGAGAGACAGAGAGAGAGAGAGAGACACAGAGAGAGAGAGAGACAGAGAGAGAGAAGAGAGATGAGATGTGACAGGCCCAAGAGAGAGAGACAGACAGACAGAGAAGAGAGAGAGAGAGAGAGAGAGAGAGAGAGACAGAGAGAGAGAGAGACAGAGAGAGAGAGAGAGACAGAGAGAGAGAGAGACAGAGAGAGAAAGAGAGAGAGAGAGAGAGAGAGAGAGAGAGAGAGAGAGAGACTCTGAGACTCTGAGACTCTGAGAGACTCTGAGACTCTGAGAGAGAGGCTGTGCTGTCACTGTGATGACGGAGCTATAGAGACAGAGTTACACTTCTTAACACAATGTAAAAACTACACAAATATTAGAGAGGAGTTCTTCCCAAAATTTGAAACTAATTTCCCAGAATTCCGAACTATGACAGAAAGGGAAAGATTACCAGCCCTTCTGGGGGAACAGAAAGAATGTGCAGTTTTGGCTGCAAAATATGTCAATTCCTGTCACAAGAAAAGGGACAACCAGTAGGACATACATACAGTATGCCATGTTTTATTCTCTGCACCACCTGCTTTATTTTATTTATATTATTTTTATTTATTTTTTCATGTCATTGATATTATGTTGTTATGTTGTTGTTCGTCATATCTGTGATTGTGCTTTGGCAACACTTGTAAAACGTCATGCCAATAAAGCCTGTTGAATTGAATTGAATTGAGAGACAGAGAGAGAGAGAGACAGAGAGAGAGAGAGAGACAGAGAGAGAGAAGAGAGATGAGATGTGACAGGGATGAACCTGTGAACTTCTCTACCCTCTAGGTGTGTGTAGCAGCAGCAGCAGCAGCTGATGGTGAAGGAGACAGCTCACACACTCTCTACACAGGTCCAGACACGTACCCTACCTAGCTCTACACACCCTACACACTCACACTCCTGTGCTTCCTAGTCGGCTGGTGGAGGTAGAACCAGAGGACGGTCAGCCTCATAGTGTGCCCTAGTATAAAACACTTCGTGGCGTTAAAATTATAAGGTTCTATCTCCATTTTTGGTCAAAATTGAGTTTTTTTTACATAATCTGATCCATTAGGTGTTTATTAATGCCTGTGTGGTGTTATTTCTAAAATGTTGACATTTTTGAGTTAGTAATTAATAAAATACAAAGGTTCCATCTCACAGAACATAAAGGAATGTAAAAACTTTGACGCTCGATATCTCTGTAACTGCCCTAAACGGAGATAGAACCTTCTCATTCTAAACGGAGATAGAACCTTAATTCTAAGCTCACGATCTGTCCTCCGATTTCTGCCTCCCCTGTAGTTCAGACCTAAAGCCCTTCTGAAACTGTATGCTCATTACACACTAACATAAATAACATAAATATCTCTGGCAGGTTATTACAGCAATATTCTCCATCTATAGGGGCCGTTGTTAAAACAGACTGACGTGTAACCAGAGAGACTGAGAGAAAAGGGGGAGGAGGTGGGGTTGGGGGGTTGGGGGGAGTCACACAAAGCAACATTCTGAAAGTCTTTTCTGTCCCAGCTGAGGATCCCCGTCCTCCAAAACGGGTCCTCACCCTCGTCTCACCCTCGTCTCACCCCAAGGAAGAAAGCCAGGAGGGAACACACCACACACACACACACACACACACACAGACACACACACACACACACACACACACACACACACCCACCCACCCACCAAGCCTAGCTATGGCGGACGGGTGGGGTGGGAGTAGGGCTGGGTATCGCCACTGATTTCCCAAAACGATTCGATTCCGATTCACAGCTCCCGATTCGATTCGATTCACGATTCGATTCGATTCGATTCCGATTCGATCTAGTTACAATATACATTTTTTGCTTGAATATGAAAGAGATTCTCCGAACTAATGCTATAAATGGTTCAAGGAACCCTATAACATGTAGCATTGTTAAACATATCAATGAATTGACTCCAAAGCAGTTACATGAATGTACTTTTTATTTACATATGACTTTGCTTTTGTCCAGCTCATCTCTATCGTCACATTTGTTTAATCCAAAATGCACCCAGACATCCGACTTTAAGCCTGGTGGTGACTTGAGTGTCCCTGCCATCGCCATGTTTTTAGATTTTAGTGTTGAGACCTCACGTTGCGTGAGATATGATAAATTCTTGTAGCGCGAGATCTGGCCACGAGATCTCGTTGCGGGTTGAAGCTGCAAGCAAAAAAAAAAATAAAAAAATTAAAGATCGATCTCGGGATTTATGAATCGATAATCGCTCATTTAATGAAGATCGATTCAGAATCGGGAAATCAATTTTTTTAACCCAGCCCTAGGTGGGAAAAGGTGCACATGAGCATGAGAGAGCCGAGGGTAGGAGTGTCAGGGAGAGAGCAGGGGCAGGCAGGAGGATGGGAGGAGGAAGCAGAGAGGAGGAGGCAGAGAGAGGAGGAGGAGGAGGAGGAGGAGGAAGCAGAGAGAGAGCCGCCGTGGTGATTTAGGGCCTAGCACAGTGCAGGATTGTGTGGCTCTCGTGGCAGAGAGAGAATTGACATGCACGACAGAGCTCTACGAGAGTGTGGCGGCATCACAGCTGCCCTGCCTCCCTCCAACTAGAGACGCTGTGTGTGTGTGTGTGTGTGTGTGTGTGTGTGTGTGTGTGTGTGTGTGTGTGTGTGTGTCTCTCTGAAGACTAGCTCTAAAACAACGAGTGAGGATTGACATCCCACCAGAACGTGTGAGCTTCAGAGTGGTGTGGCTGTGCACATGTGAGAGTGAGTGTGTCTGTAGTACGTCTCTAGTATATACCATCTCTGTCTGTAGTACGTCTCTAGTATATACCATCTCTGTCTGTAGTACGTCTCTAGTATATACCATCTCTGTCTGTAGTACGTCTCTAGTATATACCATCTCTGTCTGTAGTACATCTCTAGTATATGTGTGGTGGCCTGGGAAAACCCGTCGGATGTCGCTGGCGTTCGTTCGTGGCAAAGAGCAAATATAGATGGAAATCGCGATTTTGGCGATTTTGATATTATGTGGTATTCTAGTACTTTGAACTCCATACTACATTATGGTGAATAAACATTTTAAGAAAACAAAAGAGAAAGTACTTATTTTGATGTTTTTGTGGCGGGTAGTTTGCTAGCGAAACAACATCACGTTGAACGTGTCTCATTCTCAGTTAAGCAACGCACGCACACATGAGCGAAAGGAGAGACGATACTTCCACCTGTGTTATTGCCAGTTTACTGATGCTCACAATAAGCATAAAGTAATACAATCTTAACTAGAAGACACACAAATGGATCTGTCCCTCGCATACCGACGAGGCGAGCAGACTAACACCGCATCACAAGCAGACAAACGAGACCGGCCGATCTGCATAGGCTCCTCCCCCGACCCGGAGGAGAAAGGGGAGGATTTCTCCCCTTTCACTTTTTTTGACATGCTACATTAAAATGCTCATAACTTTTTAAAATAAAGGGCTATCTCAGCCATTCAACCAGTTATGAATAGCTGAGAACTTCTAATTTATGGAAATATTAAAAAATGAAAATGTCAAAATGCCACCATGTGAAGGGTTTTCCCAGGCCACCACACATATACCATCTCTGTCTGTAGTCCGTCTCTAGTATATACCATCTCTGTCTGTAGTACGTCTCTAGTATATACCATCTCTGTCTGTAGTACGTCTCTAGTATATACCATCTCTGTCTGTAGTACGTCTCTAGTATATACCATCTCTGTCTGTAGTCCGTCTCTAGTATATACCATCTCTGTCTGTAGTCCGTCTCTAGTATATACCATCTCTGTCTGTAGTCCGTCTCTAGTATATACCATCTCTGTCTGTAGTACGTCTCTAGTATATACCATCTCTGTCTGTAGTACCACATGTGCCACAGTTGTTTGTCGTCTTTCTTTGTCGTCCTTAAGATGGCACCAGGCCTGTCCTGTGATTGGCTAACGACAGACCGCTTTCACTTGTCTACTACCAGTGGTCTGGGCCGGTCTGCACTACCACTTCCTGCCTTATCACAGAAGGCAGGAAACAGGAAATAGGAAAGGGAGCAGCCAGCTGCAGGTCAAAGGTCAGGCCATTAGAGGGGGGGGGGGGCGTCTGAGAGGAGCTTGGCCGTAACCAGCGCGGCGAAAGTGGAGGAGAGACTGTGAGTGTTGAGGCTTGGGAGAGAGAGAGAGAGAGAGAGAGGGAGCAGATGATTCTGCTGGATGTGTTTAAGGACTAGGACTCCCTCCTGTTTCTCTTGGCCTAAGAGCAGAAGCAGCAGCAGCAGCAGTACTGGAGCCGTGCCACTGCCCAGCACACACACACACACTGCCCAGCACACACACACACACACACACACACTGCCCAGCACACACACACACACACACACACTGCCCAGCACACACACACACACACACACACACACACACACTGCCCAGCACACACACACACACACACACACACACACACACACACACACACACTGCCCAGCACACACTGGGACAGAGCTGGCTTTGTACAGGACAGCTCTACCCTGGTCAGAGATGGCAGAGACACGCACGCACACACACACACAGAGACACACACATACACACGTAACCGCACACACAAGTCTGGTCTTGAGCCAGTGACGGGTGACACAGGTGTGTGTGTGTGTGTGTGTGTGTGTTGATACCAACTTCTAGGGAGGACCGGTAGAGATAGGCAGACAAGGAGGCAGAGAGAGAGAGGCAGACAGACAGACAGGCAGACAGACAGGCAGGCTGAGAGAGACAGACAGGCAGAGATGTGGCCCCCTGTTCAGATGCACTTACAGGGCAGCCAGCTCCTTAATAGAACTGGTAGAGACATGTCAAGCATGTTGGGTGGGAGTGCAGAGTGGAGAGGGATGATGAAACAGGCTGAGGTGGGAGAGGGAGAGAGGGAGAGAGGAGAGAGGAAAGAGGGAGAGAGGGATGATGAAACAGGCTGAGGTGGGAGAGGGAGAGAGGGAGAGAGGGAGAGAGGGATGATGAAACAGGCTGAGGTGGGAGAGGGAGAGAGGGAGAGAGGGAGAGAGGGAGAGAGGAAACAGGCAGAGGTAGGAGAGGGAGAGAGGAAAGAGAGGGAGAGAGGAAAGAGGGAGAGAGGGATGATGAAACAGGCTGAGGTGGGAGAGGGAGAGAGGAAAGAGGGAGAGAGGGATGATGAAACAGGCTGAGGTGGGAGAGGGAGAGAGGAAAGAGGGAGAGAGGGAGAGAGGAAAGAGGGAGAGAGGGAGAGAGGAAAGAGGGAGAGAGGGAGAGAGGGATGATGAAACAGGCAGAGGTAGGAGAGGGAGAGAGGAAAGAGAGGGAGAGAGGCAGAGAGGAAAGAGGCTTCCAGCTGAGCTGACCCAAGAGCAGCACTTTAAGGCTTAGCTTAGCTGAGAAGCTATTCACAAAGACTGAATGAATTTCCTCCACACTTTACTCTGCTGAGAGGACACACACCACACACAGTACACAGTACACAGTACACACACACACACACTAGAGCCTGACCGATTTTTGCTGTTGTTGCTGATTTATATATATATATATATTTTTTACATTTATATACTAGAGATATGCCGATCTGCTGATTTACTAGTAAAGGTTTTTGTGAGAGAAAATGGCGCCACCGGTCCCATGTGGGGATCCATTTCTGATCAATTACCACACAGTTATCACTTAGCATTACTAGCAGCTGTTTTTGCTAGATTCGCATTGCTAGCATCACGTTGCGAGGAGCAAGTTTTTCCCCTCACGCCGTTTCCCTAGCAACGTGTGTGAAGGCAGAGCCAAATAAAGTGTCTTTTTAAGCCATCACAACAACTTTTAACTGTCAAATTACCGTGAGGCGGCTGTGTCTCAGGAGGTAGAGCCGCCGTCTAATGATCACAAGGTTGGCAGATCGAGCCCCGGCTGGCCACATGTCGAAGTGTCCTTGGGCAAGACACTGAACCCCAAATTGCTCCCAACGAGCGGGCCGGCCGGCGCCTTGCATGGCAGCTTGGCCACCATTGGTGCGTGAATGTGTGTGTGGGTAGGTGAATGAGAGGCCGTTGTAAAGCGCTTTGGAATAAGGCGCTATATAAGTCAGTCCGTTTACCTCAGAAATGCTTTTTTTCTATACATTTCAGTGATATCAAAAGGAAAAGATGCTAATCCATATCATTTTGGTGTGACTGGAGTTTTTTGTCCTGCCCTCCCAGAGAATTCTCTGTCTCCGTATTGAAAACAAAACGCCCTAAGAGACAGAGGGCCCTATTATGCACTTCTTAACTTGCCGTCTTAAGTCTTAATTAAGACGCACCGCCAGGTTAAGACCTACCGCCACCCTTATTATGCGCTTCATACGCGCTACTGCTATTATGCCGGTGTCGATAGGCGCCCACACATAAGACGTAATACTCCCGTGCATATATTACTCATTGTGGGAGTGTTCATATGTTAATGAAGTGCACTAGGCGCCCCTGCTATTATGCGATCTGACTTTGCTCCCAGCGCTAAGTGGTTTGAAAAGTTCTTAAGTTTAGACTTCATGCACGTTTTGAAACACGAGCGCGCCTCCGCGGTTTGCGCATGCATGTGGGCTAGGGCTGCACGATTAATCGATTTTAAATCGAAATCGCGATTTGAAATGATGCGATTAGCTAATCGCAAAGCCTGCGATTTGCCTGCGATTTGTAAAAAAAAAAAAAAAAAAAAATTTTTTTTTTTTTTTTTTAAACCTTTATTTTACCAGAAAGTCACATTGAGATTAAAACCTCTTTTGGAAATTTGATCAGCACTCATGGAATGCCTCTTGTCCAATCAAATTACTTGGTCTCTTTATGACTTTGAACCCGGCACTCTCAGAGCGAATTTACGAACGCAGGCATAGGTTGTGTCACGACAGTCAGTCCAATTATTATGAGACTTTGGGCTAACGTAACGGAGACAATTAGACACCACATGGCTTACTGGACGTATGATAAACGTTAGTATGTTATAATTGCGACAGGTAAGTGTACAATTTCACTATACTAACTGTACCAGCCAAGTGCATGTCGGTGCTGTTAGTCCAGCCTTAAACTTAGCTTAGCTAACTTGTAGTCTTTGAGACGGTAGCTTAGCTTAGCTACTCATGCTAACCCGGCGTTAAAGTACAGACACAGAGTTGACAGTCTCAGCAACCTGCGGGTTGGTGTTTATATAGTATAGCAGGCTTATGGATACATGGAAGTTAACTGTTCTGTTGTCAAACATGAATGTGTCCTGTATGCATAACCTCATACCATTCGTTCATACCAGCCGGCTTTAAAGACGCAGAGGTTAGCCTAGCCTAGCCTTGGGCTGAAGTATGTCACAGATTCCTAAGTCAAGGTGACGTGTGTCTGTGCTCCATAGTCAGAGACCACCATTCTATCATTCATCAGTTCGACTGTTGACCGAGTCATCTAGATGTGGTCCTTTCAGTTATAGTCACAGTGTATCCCCAAATGATCATTTTAATAGCTGGATCATCTTAGAAAGTAGCCACCTGTCTAGATGAGATGAGGTTATCATATATACAATTCATATCTTTTAAGTTCTCATCCTTGCATTAGAATTAGAGCAGTTAATAGTTTGATGGTATCATGTGGTAATGCTCTGTGAAAATAGATCACCTGCCAAGTATTTTTTGAAAGTACCTGCCCTTTTCCAAACAGCTTCCAATTAAGCTTTCCTAGATGGTTGTGTGAAACAAACCACCTGAGTCAGGTTAGTAATGCTCCATCACATGTTTTAATCTGAAGCTTGATTTTAAAGCAACCCAACTTTAAAGCAACCCAATGTAAAGTTTAGTTCTTTCACTCGTAGCTCGGGCTGTGGGGGTGCTAGAGGAGGGAGCCTCTAAGTCCCCTGAAGACGTACAAACAAACTGCACGTTGATACGACCTTCCTAGCCGGAGATATGGCCACACTTTACAAAAACTCCCCCCTTTTATTTTTTTTATTTTTTTTTGCTATTTTAAAAAAAAATAATCGCAAATTAATCGCAATCGCGATATCTGTCCAAATAATCGCAATTCGATTTTTCCCCCAAATCGTGCAGCCCTAATGTGGGCACACATGAACACGCACGTGGCTCCACGGCAAGACGTCAATTACGGTCACAGTATAAATGCTTTATTTCAGAAGGGAGAGGCAGAGAAGCGCGCTGACCTCCTTCTTAGGACTTCCATAATAGCATAGCGCTAATGACTCAACGCAGCCGGTTCTTAAAGGGAATGGCACCTGGCACGCTGATTGGGTTGATTGAGAAGACGCCCAAAACACACCCATGACTAATTTCTTTGCTTAGCGCCGGGTTTTAGGCGCCCACTACCGCACGCATAATAGCAAAGTGGCCTTGACCACGCCTCCACGTCTTAAGTTTAGATCTACCGCCTCGTCTTATTGCTTAAGACTTATGAAGTGCATAATAGGGCCCAGAGTCAACAAGATTGAGCAGCAGTGACTTTTTTTCGGCTTTGCTAAACATCACACACCCATTCATTGTAGAAAACACGATGGACTGTCATCTTTGTACAATAAAAAAAAAAAACACTGACACTGTGAAAGGCGACACTCATGGCTCAATCGACTTCTTCTGCAGTGAAAACGTGCTGCGTTCACAACACGGCGTTTCTGGCTTCCCCTTTCATAACGGTCATCACTTTAGACATCTAACTCTCCGGAACTGACCACGCACCGGATCTCCTTCAGGAAACAGTATTGACAGCACACACACACACACACACACACACGCGCACGTGCACGCCCGCACGCCCACACACACACACACACACCAAAAAACACACACACCAAAACACACACACACACACACACACACACACACGTGCACTCCCGCACGCCCACACACACTGTCTGTCACTGTCACACACGCACGTGCACGCCCACACACACCAAAACACACACACACACATACACACACACACACACCAAAACACACACACACCAAAACACACACACACACACACACACACACGCACGCACGCACACGCCCGCACGCCCACACACACTGTCTGTCACTGTCTTTAAAGTGTCCAAAACACTTTGAAACACTTTTAAAGATACTCATAACTACTCGTGACAAGCCCTAAACCTAAACACATCAAGTAGAACGCTAAATAATTGTGACGTTAGAATTATAAGGTTGCATCTCCATTTTTGTCCAAAAATTATCCATTAGGTGTTTATTAATGCCTGTGTGGTGTTATTTTTTAAAATGTTGACATTTTTGAGTTAGTAATTCATAAAATACAAAGGTTCCATCTCACAAAACATAATGGAATGTAAAAACTTTGACGCTCAATATCTCTGAACTGCCCTGAACGGAGATAGAACCTGATAATTCTAAGCTCACGTAATGTAGCCTAAGTCTGTAGCTAGCTGCTTCTCTCAGAATCTAAAAATGTCCCCATGGTTTCAGTCTGACATCATTTCTACCCAACTGTCCGGTACCATATTTCCATACGGCGGTTAGTTTATTCATATATATATATAGACCTTGTGTCACAAGTACTAGTGATAAGATGGGGGAGATAGTGAAACCCTGGTGGCCTGCCCCCCCACACACCCACCTCCCCTCGGCTAGGAGGCGTTGGTCCCCACAGCCAGTTCTAGAACCCACAGTAAACGTTCTAGTTCTAGAACCCACAGTAAACATCCTAGTTCTACAGTCCCTGACAAAAGTCTTGTCACTTATCCATTTTGTAGAAACAACAGTTTATAACCTGACTTTTAATTAATCCATTGGTTTTAGAAATGGCTCATATGAAAGCAAAAACCCTCCCAAATTATGTTTAATATACCAAAATAAATTTGCTTCACTGAAGAAAGATTGATCATTTAATGAACACAAAAAGGTCAGATTTTGGCAAGACAAAAGCTTTGTCGCCTACAGAGAGTAATGTGAACATTTAACAAATAATTTACTTCAAATACAAAAATATGTTGCATAACATCAGTGAATTAAGTAGTGGTGCTGTGAGATCCATATCTAATATCTTGTATGACTTCCATGAGCTTGAAGGACTGCATCCATGCGGTTCGGCAATGATTCATACAATTTATTGATGAAGTCATCAGGAATAGCAAAGAAAGCAGTCTTACATGCCTCCCAGAGTTCATCAAGATTCTTTGGTTTCGTCTTCCATGCTTCCTCTTTCATTCTACCCCAGACATGCTCAATGATGTTCATGTCTGGTGACTGGGCTGGCCAGTCCTGGAGCACCTTGATCTTCTTCACCTTGAGGAACTTTGATGTAGAGATGGAAGTAGGGATGGGACGATTATCGTTTTTATCGTTAATCGCGATAAAAACACCCGCGATAACTTAATCGTGGAGAATTTTAATTATTTGAATAATCGTCATAATCGTATGTTATGAATAAACTGTGTTTAACAAATGTCTGGCGCTATTTTTCAGCCTAGGCTACATTACTTTTGCAGTCAAGTTAGCGACTGTTACTGTAATATAATTGCAATTCCTCACATGAGCCGCGCACGAATATCCTCACAGAACTTGTCTCGCGCTATTGTTCAGCCTGCATGGGTAACGTTACTGTCAAGTCAGCCTTGTCAGTCAGTCACTAGGTAACGTATGCTAGCCTACTCACCATGGCTGGTGAAAAACTTTAGACGGGATACTGTCATTGGCCTTCCTTGTTATTACCAGGCAGTGACAGTCTATGGCTGCAAAAGGCACGGTCGCCCCTAAGCTTTAGCAAATTAAGGGCCGGTTTCACAGACAAGGCTTAAGCCTAATCCTAGACTAAAAAACATCTTCAATGGAGATTTTACATTGAAAGTGTGATTTAGTCCAGGACTAGGCTTAAGCCTTGTCTCTGAAACCGGCCCATAGTGTGGTTTACTTAATACTGTTCAGCACTTGAGGTTACATTCAATGCATGACTTGTGCTATAGGCTAAATACAATGATTAAAGCGGCAAGTAGCAAGTGTGCGCATCAAAGGCATTAGGCACGTAACATCCATGCTGTATAAACACATGACAACCGTCAGTTATTTCCCGAACTTTAACCGAACCCCCTGCGAGGACCCGGGGAACAACGGTACGCTCCCCGCGGCTGCTATCAGACTAGCCGCGGGAGTGAGTGTTGAGGGAGAGAGGAGACGGCAACCCTCGCTCGCCATAGACTGTATCCCTACTCGTCTCTCCTGAGCTCGGTTGTAACGTGAACCGTGGAATACAGGATATGTTAGATGCTTTACAGTAATTCCCCAAATGACCAGAAACGGAAGTTAGATTTGTCGCTGGTCGCTTTTGACTAATTAAGTCGCCAAGGGGCTCTGGAAGTTGGCAACACTGGGAGTGCGTTCTTTAAACTTCCTTGGGTACGTTAATGAAAGGTGCCGATTGGCCGAAAAGGAATTGCTCTTTCTTAAGGACCCGGATTATGGCCAGAGATATGTGCCACTAGAATCTGAATTTGCATTACTGACTTAAAATGTCCTAAAAATACAACAAAGTTAAAGTGATTACAGTGTGTTTCATTGGCATAAAAAAAAAAAAAAATTCTCGCGATAATATCGTGGATCGCGATTATTTTGCCCACGATAATCGTGACATGACATTTTCTAATCGTCCCACCCCTAGATGGAAGTATGCGATGGAGCACCATCCTGCTGCAAAATTTGACCCCTTTTATGGTTGGGAATGTAAGAGGTAGCTAATACTTCTTGATATTTTAGGCTATTGATATTGCCTTCCACCCTGCAAATCTTTCGCACACCCCCATACTGGATGTAACCCCAGACCATGATTTTTCCGCCACCAAACTTAACTGTTTTCTGGGTGAATCTCGGATCCATGCAGGCTCCAGTAGGTCTCCTGCAATATTTGCGGCGTCTGTGATGTAATTCAACTGAAGATTCATCTGAGAAATCCACCTTCTGCCACTTTTCCAGCGTCCATCCTTTTAGCAGGCTGTGGGTCTTGGCAAATGCCACACTGATTCGACCATGGAGGCCATTTCGAGACAGAATTCTACAAACTGTTCTGGTTGACACGGGGACTTAAGGTGACCAGGCCTGGTGGAGCTCTGCTGCAGTGGAAAAGGGGCTGGCCTTGGATTTTCGAGCCAACAAACGATCCTCCCGAGCAGTTGTCTTACGGGGTCTGCCGGACCTGGGCTTGTCAAAAACATCTCCAGTCTCTTCAAATCTTTTTCTTATTCTTTGTACTTGACGCTGAGACACATTGAAGGTGTCAGCCACCTCAGCAGTGGATCTGGTCTTCAGCCTCTTGATAATCAACGCTTTGGTCTCAGGGTGAATCTTAGGCATGTTGTCAGAGGTCAAGTTGCAGTTGATGTGAAGGTCTGGTGTGCTGGGGTTCTTTTTATACACACCCACTAATTGATTGATCAATTATTGATCACAAGTGAGGCTGTAATCTAGGATTGGGTGCATCATATGACAAGGCGACAAGACTTTTGTCTTTGCAAAAACTGACTCAGTGGGCTTTACCAAGCTGTGAACGTTAGAATGCTTTTCAGCAGTTTCGTTTTGCACCAAAACATTATTTCAAAAGCTGTTGGGATTGAATTTAGCCATTTCTTGTAAACATTTTTTGATTAGAAATATATTTGAGGGGCACTTAAGGTCAACTTGTACCCAAGCGACAAGACTTTTGTCAGGGGCTGTAGAAGCTACAGTAAAGATCATAACAAGTATAGCAGAGATTTGCTGTTCCTTAACCCTGTCCCCAAGGCTGTCCCCTGCACACCTGGCCTTAGTGAGAGTAAATAAGTCATTTGTCCTTATTTGATTTCAGCTAATCACACGACTGCGAGATGGACCTCTGAATCAGAGGGGGGGGGGCGGGTGATTGGTTGGTAGATTAAGCTGATTAAGTCAATGGCAACATATTCTTAGTCCTTGCAGTGTTTCCTCTACATGCATTTATTGGTGGCGGGCCGCCACGATGGAATTTCCTCCGCCACGAATTGATTCAGTCCACAAAAAAAAAAAAAAAAAAGTTCTCAAAAAAAAAAAAAAAAATGAACATTTTAGCTGATTAAAATATATCTGATCCTAGATCAGCGCTATAATGGATGTTGACTAAAAGTGCACCTAAATCCACGCCTATCTCTCTCTAACCGCTGATCCAAAATCAGATTAATGACATTCAGTTGACGACGTGACACAAGGGCTCCTGATTGGTCTAAATGTGAACTGTGGTATTATTGTTATTGTGTACAGGCCACCGTAGTGACATCCGGGGGGTATTCCATCAACATCGCTAAAGGGAAAATCCAGGTTTAGTCTGATAAATCTCGCGAGAGTTCTTACAAATATCCAGGCATATTCTGATAGGTCTCGCGAGAGTTATCAAAAATAAGCCAGGATTTTCTTTTAGCGACGTTGATGGAATACCCCCCAGGTCAGGTGGGCAGGTTACGACGAGACAACAAGAGACCGGTATTGTAGAGCTTACAGAGCGAGTTAAAATAAAGACACTTACATTGAAATACAGAAGGACTCACGTGTATGTTTAATAGAATAACACGACATGGTGTCAGAAGTCCTGTAAGTGAGTGTTAAGAGTTAGATCGGCCGACAAGTGTCATTTGAGCTCGTGACGGTGAGAAGGGAGAAGAAAAGATGGATGCTAATGCTAACGCGGGAGCAGCTGCAGTCCAGAGAACGGCGCCAGTTTCAAGTGCTACGTTAGCAGACATTAGCAAGTCAAAAAACGATTCTTATGTGCCGTCACTTTAGCAACGACACAGTATTGTCAAGGGGAAAAGAAGGGGAGACGATTTTTTTATTGACAACGGAATTACATGCTGGAAAAACATGCAGCTAAAATTCAGGGAACATTTGGACAATAAGAGACACACGGGAGAAGTACGGGAAAACAGGGCTCATGTGGGTCTCATCAAAGGTAAGAGTTTGTTTTCTTTAACTAAGCTGTTTACCGAATGCTCCATCTGACTGTGATTTTACTTCTGTAATGTGGTGGGTTGACATAATTCACGCACGGAACTATAGGTTGAGACTATTGTTCCGTCCGTAGTACCCAAGTTGTTTAGACTGTTCTATTTACTGCTTGAGTGTGTTGTTGACAATCGTTCATGTCCTTCATTAAACGTTTAGCTTTGTCATTTGATACGCCGCCTACGACTACCATCTCTCTGCACTACAGTAAACAGTTAATCAGTAACGTTAGCCGCTTTTGTGCTCATGTAGGCCTACTTCGTATTATATTATAGCTGATGATCTTTGTGTGTGTATGTGACTGTCAGTCACAAGTTTATATTCTGTATATTCATTATTTTATTTTTTTGGCCATCCTCTAGTTTTGGCTGTGATTAGAAAAAAAAAAAAGAAAAAAAAATCGCTGTTTTGAGCGCGCGTGCACGCGAAAAAAATCGCGCGCGGTCACGGACACCCGCCACCATTGTAAAAATTCCTGGAGGAAACACTGCCTTGTATTGTAAACTACGTAATGCCATGTTTGATACCTTGGGGGTAGTCCACCAGACCTTCAGAACGCAAGTCGTGAGTTTAGAATGATAAGGTTCTATCTCCGTTTAGAATGATAAGGTTCTATCTCCGTTTAGGGCAGTTCAGAGATATTGAGCGTCAAAGTTTTTACATTCCATTATGTTTTGTGAGATGGAACCTTTGTATTTTATTAATTACTAACTCAAAAATTTCAACATTTGAAAAATAACACCACACAGGCATTAATAAACACCTAATGGATCAGATTATGTAAAAAACTAAATTTTGACAAAAACGGAGATAGAACCTTATAATTCTAACGTCACAAACTCGCAATCTGCATACAGAGAGTGGTGCAGCCGTGGCACTAAAGGTGGGCCACCAGCATGGCTAAGGGTCTCAAATGAGAGGCGCATCCTGATAGGGCAGACAGTGACACAGTCAGTAAGGCTCATCCTGATAGGGCAGACACAGTCAGTAAGGCTCATCCTGATAGGGCAGACACAGTCAGTAAGGCTCTTGTAGAGTCCACAGCAGCCTATCTGGCTCTGGTGGTCAAATGTAGTGTAGAGCACTGGCTGCATGAGCAATAAGGTGAAGATAGAGATTTGCCAATAAACTGTCAGTGATATTATCAGCCAATAAACCTGCAGGAGAGACACCTATATCAGTTACGTCTGTGTTTGCTGCGAAACAAGTGTCCTCTTTGAGGATAATAAAAGTTGTATCTTTCCTCCTCTCTCCTCTTTGTGAACAGGGTATGAAATGGAAGTGGCTGCGTTTGTATGAAACAGGAAGAGGAAGTGCGCAGGCAACCAGGAAGTGTCTCAGCAGGGGGTTTGTTCAGTGTTTGGCTGATTGCGGTGTCACTGTTAATCATCTGGTTTCTCTCTCTCTCTCCCAGGCAACCAACACCTCGCCCACTCATTCCCAGTCACTGCTCTCTCTTCCCACGGAACACAGTCACAGTGACACACACACACACACACACACACACACACACACACACACACACGTCTCACACGCGACACGGCACACAAACACACACAAACTGGTTTAGATGGACTACTCTAGTGTGAACTAAACAGTGAGTTATACAGTTACAGAGGAAAAGTATCATTCACTTGAAATGGAAATGTGCCTAATATAGATGAAAACAACCAAAAGAAGCAGACCGTGAACCCCCCGCCCCCCCCCCCCACACACACACACACACACTCCTAACTATGTGTAATTAAAGGAGACTGGGGAAAACCACACAGTAAAATGATCTGTATTGCTTCAAAATCTAAATCAAATCTAAACCAACATAAATAGATGGGAAAACCTCTAGGGCCATGTTGTAGAGAAAATCTGCAGGGCACCATGACAGAGGCCTGTCCACCACTCTGTGTAGTGTGTAGAGTAGTTAGTGTGTAGTGTAGTTAGTATATAGTGTGTAGAGTAGTTAGTGTGTAGAGTAGTTAGTGTGTAGTGTAGCATGGCTGCTCTATGAGTAGGCTATACCCACAGTAGAGTGCTTAATGTGTAGTGTGTCAGTTAGTGTGTAGTGTAGTTAGTGTGTAGGGTAGTTAGTGTGTAGTGTAGTTAGTGTGTAGGGTAGTTAGTGTGTAGTGTAGTTAGTGTGTAGAGTAGTTAGTGTGTAGAGTAGTTAGTGTGTAGAGTAGTTAGTGTGTAGTGTAGTTAGTGTGTAGAGTAGTTAGTGTGTAGAGTAGTTAGTGTGTAGTGTAGTTAGCGTGTAGTGTAGTTAGTGTGTAGTGTAGTTAGTGTGTAGGGTAGTTAGTGTGTAGGGTAGTTAGTGTGTAGGGTAGGTAGTGTGTAGGGTAGTTAGTGTGTAGAGTAGTTAGTGTGTAGTGTAGGTAGTGTGTAAATTAGCTAGTGTGTAGTGTGCTACACTAGCTTCTCTACACGCTAACTACCCTACACGCTAACTACCCTACACGCTAACTACCCTACACACTAACTACTCTACACACTAACTACACTACACGCTAACTACCCTACACACTAACTACCCTACACACTAACTACACTACACACTAACTACACTACACACTAACTACACTACACACTAACTACCCTACACACTAACTACCCTACACACTAACTGACACACTACACATTAAGCACTCTACTGTGGGTATAGCCTACTCATAGAGCAGCCATGCTACACTAGACACTAACTACTCTACACACTATATACTAACTACACTACACACTACCTACACTAGACACTAACTACCCTACACACTAACTACACTACACACTAACTACACTACACACTAACTACACTACACACTAACTACCCTACACACTAACTACTCTACACACTAACTACACTACACGCTAACTACCCTACACACTAACTACACTACACACTAACTACACTACACACTAACTACCCTACACACTAACTACACTACACACTAACTACACTACACACTAACTACACTACACACTAACTGACACACTACACATTAAACACTCTACTGTGGGTATAGCCTACTCATAGAGCAGCCATGCTACACTAGACACAAACTACTCTACACACTATATACTAACTACACTACACACTACCTACACTACACACTAACTACTCTACACACTATATACTAACTACACTACACACTACCTACACTACACACTAACTACTCTACACACTACCTACTCTACACACTACCTACCCTACGCGCTAACTACCCTACGCGCTACACATTAAGCACTCTACTGGGGGTACAGCCTACTCCTAGTGCAGCCAAGCCATCCCTATAGACAATAGCGTCTTTGTGTGTGTTCCTGTTATGTGAGGGGGCTTCCTCCCTCCTAACCAGCCGAGCTGCAGCAGCTCTCCGCTGTAATGAAGTGATGATGGAAATTAATATCCCAGAGGAACGGTTCAGACAGATGAAACGAGAGGAGCCATAACTTGTGCGATAATTAAAGTAGAAGGAGGAAGAGTAGAGAGGGTGATTCACCTCCTCTTCCTCCTCCTCCTCCTCCTCCTCTGTCAGACGCAACCGTTCCAGTTTCTCTACCAGGGGAGGCCGGGGAAGGTAGAACATCAGAGGACAGACTCGGAGTGTTAGGGAACATGTGTTTGATAGCGTTCCTCGTTCCCTTTCCGTGCATCACACTGTCAGAGACCAGCCCCCGTGTTCTCCATCTCCACCAGCCTCCCCAGCCTCTCTCTCTCTCTCTACAGATGAATAGAATTTAGAACACTAAAATATGGAAATTCTACCGCCACGGTTTTTCATGTTCATCAAGGTTCAAATAACAGAGTTGGGTGCGTGCGTCCTCTGCATTCAGAAAAACAACATATGAAAATCAACCGGAGGAGGTTTTGTTTTCTGACCTTGTTAAAGGCCTATGGGTTTTACAGAGGTAATATTATTAGCTACATCCCTGTATTGATACTACTTCCCTATGCTGGCTCGACCTCTCTCCCTATTTGCATGGCCAGCCTGGTCTCGCTACGTCGCTTCTGGGTTTCTGTGTAAAGTGTGTGGGCACAGCTGAGGTGATGTCGTCTGTTCTCATTTAGACCTGAGAGAAGAGAGGCAGCTAGATGCAACAGCAGTGTCCTCCGGACCACACACAAACACACACACACACACACACACACACACACACACACACACTCACACACACACGCACACGCGCACACACGCACACACGCACACACACACACACACACACACACACACACAGACACACACACCCTCATATGTTCAAACCACAACATCTCTTTTTGTTTCTCTCTTCTCTGTGCTCCGACTCTACTACTGTGTGTGTGTGTGTGTGTGTGTGTGTGTGTGTCTGTGTGTGTGTGCGTGTGTGTCTGTGTCTGTGTGTGCGTCTGTGTGTGTATGCATGTGTCTGTGTGTTGTGTGTCCGCTCATGGGTGTGTGTGCAGGCATGTGTGTGTGTGTGTGTGTGTGTGTGTGTGTGTGTGGACGCCTGTGGTATGTTACCTGGGTTGCGAGTTCTCCTCGTACATGCGCTCCTTGCCCTCCTTAAACAAGCTGATGGTCTGCTTGGTTTTCTTGGTGAGGTTCTCCATGAACACTCTGAAGTACTCGTTGTCCCCCAGCGTTTCCATCTTGCCCTCGTAGCGAGACAGGATGGTGCGGAGGTGCTGGTAGGTGTCTGGCAGAAGGTCCAGGATGTAGGGAGGACTGTTCTTGAGGGCGAGCTTAGGGTTCTGACATAGCCTAACCACCTAGGAGAGAGGAGAGGAGACATTTACATTTTTTACATTTTTGGCATTTAGCAGACGCCTTATTCCAAAGCGACTTACAATCAATACATTTGAATACTAAGCAAGTGAATCATCAATCCACCATTCGTAGCAGGAAGAGTAATCCAGCTCAGGCCCGGGGCCACTGATAGAAGGAAAAACCTTCTTCTATCACCTTCTTCTAAAACCTAGTTTTTTTTGTTTTTTTTTACACTGGAGAAACAGTACAAGGGGGGCAATAGAAGTTCTTAGGGACACAGTAGAGGGGAAAGCGGGTGTCTTTAGGAGACGCAGTGCTGAGGGGCAGAAGATGTCTCAGGAGACGAGGCAAGGAGAGAAGAAAGGAGAGAGGTCAGTGTTCAGTGTTCGGACAGTGACTCTCAGGTCTTAGCGAAGAAGCGATTCCATGATTTTAAGCCCTTCAACAGTGAAGAGAATGAAATATTAGACTCATCTCAGGCTTGTTGCTTGCTGTTGGTCATCTATCTTAGAACACACACAGGCGTTTTGTTTCTGTATATGGTATCTTTAGGTGGCCAACAATCATTTATTTCCGACTGAGGAAGAAATGTCCCAAATAGTGCAAAATAACCTATATATATGTTACGGTACATGTGGGAATACGGTACATGTGGGAAAACTAGGGTTAGGGTTAGGTGCTAGGGTGACTTGGTACATGCTGGCATGTCTAACCCTACCCCTAACCCTACCCCTAACCCTACCCCTAAGCCTAACCCTAACGCTAACCGTAGCACCCTAGCACTAACCCTAGTTTTCCCACATGTACCGTATTCCCACATGTACCGTAACATATATATATATATATAAAGTGTGCAGGTAGCTTCTTCCCTCCTCCTCTCTCTATCCAACCTCAAGACTGGAGACAGAGACCATGACACTATCCACCCTCCCCAACCCACTCTGGGGTCAATGTCAGGAGTTTATATATATATATATCCCATTATTAGGGTTGGGTACCGTTTGGGTTTTATCCGGTACCGGTACCTAACCGATACTTTAAAAACGGTACCGGTACCGAAACGGTACTTAATTCGGTACTTTTGATTTTTTTAAATGACATAATATATATATATAATAATAACACGGTCGACAAAATTAAACAGCTTTTCACTTTTTTATTGCTGAGGCACAATATACGTATATTAGTTAAATATAAACTCAAATTAAAATAAATGAAAATAAAACTCCTGCTGACTGAGGCACAATATACATATATATAATATTACAGTGAAATATACACTCAAATTAAAATAAATTAAAATAAAACTCCCACCTCAGCAATTATTTTGCAAAAAGATCAGCATATTTGCCTTCTCTGGCAAAATACGACACCTCTCTTGACTTTTTTATTGTCATTTTGACTTTTGTTTTGTTTTGACATAATTGTCTAATGGCACAGATTTATAAACATAAAGTAAACAAATATTGTTTGCTCGTCATCTAGGCCTATAACTGACTATATATAATACCACTGGCTTGTTTTGATTATAGTTTAGTTCTGTTTGATATTTCCGTGGATGTTATTGTAGCACTTACAAGAAGATATACCGATGATTGTCCGCGGAGAGCTGCGTATGCAAGACAACACTGAGAGCGAATCGAGTAATAAATGATCATTAGGCCATTTGGCATTCATTTCAAGGACTGTCACGTCCAAGAGAGAGGGATGATTCAGATAAACACAGGTGAATTGCGACGGTGGTCACAAACGCGATTGTGTGTGTGTGTTCACCTTTCCTGAATCCTGACTACTGTCTGAAGTGTTTGGGGGTGCGTTCGTAAATACGCTCAGGAAATCCGACCAGCACTCGTGGAACGCCTCTTGTCCAATCAAATTACTCGGTCGCTTTATGACGTTGAGCCCAGTGTGCGCTCCGGCGCTCTCGGAGCGAATTTACGAACGCAGCCCTCGCTGTGTTAGAGCTGGAGCCACAGAAATGGCGTCATCCCCTGCTTTATCTAGCGCAGTAGACAGCCTGTAGGAGACAATTTTGTTGGAGCTTTTGTTGTGAGGTCTTCTCGGTGACCTCGTAGCTAGGCTAGCTAGCGAAATTCGATAATATGATGATACACAACTGCTCAGCTCACTACCACGACACGCACTGAGTGGAAATTTAACAGGCGATGTCACGTCACGAGTCACAAGTTGACTGTTGCATGACACCGGACACCAGGGGGCGAGATAGAAAAGTACCGAAATGAGGCACCGAAATCTCCTTTGCAATTCGGTTCGGTACTATACCGAATGTAAAGTAACCGGTACCTACCGGTACCGATTTTCGGTACCCAACCCTACCCATTATAAAGGATTTTCTATGATGTTAAGTGTGAGGCCTAAACAAAAAAGCAAAGACTATCGTTTACGATATCTGAATGAGTGGATACCGACCTAGCGCATGTGGTATAACATAATTAACCTCGCTAACGGCTACACGTCATGCTGAAAGGGCAACCTAATAGATAACCCATTGAGAGAGAGAGAGAGAGAGAGAGAGAGAGAGAGAGTATAGGGATAAACCAACTGTTAATATGCAATGCCAACCCTTGATAGGATGCCCATACTAAGCTGCTGCCCACGCTAGCGCACCACGGTTCCAGCAGGGTGGTTTGGAGAGTTCAGTTGTATCCAGATGTGGGACATTCATTCACTAGGCCCATCAGATAGAATACAAACTTGAGAAACCAACGGTGTTTAGCTACAAATGTAGCCTAAAGAAACAGGCCAAGGAATGGCCAAGGCCCCTGTGCATCAGTAGCCCCTTAGACCTTTGAAACAGAAGAGTCGAGTGCAAGTGATGTTGACTGGAAAACCATAGCAGTATCTTTTTAGCAGGCTACGTGAACTTACGTTAACTCTCAAAAGACGTTCACGTACTGTACCTGTACTGCAATTAAATGGTAAATGGACTGCACTTATATATAGCGCCTTTATCCAAAGCGCTTTACAACGGCCTCTCATTCACCCATTCACACACCAATGACGGCAAGCTGCCATGCAAGGCGCCGGCCGGCCCGCTCACTGGGAGCAATTTGGGGTTCAGCGTCTTGCCCAAGGACACTTCGACATGTGGCCAGCCGGGGCTCGAACCGCCGATCTGCCAACCTTGCGATCATTAGACGGCGGCTTTACCTCCTGCGCCACAGCCGCCCAATTACTTTCCTTTCAACAGTCCTATAGTTGACACTTTTCCACTTCAAAGTTATTGTGAGTGGTCGGCTGCACTGTGGCACGTCTATATATACGCAGGCTGCGACTCTGAGGAGAGAAGAGCGGCTCATTTAGGGGGTTTGCCACCACATGTGTGGTGTGGTGAACCATAATGGGCTTATATGTGTCTCTCTCTCTCTCTCTCTCTCTGTGTGTGTGTGTGTGTGTGTGTGTGTGTTCTGAAAAAAGTTCTGGAGCTGGGCAAATGACACATGTCCATTGAAACAAGTAGGCACATAACATAGGCTATGTGTATGTCCGATCTATTCAAATCTGGTGTACATATCAGCAACAACAATGTAATTTCCGATCATTTCAATTTGATCAGCAGATAATCTTTTGCAGTAAGAGAAAACAAACGTTCAGTAGACCAATCAGAAGAGCACTAGCGTCTGTCTGCAGAGTGTCGGTGGAAGACTTTTCCGTCAGTCCCCAATTATTCTGATCAAACTGTGCAGGCTGCCTCTACTACCCCCATGGGATTGTGTGTCTCTCTCTCTCTCTCTCTCACACACACACACACACACACACACACACACACACACACACACACACACACACACACACACACACACACACTTTAAGTTACAGGCCTGTATTAAGATGGCACTTACTTAGAAATAACTGTGTAAAAGCTTTATTTCATGATCGTATATCAGGCTAATTGCACTTGCTGTTTTTTGGGGGGATTCACAGAATCAAGCATCACTATATGCCATTAGTATCATAAGTAGCCCTGTTAACACATAGTTACCAAACAAAAAAAGCTGAAACAGGGCTGTAAAACAAAGGGTTACAACACACACACACTTCCTCCACTTGGCGTGACGGCAGACTATTGGTTATAGACCGTGGGGAGAGCAGGTCACTTTCAGACACAGAAAGAGAGAACTGACAGTCATGTCATGTCACTTCTGCTTTTTCTCTGTTTGCGTGGACTGTAGCGTCTCCACAATGGAGCCAGCCTGGGAGACACAGCACTGCACAGGCAAATCAGATGAAAAGTGCTAATATATATGGCAACAACAATAAAAAAAAAAAAGAACAACAAAGTGTGGTGACGGGGAGGCTCTAACTAATAAGTATAGATGTTACGGTACATGTGGGAAAACTAGGGTTAGGGTTAGGTGCTACGTCGACTTGGTACATGCTGGCATGTCTAACCCTAACCGTAGCACCTAACCCTAACCCTAACCCTAACCGTAGCACCCTAGCACCTAACCCTAACCTTAACCCTAACCCTAACCGTAGCACCTAACCCTAACCTTAACCCTAACCCTAACTGTAGCACCCTAGCACCTAACCCTAACCCTAGTATTCCCACATGTACCATAACATAGACATCTGTAGGGCAGGATTACACTTAGTCCTACACTGTAGTGGTCGCTTGACCATGTTCAATTGACTACCTACCTAGTACCTCCACCTGAACGTGCATTCTAGTCCAGGGGTAGGTTTAGAGGTTTAGACTAATCTGTGTTAGGGAAAGCAACACACAGAGAAAGAAAGAGACACAAAAGAGTGTCTTGTTCTCTTAACCACCGACCTCTTAATTCAGTGTGAATCTCACACAGGAAACTAGGGGTCAAGCTGCTAGCTAGTTACAACAGTTTCCAAGAAGTACTGCAAAAAAACATATCTAACCTAACTCTTCTTTTTATATTATCCCACCGGGATTAGTTACTGTTCGTGTCGATGCTGTGCACTGGAATCTGCTCTGGATACATAGCCTATATGTTGAGGGTTCAGCTAAATAGATGTCTAGCTATGCAGCCCTTTGTGGACTTTCTTGAAAGTTTAGCTTCCTCGCAAATGAAGACTACTGAATGGCATTGCTTTGATGATGATTTGAGCCCTGCTATGCTATGTCTTGTCTTGCCACACACACCAGCTTTGCATTGCATGCTAATAATGAAATGATGATTGATTGGGTTCTGCTAACTTACCTGTCAAGACCCATCAGTGTTGACTTGCATTGTTAACAAGAAGCTAGTTAGCTAGACAGCTGATGCATGCATACAGAAAAACGTGCAAGGTAGCTTGCTTGACTCCTACTACTAACTGTACAGTATGTGCATTAGCTGCTGATTAGGTAGTTCTGCTAAGAGAGAGAGGCCCATGCATGTCTTGGTAACATTACATCTTCTCTGTGCTACTAGCCTCTGTGCTAGTGATCTAGCCAATTAGCCCAGGCTAGCTTCCTCCCTGCCTGCCTTGCCTTGGTGACACACACAGATCATATGCATAATGCATGGTTATTAAATCAACCCACCTTGTCCATCAGCTTCCAGCATTTCTCCACCGTCTTCTTGTCCACCGCCCCGGGCTGGTGATGGAGGTGGTGGTGGTGGTGGTGGGGCTGGAAGGCATCCTTCATCATCCCGATCAGCCCTCCTCCTCCTCCCTTCTTCAGGTTGCTGCCTGCCATGTTCAGCTGGCTCCTAGTGGGGGGGTCGGCCAGGGTGTGTGTGTGTGTGACAGTGGAGGTTTGGACCCAAACAAGACAGAGAGAGAGAGGGGGAGGGAGGCAGAGAGAGAGAGGGGGAGGGAGGCAGAGAGAGAGGGGGAGAGGGAGGGTGGGAGAGAGATTGGGGGGGGGAGAGAGGGAGAGATTGGGGGAGGGGGAGAGAGATTGGGGGGGAGGGAGGGAGGGAGGGGGAGAGAGATTGGGGGAGGGGGAGAGAGATTGGGGGGGGGGGACCTCCTCCTTATTAAGCGATGATTCAGCAGCACCCCCCGGCGAGGACAGCGCCCAGCCGAGCGCCCGGATTTGAGCAATGCACAAGGGAGAGATCTATCGATGCAAGAGTCCCATTAGCACCCCCACCACCCACCCACCCACCCACCCCCCAATAGTTCCCTGGAGCCTCTGTCACAGTGACTGTAGCGGTGTTGCAATGTGCAAGCTGCAATGCAACCTGCAGGCAGCCTCCTGGTTGCTCAGAAGAACCAAGAGCAAGAACCAAACACTGCCTGGGCTAGTTAGTTAGATAGCAAGCCAAACCAACGAGAGTCTGTGTCAATCCGTTTAGTAGAGGAGGGTGAGGGGCTATCGTTTCTCTCTGCGCGAGCGTCTTCGTGCAACCAGTGGCCCGGGTTCCCTTGTTGTGCAGCTGCGCTCGCGCGTTCGTTTTCTTCTTAACAATTTAAATTACAATTAATTCTTCTTACGGAAAGTTGTATGTCACTGAGCACTGAGCATAGAAAGGTTTGTTCCAACAAGCCTTATATGTATCTCTCTCTCTCTCTGCTGGAGGACAATCTGACGCCAATGCATGACGCCAATAATGCATAATACAACAAAATATCTCCGTTTTTGATGCAACACAGCGGTTGATGCGGAACATGTGTTGAATAAATAAAAATGAGGGTAAAAAAAAAAGATCACTGTCTTCTGATAGATAGATCTGTCTTCTATC
Source organism: Nansenia antarctica (assembly GCF_963989245.1). Lineage (NCBI taxonomy): Eukaryota > Metazoa > Chordata > Actinopteri > Argentiniformes > Microstomatidae > Nansenia > Nansenia antarctica. The sequence continues at coordinate 23,994,090 of NC_137692.1, read as the reverse complement.
TGGGTGTATTGTTGCCCCCTGCTCCTCTGCTCCGTGTGCGTGGCCCTGCTGCTTCCTGTTCTGCCCCTTCCGTTTGACAGAGCCTCAGCCTCGCCCTCGCGCACGCGCACGCCCCCTCCTCCCCTCCCCCTCCCTGCTGCAATGACGTCATAGTCGCACCCCCAAACTCCTCCTCCTAACCACGCCCTCCTCCTCCTAACCACGCCCTCTTCACGCGTGACCGTGAGGGGAGAAATGCAAACACGGCGCGCGCGTATGGAGGATTTTTTTTATTTTTATTAACAATAAATATATAGATAAATAAATGAGTGTATGAATAAATAAGTGGAAAACAATGTATTTCCTTATACTGTGTGTATTCATTCATTTATTTGTTCATACATTCATTTATGTGTCTATATATTTATTGTTAATTTTGACAGACTTGGTCCTCCATACGCGCGTAGTCCAACCAGAGTATGGGTTATTATGCATAAGCAAGCCAATACAGTCAAACCACTGTCCCCATATACTACTACTACTTTGGCTTACAGTGAAGGCTTGAAGCATTTCATATAATAAAACAATAGTAACTACCGCTGGGGTTTGTAGTTTTAGGGTTTCCATCCATCCATCGATCTACTCTATGAATCAAACACTGTATCGTGACGTTAGAATTATAAGGTTCCATCTACATTTTTGTCAAAATTGAGTTTTTTTACATAATCTGATCCATTAGGTGTTTATTAATGCCTGTGTGGTGTTATTTTTTTAAATGTTGACTTTTTTTGAGTTAGTAATAAATTAAAATAAAATACAACGGTTCCATCTCACAAAACATAATGGAATGTAAAAACTTTGACGCTCAATATCTCTGAACTGCCCTAAACGGAGATAGAACCTTAGAATTCTAAGATCACGAAGTGTATCAACATCTACTGCTTGGAATGAGCACTTTTATTGCTTATTTGTAAACTGAATGATACTTCAACAACAATACATGAGAAATGTTTTTATCATGGCTGCCTGCAACGGCTGATTCATTCCCAAACTATGCATATTTTCCATGGCCCAGGCCTAAAGAGCATTTTGTGGTTTTGTTTGCCACCCTCTCATATTGAAAAGCACTCACTGCTCAGATTTTTCAGGTGTACTTTCAGGCTGTGAATCTCCCGTTCTACCACATCCCAAAGGTCGTTCTATTGGATTCAGATACGGTGACTGGGAAGGCCACTGAAGAACACTGAACTCATTGTCTTGTCAGGTTCCTGAAACCAGTTTGAGATGACTGTTGCTTTGTGACATGGTGCGTTATCATGCTGGAAGTAGCCATTAGCAGATGGGTACATTGTGGCCATGAAGGGATGCACAACACATGGTCAGCAACAACACTCAAACAGGCTGAGGCATTCAAGCAGTGATTGATTAGTATTAATGGGCCCAAAATGTGCCTAGAACAAATGTGCCTAGAAGGTACATGGAACATGGAACTCTATGTGTAATTCTAAAATGGAACCCACAAGGCAGGAGGAAGAGGAAGACTGTAGAACCACCTGGAGAAGATCCACAGAACAGGAGATGAAGGCGGAAGGGCTGTCATGGCAACAACTGGATCAGAGAGAGAGCACAAGACCGGAGAGGATGGAGGGGTTTCATCCATGGCTTATGTTCCCTAGGGAATTGAATGGCCTGGGTAAGTAAGTAAGTACTATGAGAAGGTGTATAGGTGTTCCTAATAAAGTGTACAGTGAGTGTGATGTTTTTCTCTGCTTTCAACAACTTATGTCAGCCAGATCCACTAACTCCCTCTAGTGTTGAAAGAAATGAACGTTCACATTTCAGGATGAGCATCATCATGATCCACATTAATTAAATAGTGTTTTTCGTAAGCGTACTGAAATTGTTTGTTTTTGAAGGGTTTTCTTCGGTTGGAGACATATTATATCACAGTACATTTGAGTCATCCTGTGTAGATTCATTCAGTTGTTCAGAGCTGCTTTCAGTTTTTAATTCAGTGCTGGTTCCTTGCCTTTCCTTGCTGTGGTGTACTGCCTTTTCTTAGTGTGTTCAATACTTTTTTCCTGTTTCATTCCACTTTATAACTCATAACTTTATTTACATATGACAGACTTTAATGTTTAGATTTTTTGGTCTGGATTGCTTGAGTTATTAATACCAAAGTCTAGTGCAAATTTCACTTGAACAGGCTCATTGGAAATACATTTAACCTCTCTGTAACCTCTCTGTGACCTTTTAACCTCTTATCACTGTTTGAGTGATGTCCATCCTTTGACGTGTGTCAAACGTTAAAAACAAAGCTGTAACCCTCCTGAGCCTCAAGGCTTTATTGTTTAATCTCTCTCTCTCTCACTCTCTCTTTCTCTCTCTCCCTCTCTCTCACTCTCTCTCTCTCTCTCTCTCTCTCTCTCTCTCTCTCTCTCTCTCTCTCTCTCTCTCTCTCTCTCTCTCTCTCTCTCTCTCTCAGTTGCCTGGCGAGGGAGGACTTTATCACAGCTGATGAGAAGGTACAAACCAAACCCCTAACCCTCCAGTTCATTCATAATGCCATTTAGCTGATCCAGCTTCTATGTGAAGCCATCTACAGTACAGAGAGATACATTCATGATCCACAACCATACTTCCTCTACAATGGGTAACTGTTAGTCTGACTTTGACGTCACCCCATTGAAGTTGAGATTTAAAGTGGTTTACGTCGTTAGGGTTAATGTCATTCTCCAATGCACTCTCTTTCTCTCTCTCTCTCTCTTGCACTTCTTCTTCTCTCTCTCTCTCTCTCTCTCTCTCTCTCTCCACACACACACACACTCACTCACACACATGCATACTATTACATACTACTATTGCTACTACTATATTTACCTTCCCAATCTTTCCCTACGCATTTTATTGCACTATCTACGGCTATATTCTGTGTATATGTGACAGCAGCTGGTGAAAGCTGGAACAAGTCGGCAACCGATCAAATGTTCTGAGTTTTATTCTGCGACTTTCATTGCGATGCAATGGATTGGGTGAGTAATCCCCACTACTACCTAGTTAGTGTAGAGTACCGGTAGTGGGGATTACTCACCGAATCCATTGCATTGCAATGTTTTGGCTTGACTAGCGAGTGTGTCATTGATTTTCAACAAAACTGACATTTATTTACATGTTTCAGAGCAGTGGGGATTACTCACTGAAGCTGAGGAACGCAATATATTCAGCTTGTCGTGAGCTTAGAATTATGGTTCTAATTAAGGTTCTATCTCCGTTTAGGGTAGTTCAGAGATATTGAGCGTCAAAGTTTTTACATTCCATTATGTTCTGTGAGATGGAACTATTGTATTTGATTAATTACTAACTCATAAATGTCAACATTAAAAAAAATAACACCACACAGGCATTAATAAACACCTAATGGATCAGATTATGTAAAAAACACAATTTTGACAAAAATTGAGATAGAACCTTATAATTCTAACGTCACGAAGAGACAACCACAACCTTTGTGTGGAAAAACCTGTCAGCAGTGTAGGGGGAAGTATGAGTATAAATTAATCTAATCAAAGAATAATTCATCACATAATATGTGCAAAATGTCATAGTTTTTTTAATGTCAGCCAATAATTAATACATACTGCCATACATGCCAACATTGGCATGGAGGATTCAAGACTGACATTTTTCATAAATAATTAATACCTGGAAGGGAATCATAAGTGGCTGTGCTCTGAGAGTCTCTGAGAGTCCACCACAATCCCATAGCGCCCTCTGTTGCTCCATAATGTGCCTGGAATGATTTACCATCAGAGCTTTTACCATCTTTCCCCTCGCTTCCTTCTCAAAACCCATTGGATGAGAAGGTCAGAAGGGAGGAGCCTGGGACAGAGGGGAGGAGCCTGGGAGCCTGAGGGGAGGAGCCTGGGACCTTCCCCTCAATGAGTTAGGATGTGAGGAAGCAAGGAAAGTCTTTGGAGATTTGGCCAATCTCACTGTTCTCAAACAAACAACCATCTTCCAACAATGTTTTCTTTACATAGGATAGGAATCCATGTGTCTCTGCTTACTGTGCCACTAGCAACTGTTTGAGGTACTGGTCTAGTAGTCATTGTTGTCATTATTGTCATGTCAAATCCATCATGTAACATTACAATGTTATTACCACTCAATGCCTAGGTGGAGTATATGCAAATTATTTGGGGGGACAACCACTTAATGTGTTTGTGTGTGGTGTGTGTGTGTGTGTGTGTGTGTGTGTGTGTGTGTGTGTGAGTGTGTGTGTGTGTGTGTGTGAGGGGGACCTCATGTGTGTGTGTGTGTGTGTGTGTGTGTGTGTGAGGGGGACCTCATGTGTGTGTGTGTGTGTGTGTGTGTGTGTGTGTGTGTGTGTGTGTGTGTGTGTGTGTGTGTGTGTGTGTGTGTGTGTGTGTGTGGGCGGGGGAGACCTCATGACCTCATGAAATCCGATTTCAGCAGCAACATACACACACACACAGTTAGCTTCAGTATATTACACATACAGCATATTGTCAGGCTTGATTGACACTGACACCTGGGAGCGCGATGTGAACCAATCCCTGATAATCTGAGGAACAGGGAGGACAGGCATGCACTTCTGGTGCCAAAAATAAAAGGGGCGGAGCCAACTTTGCACCCTAGACATTACACAAGCTGAGACCATTAAGGACAATGTGCAACCATGAGTCAAATACTACAGTTCAGTTAGTACAGCCCCCCAGTGTTTCCCAGCATAGACACAACATTTTAGCTTTTTAAACCATAACACAGTTTTTTACTATTATTTTTAAATGACTGGACTTTTTAAATAGGCACTACATTTTAATAAACACTGCTATGTCTGTCTGATTTTATTGTATGTATTTAATGTATGTGACCTATGTGTGTTTTTAATGTGGAAACTGTATGAAGCTGCACTTCTGCCTGTCAAAGGAGAATTTCTGTCACTGTGTGACACAATAAAGCAATCTTGAATCTTGAATCTTGAATCTTAAACTCCCCGGTGAACCACAAATATGTGTGGTTAATATTAATTAATAAATATTAATTTATTTTATTTTATAATTTAATCATCTATTTAGTGTTTCAGCTCCCCCCCCCCCCCTGCATGTCTGAAATGTTTCATACTTATTATTATTATTTACAAATATACCACAAGGTGGCAACAAATCAGTCCAAGGCTTTTGGCTGCATGTCAGTTCAGTTCACAGTGATCGACTACAATTGGTAATATACATGTAAATGGTAAATGGACTGACTTATATAACGCCTTATTCCAAAGCACTTTACAACGGCCTCTCATTCACCCATTCACACACACATTCACACACCAATGGCGGCAAGCTACCATGCAAGGCGCCGGCCCGCTCATTGGGAGCAATTTGGGCTTCGGTGTCTTGCCCAAGGACACCTCGACATGTGGCCAGCCGGGGCTCGAACACCGACTCTCCCTCCTGCGCCACAGCCGCCCGTGTTGTGTTTGTCAGATGGGGTCCCACATGTTTTGCAGTCGAAAATGGAAACTACTTAAACAGTAATGAGATTAAGTGGATTTCTCCTAAATCCTTTAATCTGTTCAGGAATGTGTGGCCTGGTGAACATGTTCAGACTGAGGGGATGACGGGTCATTAATGATGACTCATTAAGTATCACTGACCTCCGATATTATAACTCTGTCTCTTACCACTGGAATGATTCCAATCAGTTCCTGCTTTTACATTGTTCTTTGACTCCAACTCAACCTTGCTTGCATCAAAACCCTTCTTCATATGATCAGGACAGGTCCTCAAATTGGACAAAAGTTTACAAAAGTTCACTTCAGATCCAAGTACCAAAAATACCTATTATTAAGGCCTGTGGTGTAGCTGCTTCCCCACTGTGCTGCTCTATGCAGTTTGCACGCAGCTGACAAATACTTTTGAGAGAGATTGGGAGCATGCTGCCCCATTCCTGAACTATGAAGTGTGAAATTCCTCCATGCCTCGAGTATGGAGAGGAGACAGAGAGAGAGGGAGATAGACAGAGAGAGACAGAGAGAGAGGGAGATAGAGGGAGGAACAATAGATAGAAAAGAGGTCAAATAATATCCACGTCTCCAACAGTTACGTCATTACAGTTGTGTCAGGTCATCTCTCTCTCTCTCTCTCTCTCTCTCTCTCTCTCTCTCTCTCTCTCTCTCTCTCTCTCTCTCTCTCTCTCTCTCTCTCTCTCTCTACATGTCTGTCTGTCTGTCTGTCTGTCTCTCTCTCTCTATCTCTATCTCTCTCTCTCTCTCTCTCTCTCTCTCTCTCTCTCTATCTATCTATCTACATGTCTGTCTGTCTGTCTGTCTGTCTCTCCACAGTATCTAAAATCTCCATGCTCTCCCCTACAGAGAGAATCTTCCAGCACATTTCAAATTCAAAGAGGATTGTCCGCAGGTGTTCCCCCTCAGGCCCAGTCAACCATGGTGTGCCTGAAGGCTTTGTGCTTGGACCCCTCCTGTTTCCCATCTACATGATCCCCCTCGGCCAGATCATCCACCATCACGGGCTCAATTACCACTGCTATGCTGCTGATACTCAAACCTATCTGAGCCCTACTCCATCCTCCCAGCTCCCCCCTCAGTCCCTGGTCAACTGCCTGCACGAAATAATACATATAAACGTCAAATAATAATACATAATAATAATAATAAAATAAACTTGCATGTCATAACATTTTCTCAAACTGAACTGTCATCTGCAGTGGTAGGAGAAACTGTATGAGGAGATTGCAGAGCCAAGAGATTTGGTATAAAGGGAGAATAGTAAGGGAATAGTAAGGGCCCCAGGACGGTGCCCTGGGGGACCCCAGCGGTCAGGGCTCGTGGACAGGACAGCGACCCCCTCTCCACGTCAGCTGGTAAGGTGTTCCTGAGCCTGGTGCTGGTGCGGGTACGGACTCATGTACTCTCTCCCAGGTGGGAGGAGGGCAAACAGTCTGTGGCTGGGGTGAGAGGGGTTACACTTCTTTATGCATCTCCTCACTCATGTACAGGTGTCTGAGGCTCACAGTCCTCCAGTCAAGGGTAAAGAGTTCAGGCAAGTGGTTGGGGCTGCTGTTTACGTCAAACGACCCAACCCTGACAGTGACGCAGATCTCCAGTGAAGAGGTGTACTCGGGCACTTGAGGAGGAGTACTTGCGTAGTACGGTACTTGCCCAGCCCATCCTGTCTGAATACCACCCGGTAAAGCATTAACACCATACAATTACAAATTAATACAATGGATATTGTCCTCCCAGTTAATCGCTGTTAGTATTCTGGATTCCTGGTCGACATATCGTGAGTTTAGAATGATAAGGTTCTATCTCCGTTTAGAATGATAAGGTTCTATCTCCGTTTAGAATGATAAGGTTCTATCTCCGTTTAGGGCAGTTCAGAGATATTGAGCGTCAAAGTTGTTACATTCCATTATGTTCTGTGAGATGGAACCTTTGTATTTTATTAATTACTAACTAAAAAAAGTCAACATTTAAAAAATAACACCACACAGGCATTAATAAACACCTAATGGATCAGATTATGTAAAAAACTACATTTTGACAAAAATTGAGATAGAACCTTATAATTCTAACGTCACGACTTTGAGCTCCAGGGGGTGGTATCTGATGCACACAGAAGGACCACTAGAGGGAAGCCTAGTGACGTTACTAATTTACAAGTGGGTTAGTGGTGGCCTAGTCGAGTGTGAGTTGGAGTGGTGATAGGTCATGAGATCAAATCCCACCTGGGAACACCACCACTAGTGTGCCCTTGAGTAAGGCACTTACTCACCCTAAATTACTCTGTAATCTCTAATTGTAAGCGCTTTGAATAAAATATCAATGTAAACTCAAACTGTTGACCAGGAATTATGATAAGTGGTTGACTCTGGTTTGTTGAAAGTCTCCAGTCTGTTCCACAGAAGAAACATGCCATTGAGTAGCTTTGAACAGCATGGTATCTATTCCTTTGTCAGGGGTGCCAGCCAGGTATCCTGTGAAGCTAGTTATAAAGACAAGGTAAGATCAGGACAAAATGTCAACAGAATTTAGAATTATGAGTTGTGGGATCTTTTTGTTGTTGTTGTCTATTATCACATCAGTCCATGTCAAAACTCACTATTACCTTCCTCTCTCCCCTATTCTACCCATGTGGTTTGCAGGTGAAAGAGTTGCCCACTTATACAGATGTGGACTTCTGGAATAACATGCAACAAGAAGGTTTATGTCAGTGAGGAAGAGAAGGAAGAGAGGATCATGGACATGGTGAATAGAGATGTGGAGGTAAGAGTCATGCACAGACTGTGTGTGTGTGTGTGTGTGTGTGTGTGTGTGTGTGTGTGTGAGTGTGCTTGAATGTGCATGAACAGCCTGTTCCTCCTGCTCCTTCTGCGCCTCCTCTAGCACCTCTTCAGAAGCATCGCTGCCTGGCTACACAAACTCCTCCAAGCTCCTCGGCCCAGGGGAGTCTGACCTTCATGTGGACGTGTACGCCATTCAGAGTGCAGTGGATGAGTGAAAACAATTGAACCTAGCTTGAAGAAACATGTTTCTGTCTTATCTTTATTGACAAAAATCATCTTATTCAATGCTTCATAATAGGGGAGGGCTATGGCACAACGCTAATGAATCCTAATGACTTGTGAATGAATGAATGAATGGTCTTTATTGTCATTAATATAGTACAGGTACCATACAACGAAATTTGGGAGGGGGGGGCTCCCCTGGTGCTAGGAAAAAAAACTAAAAACAAGAAGGGAAAAGAGCTGGTTTACATAAATGTGTAGATGTACACTATCCACTATACTATACTATACAAATAAAACACTGTGCTGTACTCTATGCTATACCTATTCTAACATTTCCTATCTCTGAACCTTATGTACCCGAGGGTTGTCATATTGCACATAGTATTATTGCCCATTCATTTAAAGTGTCGCAGTTTGCAGGTTTGAAATGTTCACAGTTGTGTTTCAGTATTGCACTTGATTACAATCTAGTAGCTGCCATCAAATTGTCTAGATTGTCCAGGGCCTAGAACCTAGGTCTTTGCTGTGTTCAGGGCCTGAATGGCCCTGGGGTAGAAGCTGAGCTTCAGTCTATTTGTCCTTGCGAACATGGTCCTGAATAGACTTATGCCGGTATATTCTATATAAGAAAGGATTTGGCACTATAATACAGTATACTGTATACTGTATAGCCCCAGCCACTACACTGCATCTTAAGCAGAAAGTACCCATGAGCCTCTACTGTTGGGTAGACTCTCTCTCACTGCTTCTCTGTATTGTACTGTGGGTAGCCGTGGTAACAGACTAGCAGGCTAGCAGGTAGCCGTGGTAACAGACTAGCAGGATAGCAGGTAGCCTAAGCCCCAAATGGAGGTGTACTTGGGTCGTTGGGTTGTTGAAGAGAGTCATTCTATAAGAATTAGAAGGCCTGTTTTTGAAATGAGTTCACTGTGATGTTATGTGACTGGCTGAGTTTAATGTGTAGGCATACTACTACTAGATGTTTGTCAGTGTAGCTTAATGGCTAAACATGTTTTTTTTGTTGCCAAATGTTACCCTCCTCTCCTCTCCTCTGTATCTCTCTGTTGGACAGAAGTGTTTCTAGGATGTGTTTCTTTGTCTTAGTCTGTAGTCTTGTGTGGACGTTCAGTCAGCATTTTGTCATGGTTCTGTATTGGAAATCGTGTAGGTGGTTTGACCAGGTGGTTTGACCAAGGTCCTTGACCAAGGTGAACGTCCTCGGACCTCTGCAGGGGTGGTTAGAACACACAGGCCTTGGAGTTATGATCAGAAACACCTACGCAGATAAACAAACAACAACCACCTCATTTTTATATCCAGAGCAGCTGTTCAAAACCTTCATCCCTTCATGCTTACAGGGTTGAAATCGTCTGAAACACAGTTTAGAATTAGAATTTAGAATTTAGAACACACAAACCGACATTGTTGATAAAACATCGATTATGCCTACACATTAAACTGAGTCCGTCAGAGTTGGGGTTAGGGTTAGGGTGGACCCTAGTCCAGGGGTGGATCCTAGTCCAGGGGTTATCCTAGTAGTCCATCCTAAATAGCCAACTAGTATGAGTAAAACCAGCTTAGTGTTGATTGCTGACTCGCTCTCTCTCTCTCTCTCTCTCTCTCTCTCTCTCTCTCTCTCTCTCTCTCTCTCTCTCTCTCTCTCTCTCTCTCTCTCTCTCTCTCTTTCTGTGTCGGTCTCTTTCTCTTTCTCTTTCTGTCCGTCTGTCTGTCTGTCTGTCTGTCTATCTGTCTGTCTGTATAAAAATGGATTTGAATTCCCCAAGAAAGTCAAAGATGGCACCTGCTTGTATAGCAGATGGGAGGTTATATGACATGTCACAGCCACAGCCGATCCATCAGGGAGGGGGGGGGGGGGGGGGGTGGAGGGGGGGGGGAGGGGGGGAGAGGGGGGGGGAGGGGGGGTGGAGGGGGGGTGGAGTGCTCCATCATGGGGGGGGGGGGGGGCACACCAGGCCAGGCCGTATGACCTTTGAACCTAGGCTAAGGGCCCAATGAGGTGATGATTTGTTGATTACATAGTTTACAGCACTGTCTTGGCAACCAGTGGCAAAGTGGGGTGAAAGTGAAAATACATAATTGCTTTCGATTGATTTCTAAATCCAAACTGTTGGAATATAGAGCTAATAGTCAGCCAGATTACATAATTATGTTTTTCAAACAAGACTTCAGCAGCAGTGACTGGCACAATGATATGGTGGCTGATTCTATTAGGGGAGGCTGGTGGAGGCAGGTGGAGGCAGGTGGAGGCTGGTGGAGGTTGATTCTATCAGGGGAGGCTGGTGGAGGCTGATTCTATCAGGGGAGGCTGGTGGAGGCCTGTGGAGGCTGGGGGAGGTTGATTCTATCAGGGGAGGCTGGTGGAGGCTGGTGGAGGCTGGGGGAGGCTGGGGGAGGTTGATTCTATCAGGGGAGGCTGGGGGAGGTTGATTCTATCAGGGCACTGTTGTCTGTCCCGTGTTGCATAAACCCACCTACTGTAACGCCAAAGCAAATTCCTATATGTGTCAAGCATAATGGCAATAAATGTTATCTGAATCTGAATCTGAATCTGAATCTGAAAGGGGAGGCTGGTGGAGGCTGATTCTATCAGGGGAGGCTGGTGGAGGCTGATTCTATCAGGGGAGGCTGGTGGAGGTTGAAATGGGAGGATGGGCTCATTGTAACTGCTGAAGTCTTTGTTTTGATAGACGTCATTCTGACTCTTGTAATACGTCTACGTCATCTTGTAATCTTTATGACAGAATATGGAATCGACGTGGTTGAAGGTTTCAAAGGTCGTCCAAGATAACACTCATTCCTGCCTCGGCCTGCCCTGAGTCTGTCTGTCTGTCTGTCTGTCTGTCTGTCTCCTGTATAGTTCTGTCTGTCTGTCTGTCTGTCTGTCTGTCTGTCTGTGTCTGTTTGTCTGTGTATCTATCTGTCTGTCTGTCTCCTGTATAGTTCTGTCTGTCTGCCTGTCTGCCTGTCTGTCTGTCTGTCTGTCTGTCTGCCTCCTGTATAGTACTGTCTGTCTGTCTGTCTGTCTGTCTGTCTGTCTGTCTGTCTGTCTGTCTGTCTGTCTGTCTGTCTGCCTGCCTGCCTGTCTGCCTGCCTGCCTGCCTGTCTGCCTGCCTGCCTGCCTGCCTGCCTGCCTGCCTGCCTGCCTGCCTGCCTGCCTGCCTGCCTGCCTGCCTGCCTGTCTGTATGTATGTCTGTATATAATGATGGTGCACTGATGTTGAGTGTGACCATGCAATACCTATGATAGGAAAGGCCAGACTTGTTTTTAATGCCATTCTGTGATCAAAGAGACTGAAAGGTGTTATGGTGTGTAAAGTCTTTGATGTTGACATTGGTAATGTTGGGAATTAGTTCCACTACATGAAGCTCTATTAGTTTAATTACATTTTGCTGTAGCTTGGTGTAAGTTAAACTACACTCAGTTTGTGAGTTTAGAATGATAAGGTTCTATCTCCGTTTAGGGCAGTTCAGAGATATTGAGCGTCAACGTTTTTACATTCCATTATGTTTTGTGAGATGGAACCTTTGTATTTTATTAATTACTAACTCAAAAATGTAAACATTTAAAAAATAACACCACACAGGCATTAATAAACACCTAATGGATCAGATTATGTAAAAAACTCAATTTTGACCAAAGATTTAGATAGAACCTTATAATTCTAACATCACCAGATAGCAAATGGTGGAGTTGTCGGAGATGCCGGCAGGTGGCCATTCTCAGTCATAAAGCTCAGCTGGGGTCTCCTTCACCACCAACAGGGGAAGCGAGTGATCAAGGAAGAAGAATAGAATGGAGTGAATAGGTGGTGCGGTGAGTGTAGGGGGGTAGGGGGGCAGCATAGCAGTGTGAAGAAATGCAAAATAAAGGGCCAATTGGGGTTTCTGAAAAGACAGAGAGTGGAAAGTGTTACCCATCTTATATACACACCCTCAGCTCCCCAAACCCAGGTGACCCCACTTAGCCTCTATTGTATTCTGTGTGTGATTTTGAATTATTCGGTTGTATCCTGTGTGTGATGTGTGTTGTGTTGTACAGCCTTGGAAGCTGAATAAAAATGTCAATGTTTACCACAATCATTTACAATAAAGCTTAAGAACTTGAACTGAGTGATTATATATATAAGCATAATGAAGGAGCTGTGAGTCACACTATGAGGGAATATTCATTAGAAGTGTCCAGAGTACAGCAGGTTTCCATTCATATGCTGTGTGTGTGATTGTGAATTCTTTGACAGTCAGTGTGTGCAAGACCAGGGGAGGCCAGTGGAGGTAGAAATCAGAGGACAGTCTCATTGTAATGCTGTAATGAACGGAATGAGGAACAGTGTCAAAGCCAGAGCCTGGCCTCTGATTTCTACCTCCACCAGCCTCCCCTGGTAACAGGCCAGCAAGGCAAACATTCTATAGAATGTATAGAATTCTATATAGGCTTCCATTCTCTCTGCTGGACCATTGACTGACCCCAACGATCTCTAGATTGCAGTTAACCGACACAGCGTTTCTGGGACTGCTATCACATTCCCTGTTTCCTGTGTGAGCTAATCTTCAAATAGAAAGATAGGGAGGAAAACGAGAATTCTAGGTATGTTCAACATTGTCTCTGTGTGATATGATGATGTATCCTGCAGAAAAACTCTCTAGGTGAATGTTCTTGGTACTAGAAACTACAAATCCAGCGTTCACAATGTTTTCGAACGGCAGTTGGGAAAATGGAATGAGTTCACTGGGGGGAACACTGGTGGGTTCACACAGGCGAAATGAATGCTGAAATGATAGTATTTAACAACCAACAACAAGTTCATTTTCCCAGAATTCAGTTCCTGTCAAATTGGTTCAGCCCCATTCCTTCCACTGAGCCCAGGATGGTAACATGGGTACATGGTCCACATCATACCTACACAGACAGATCCCATGGTGAACACTCACATACCCACCCAGTTCTGAAGACTTGACTATGTTGATATCAAATCAAATAGACCCAAGCAGCCACACTCTGTGACCTGTAATAACGTCAAGATAATTCAAATTCCTAGATAGACGTTGAGCCATGGGGACCAAAGTCCGTCTGTGACAGAACAAGTGACAGCTCAACACACACCCTTTGACCTATTAATCACTATGGAGCGTGTACTGTAGATACAGTCACACACACACACACACACACACACACACACACACGGATACACACAAAAAGGTTTATACAACTGGACCTGGTGACTTCTCTGTGTGTGTGTGTGTGTGTGTGTGTGTGTGTGTGTGTGTGTGTCTGTGTGTGTGTGTGTGTGTGTCTTATCATAGATCTC
>NC_137692.1:23962734-23977734 GCF_963989245.1 Nansenia antarctica | reverse complement strand
TATCATTCTGAGGTCACAAAGAGGTAGAGGTAGAAATTGAATGGTGAATATCAGGCTCATTGTAATGCCTGGAATGGAACAGGGAATGGCACCGTTCCTCATTACAAAGAGCCCGTCCTCCTTTCTGCCTTCACTGAGTAAACCTGTTATAACATATCCAGAAGCAAAACCTTCTCTTCATTTAAACTGATGATTTCCTGTGTGCTCAGTCACATCACATTACTCATTGTCTGACCAACTGTTCAGCCTATTGTCCAGCAATTATGTTCTGTCCTAATTCTAGGATTTGGGATTATCTTGTAGTCTTGGGGCTAATCCCTCTGTTGAAACGGTATAATTCTCTGTAGGTCTGGCCTAATCTGGCCAGATTAGAGGGCCTTTTAATAGGCTGACATATTGCCATAGGATGAACTGAGAGGAAGACAGGGTTGTGTGTGTGTTTCTTGCATGAGGTTCCGGGTAGTTTTAATCCCATAATACACTGGGGCTGTTTCATTAATCGTGACGTTAGAATTATAAGGTCCTATCTCCATTTTTGTCAAAATTGAGTTTTTTTACATACTCTGATCCATTAGGTGTTTATTAATGCCTGTGTGGTGTTATTTTTAAAATGTTGCCATGTTTGAGTTAGTCATTAATAAAATACAAAGGTTCCATCTCACAAAACATAATGGAATGTAAAAACTTTGACGCTCAATATCTCTGCCCTAAACTGCCCTAAACGGAGATAGAACCTTATAATTCTAAACGGAGATAGAACCTTATAATTCAAAACTCATTGTTGAACCTTATCATTCTAAAAGTCATTGTTGGCCATTGCTCAACTTCTCACCTCTCTCCTCCCTCTTCCCTCCCTCCTTCTCCTGCAGATCACCACCATGAAGTTCCTGGCACTCGCGCTCACCATCCTGTTGGCCGCAGGTCAGTGCTCTCAGCCCTGTAAACATTGCTGCCTCCCTGCCCACCAGTTCTTTGTAATGCTCGGAACAGATTAACACTAGAACAGCTATGAGAGTAAAAAAAAGTTCTATATCTTTGCACTCGATCAAATTTCAGGACCCTCCTTTCATGACCTTTCCTAGATATGTGGTGTTCTACCACCCAGTATCCTTACATTTTCACAAATCACATCAGGATAAGCTAGAATGAAGTTATTTTGCTAGTTTTTCTGTGTAGGAAGGAAGCAGGCTAATTTACAAGCGGCGCCAACTAGTGGTCGTCGTGTGAATAGCAGATTTACATTGTAAAGACCCCCGAGGCGACGGCTCTTTTAGTAGGGAAAAAAGGCACGGCTGTTCTAGTGTTAAAGGATGATTTCAAACATGTTCCATGCATTACAACAAGCCTGTCCTCCCAATATCTCTTACGACCTCCACTCAAGCCTCCATTGATTTCATCCACGATGCTATGAAGCCTGACTCTCTCTCTCCTCCCATCTTCCCCCCCCCAGGCATCCAGGCCCGCAACATCCAGGCCGATGCCCCAACTCAGGTGGAGCAAGTGCAGGCTGCCCTGTCCATGTACCTCGGAACGGTGAAGGAAACCGCACAGAAGGCCCTGAACCATCTGGACGACACCGAGTTCAAAGAGTACAAGTAAGGAAGAGACAAGATGGTGCACTTGCGGGTTCACTCCTCTATCTTTAACTTACCTTAGTTAGTCACTCAATTGTTTTAGTAATGTTTTAGGTTATGTAAATGAAATTAAAAGTAAAAACGTGGGGCTATTCACCAACCTCCACAGACCGACGGCTATCTAACCAAACTCTCTCTCTTTCTCTCTCTCCCTCTCCCCCCCCCCCCACCAGAGCCCAGCTTTCCGGCAGCCTTGACAACCTGCAGGTGTACGCCCAGAACCTCGCCACCTCCATCACCCCCTACAGCCAGGCCCTCGGCACCCAGTTCGCGGAGGCCACCGGCGCCATCCACGCCCAGGTCAACGCCGACGTCGAGGAGCTCCGCAAGCAGCTGCAGCCCAAGCGCGACGAGCTGCGCGCCACCGTGGAGAAGCACGTGGAGGAGTACCGCGTCAAGCTGGCGCCCCTGGTCCAGGAGTACATGGCCAAGCACAAGGTGGAGATGGACGGCCTGAAGGCCAAGCTGGAGCCCATCGTGGAGGAGCTGCGCGCCAAGGTGACCGCCAACGTGGAGGAGACCAAATCCGTCCTGGTGCCCATCGTCGAAGCCGTGCGCACCAAGCTGACCGGGCGTCTGGAGGAGCTAAGGACCATGGCCGCCCCCTACGCCGAGGAGTACAAGGAGCAGCTGCAGAAGGCCATCGGGGAGGTGCGCGAGAAGGTGGGACCCCTCACCCAGGACTTCCACGGCCAGGTGGGACCCTATGCCGAGCAGCTGAAGGAGAAGTACGGCCCCGCCGCTGAGGACGCCAAGGCGAAGCTCATGGCTCTCTACGAGACCATCAGCAAGGCCATGCAGGCATAAATGTCGAGTGCACACCTCCCTCCCCCCTACCTACACCCCCACCTCCCCCCTTTTCCTTTCACACGCTGCTCCCTCCCCACCCCACACCTCCTACACCAATGCCAAGCTTTGATGCACTTCAATCTGCAACAACAATGGCAGGACTCTTCTCGCACACACACACACAAACAACATTCAAGTCACATGCACTCAAGCATGTGCAAGATGCACGATCACACACACACACACACACACACATACATACCCTGTATCTGTACCGTGACCATCTCTTGTGAATGACTGATGAAGGATTTCATTCACAATAAAAGTGTAATTGTGTGTAAGTGTTATGTGAGTGTTCACAAGTGCATAAAACGTTGTTGCCACTTCTTCTAGACCGCTTCAACAAATACAGCTCAATAAACATCGGACTGTTTCATATTATTCTCTTCTCGTGGTGTGCCTTTTTTTACCATTTAGAACTCAGTTGCTATATTTTAGAATGTTTTTTTTAAATCTTTTAGAATGTTCTGTACCCCTTGAAGAATACACAGGGGGCAAGGAAATAAGATAAACCACAGGGTTACAATAATAATCTTTTTAATAACCTCTCAGGGGTAAGGAGCTGCAACACAACACTCTTCCAAAACTAAACTCAACACACACTGTTGGCAGGTGGCGCCCCCTGGCAAGGTTTCTGTCCTTCACAATAAAAGTGTAGAACTTGACCTTAAACATACATTTCACATGACATATCCTAACTATAAAATGACAAACCAAGGTATTAAGATGTTCAGTGTTGTAGATGTACCTGATCCTAGATCCTAGATCATGGCCCGGTTCTATGCGTCGTCTACCACAATTCAACGCTAGTCTTTGTATTTTAACAACAAACACAACTTTGATAGGATTTAATACAACAAACACAACGTTGATATAGCCTGGAATGTTGAACATCCCTCTATTTCAGAAGGGTGACATGACACAGGGAAAAACAACATTTATACTTTTGTTGAAATTACTCGTAGTTTGTTTTATTTATCTGTATGATCTTTCATTCATGACAAAAGCCTGGCTGACACAGAGGACGTGAAACACCTCTAATAATCGCAAGGTCAGCGGTTCGGTGTTTCGATCCCCGGCTGACCATGTGTTGAGGTGTCCTTGGGCAAGACACTGAACCCCAAATTGCTCCAAATGAGCGGGCCTGCTCAGAATTATGTGTATGAATGGGTGAATGAGATGCCATTGTAAAGCGCTTTGGAATAAGGCGCTATATATATAAGTGCAGTCCATTTACCATTTACAACGTAAACATTTAATAAAGGCATAATGGCCAGTAGACACTATTCAAAAAGCATGTGGGTAAAATTCAGTGTATGAAAGCTAGAGAAAACAAAACACCAATGGTCATGAGTGATCTGCGCGAGAAAAGACTTCCCCATGACAACGGAAAACACGGTTGAATGCTTCAGCAAGAAGGGCACTGGCCGGGTCCAAAGTGGGAGCAGGGCAGAGGGCCAGGGTATTGACTGGACTGAAAGTGTCTGACCGAGACAGACTTGAAGCAGAGGAGAGGGCCAAGGCACTGGCCGAGTCGAAAGTGGAGTCTGATCAAGACAGGCTTGAAGCGGCTGTGGCGCAGGAGGTAGAGTCGCCGTCTAATGATCACAAGGTCGGCAGATCGGCGGTTCGAGCCCCGGCTGGCCACATGTCGAAGTGTCCTTGGGCAAGACACTGAACCCCAAAATTGCTCCCAGTGAGCGGGCCGGCGCCTTGCATGGCAGCTTGCCGCTATTGGTGTGGGAATGTGAATGTGTGTGTGAATGGGTGAATGAGAGGCCGTTGTAAAGCACTTTGGAGCAGCTTTGGAGCAGCAAAAAAGGCGCTATATAAGTGCAGTCCATTTACCATTTTACCATTTGAAGCAGAGGAGAGGGCCAAGGCACTGGCCCGAATCGAAAGTGGAGTCTGACCAAGCCAGACTTGAAGCAGAGGAGAGGGCTAGAGTGTTCTAGGTGAAGCTGGGACAGAATGCACTAAAATCCAGAAGTGGAGGGATAGAGAGCTAAAGGGTGAAAAAACGAAGGGGGGACCAGCCCCTCTCCCCTACCAACAATCTGCCCTGTGAGAGAACTCAAGCCAGCCCCTCCTCCCTCCCCACCCCTCTACCCTGTGAGAGAACTCAAGCAAATGTGACAGGGTCTGGAGAAGTGACAGAGACCAAGACAAATGTGACAGAGACCAAGTAGGTAACTGTGAATTCGCACACAAATAACAAAAAGGTTTATTTTGAAGAGCCCACTCAATATAACAAACAGCAGTTTTAGGAAAAACTGTAAAAACCATCAAAAACATGACGCAAAGAATAAATAACACCTGGTGGTGGAGAAAGGGAGGTATGAGGACCTGTGGCCTCCAAGACCAGATTCCATTGCTAGTTGACATAGTTTCTCTGAGAGATGAGTGCCAGAGACAGAGAGAGACATCACCTGCTAGCCTGAAACATCATTCCTTTGTAATCGAATAAAGTACCCTCTCCAATAGACATCAACCTTCAGATCTCTGCATTTAATTTCATTGCAAACCTGAAAACGATTGTGTTGTTGCGGAAGAAATGACACATAATATATAATCTAACAACTGTAATATCCAGAGATATACTTTAACTAAAATATATAGTATATATTGTACACTTATGATCTGTATACAATTTCAAAACACTGGATGATTCATATTAACTGTACAACTAGAAATGTCACAGCACCAAAATTGACCAAAATGGAGATGTATGATTCTTTATTGCAAGCGTTCATATGTACTAGATATTAGACATTGTAATATAAGCATAGTGCTACTAGTCATTGGCCAGTTTCACAGACAAGGCTTAAGCCTAATCCTGGACTAAAAAGCATCTTCAATGGAGATTTTACATTGAAAGTGTGATTTAGTCCAGGACTAGGCTTAAGCCTTGTCTGTGAAACCGGCCCAATTGTGTTGGTGGCTATTCGTGAGCTTAGAATGATAAGGTTCTATCTCCGTTTAGAATGATAAGGTTCTATCTCCGTTTAGAATGATAAGGTTCTATCTCCGTTTAGAATGATAAGGTTCTATCTCCGTTTAGAATGATAAGGTTCTATCTCCGTTTAGAATGATAAGGTTCTATCTCCGTTTAGAATGATAAGGTTCTATCTCCGTTTAGGGCAGTTCAGAGATATTGAGCGTCAAAGTTTTTACATTCCATTATGTTTTATGAGATGGAACCTTTGTATTTTATGAATTACTAACTAAAAAATGTCAGCATTTTAAAAAATAACACCACACAGGCATTAATAAACACCTAATGGATCAGATTATGTAAAAAACTCAATTTTGACCAAAAATGGAGATAGAGCCTTATAATTCTAACGTCACGTATTGCCATGATTAATGAGTTGATCATTAGAGTGTGTGTCAGTCTATTGACAGGCTGGGCGCTGGTAGACTTTCATTAGAGGCAGGGTAGATGGATGGGGCTCTACTCTGCAACCCTGGGGCTGAACCCTATCACCACTGTCCCATCATACACACACGTAGGGCATCAGACACACACAAGCACACACACACACACACACACACACACACACACACACACACACGCACACTCTAGTGATAAACTTGTTTTTATAAAGTAAGAGTTTACGGCTGAATCCTAGAACTTCAGATCAGCAAATCTCCCATTGACATCAACTCATGATACACACATGTCAATGTTAGTCTATCTCATGATACACACATATCAGTGTTAGTCTATCTACGCACACAGATCTCAATTCTTTCCTTAGGGTTAGGCCAACCACTGCCATGTGTTTGTTACAGTAGGCTCACAGGTCACACAGCTACAATAACCTTTCTAGACTTGCTTGCTTTTATGATATGGTTATATATATATGTTTTGCTTTCGTTTTTAAAATGTATTTAGAGAGAGAGAGAGAGAGAGAGAGAGAGAGAGAGAGAGAGAGAGAGAGAAGGTTGAGGTCTCAGGCTGAGATAACCATTTAGGCAGCAGTGATCAGTGTAGCTGAATATCCAATTAGAACGGTGTTGAAACAGTGAATGGGGAACAGCAATGTGTTTAATCAATAGCAGCAGTTGCCTTCTGTCTAAGACCTGTCCTCACTCAATAACCCAGGATAACTACAATGTAATTACTGACCTCTACATTGCCAAGTGATGTGATCCCCCCCCCCCCTCCCAGTCCAAACACAATGCATTGTGATCTCACGGCTCTCGTGTGTGTGTGTGTGTGTGTGTGTGTGTGTGTGTGTGTGTGTGTGTGTGTGTGTGTGTGTGATCAGTGCATGTCAGTGGCAATATGAGTTTCTAATGGATGAGGTTGAAATCTCAGAGTCCCTTGAGTGTGTGTGTGTGTGTGTGTGTGTGTGTGTGTGTGTGTGTGTGTACACCTATAAAAACCTCCAGTCCCAGACACCCCAGTCAGACAGTGGTGTACCCCAAACTACACCAGCAGAGAACTGAGGCTTTGAGACCAGGGTTAGCTGTGCTTTGGTCAAAGTCTATTACTCTACACTGGATAGAACACTGTTGAGTTTAGTTTAGTTCCACCTACAAACATACCAGATGATACACTCGATTAAGAATCATCAAGGATAAAAGCACCAACAGAAGTCAACGACTTTGTGGTCGGCGGGACAGCGGAGGACACACAGCTGGTCAGAGGTTAACGAGGAGCGATCAGAACAACTGGAGACTGGGAGGATCACACACCCATCATGGACGGTAAGGCCTATAGATAGCAGCTTCACTGTGTTCTTCTTATTCATATCGTGACGTTAGAATTATAAGGTTCTATCTCCATTTTTGTTAAAATGTAGTTTTTTTACATAATCTGATCCATTAGGTGTTTATTAATGCCTGTGTGGTGTTATTTTTTAAATGTTGACATTTTTGAGTTAGTAATTCATAAAATACAAAGGTTCCATCTCACAAAACATAATGGAATGTAAAAACTTTGACGCTCAATATCTCTGAACTGCCCTAAACGGAGATAGAACCTTAGAATTCTAAGCTCACGATATTCTATTCCACTTCTCTTGTGACGTCATGTTTGATTCATTTGATGTTACTCTGGAGAAATCGTGTGTTCAATCATGATGATGCTATTCTGGTGAAATAATATTTCAATCATGTTTATTTCTGTTGAAATCATCAATGTGACAGGGTCTGGTAAAAAATAGTCCTCAAGTAGGGCAATGTTTTTTTTCCAGTTTTTCAGATGATGAGATTTTAGATTGTAAGCTTTCAATTGATGTGTCATACATTGACATCTGAAAATAGTTGAAGAAGATTATGCTTGTTTGAATGTTGGTCCACCTCAAACCAAATAGCGGAGAGAAAAAAGGAACATCACTACAAACTGCATGTTTAGCACATCACAACATGCTGATAGAACATTCTAAAGACACATAGAACATTCTAAAGACACATAGCTACACATTTAGAAGATCACACGGTCCTTGCTTTTGAAGACTTCCTAAAACATAATTTTTTTTACAAGCCATGTATCATTTACCCAGTAGCCTATGGCAGAGGACACAGTAAATCCAATTCACAAATGTAAAAAGTATTTAGTGATCGTAAAACTGTTGTTTGTTAAAATCAAACTGTTGTTTGAAAAAATCAGGTGTAGTGCTGAGGCACAAACATGTACATTTCAAGCCTGCAAACTGCGACACTTTAAATAAATGTGAAATAACACTATTGTGCAATATGACAACCCTAGTCGTCTAAGTTTTTTTTTTTTTTTTTTTCCTTTCCTAACACCAGGGGAGCCACCCCTCCTAAATTTCGTTGTTGGTACCTGTACTGTAGCAATGACAATAAAGACCATTCATTCATTCATTCATTATAATGAGTGGGCACTTCAACACTTAAACATTCGTGATATGCAAAAAATGGAAAACACTTTTTGGTAATTTGCGTGACTTGAGAATTGCCGACACATGTTGAAACTATTCTGCTAGATTTTCTAAGTGGTCGCCTCTCCTCCCTTCTCCTCTTCTCCTCTCCTCCTCTCCTCCTCTCCTCCTCTCCTCCTCTCCTCCTCTCCTTGTCTCCTCCTCTCCTTCTCTCCTCCTCTCCTCCTCTCCTCCTCTCCCCCCCTCCTCCTCTCCTCTCCTCTCCTTCTCTCCTCCTCTCCTCCTCTCCTCCCCTCCTCCTCTCCTCCTCTCCTCCCCTCCTCCTCTCCTCCTCTCCTCCTCTCCTCCTCTCCTCTCCTCCTCTCCTCCTCTCCTCCTCTCCTCCTCTCCTCCTCTCCTCCTCTCCTCCTCTCCTCCTCCTCTCCTCCTCTCCTCCTCTCCTCCTCTCCTCCCTTCTCCTCCTCTCCTCTCCTCCTCTCCTCCTCTCCTCCTCTCCTCCTCTCCTCCTCTCCTCCCTTCTCCTCCTCTCCTCTCCTCCCCTCCTCCCCTCCTCCTCTCCTCCTCTCCTTCTCCCCTCCTCTCCTCTCCTCCTCTCCTCCTCTCCCCCTCTCTCCTCCTCTCCTCCCCTCCTCCTCTCCTCCTCTCCTCCCCTCCTCCTCTCCTCTCCCCCCCTCTCCTCCTCTCCTCCTATCCTCCTCTCCTCCTCTACTCCTCCTCCTCTCCTCCTCTCCTCCTCTCCTCCTCCTATCCTCCTCTACTCCTCTCCTCCTCTCTTCCTCCTCTCCTCCTCTCCTCCTCTCCTCCTCTCCTCCTCCTCTCCTCCTCCTATCCTCCTCTCCTCCTCTCTTCCTCCTCTCCTCCTC
This sequence comes from Nansenia antarctica, assembly GCF_963989245.1. Taxonomy (NCBI): domain Eukaryota; kingdom Metazoa; phylum Chordata; class Actinopteri; order Argentiniformes; family Microstomatidae; genus Nansenia; species Nansenia antarctica. Next base: position 23,968,533 of record NC_137692.1, on the reverse strand, counting down.
CTCTCCTCTCCTCAGTTCCTCAGCTGTCTCACGGCTGTGCCCTCTCCCTGCCCTGCTGTACAGAGGGGGTCCCAGCGTGTGGTAAAGCCCCCCAGGTCAGCCAGGTCAGGGTGCAGCTGGAGATGCACGCGCTGTGGCAACAGTTTGACCAGCTGGGCACAGAGATGATCGTCACCAAGGCTGGGAGGTAGGGACACACACACACACACACAGGCGCGCGCACACACACACACAGACACACACACACACACACACACACACACACAGGCAGACAGACAGACGCGTACACACACACACACACACACGTAGGCACACACACACACACACACACACACACACACAGGCAGACAGACAGACACACACACACACACAGACACACACACACACAGGCAGACAGACAGACACACACACACACACACAGACACACACACACACACACACAGGCAGACAGACAGACACACACACACACAGACACACACACAGGCGTGCGCACACACATACAGAGTAACATTCTTGGGTTCAGGTTCATTGACATTGGCATTGCAGTAGAATCCCAAAATAATAATAAAGTAGGCAGGATATAAAAGTCGTCTCCAAAGTCGTTTCCACACACACACACACACACACACACACACACACACACACACACACACAAGCCTGTATCGACGTTGTGCTTTTTTCCCCACTTGGTTGGTATGTACATCCCAGGTGAGGTCGTGTGTGCAAACCCACACACACAGTTGCACATGCGAAAACACAGACACAGACAGACACACAGACAGACACAAACACACACACACACACACACACACACACACACACACCCACACACACACAATCAGTTATGGTAAGAATCCCTCTGTCCTCTGCTGTGTTCCTGGGGACTTCTAGAAGGATGTTTCCGACGTTCCAGGTGCGGATCTCCGGGATGGATCCTGTGGCGGAGTACGTTCTGCTGCTCGACTTCCTGCCCGTGGACGACAAGAGATACAGGTGAGGTACACACACACACACACACACATTTTAGTATCTTTATTTGCGTTCACATTTTACAATAAAATTCTTGAACACAAACATTAGTAGCTGCATCAGCATAGGACACTCGGTTGCTCAATGTGTTTCAGTGTGAGTCTAAGGGTACAGGTAACACCTTCTCCTCCATATGTGCCGGCTGCCAATTATTGCAGATATTGAACAGAATTTTGCCAGGGCCTTCGCTTTAGGCTTAGGAATTCCTGCTGTCTGCAAACCCCTGACCACTAGTCTGTGGACACTTCCAAGGCTTCCAAATATAAAGCCAAGCAATTTACATCTGTAACCAAGCTCACACTCACTCGTGTGTGTGTGTGTGTGTGTAGATATGCCTTCCACAGCTCGTCCTGGTTGTTGGCGGGGCGTGCGGACGTGGCGGCCCCAGGGAGGATGCACTTCCACCCAGACTCCCCGGCCAGGGGCGCCCAGTGGATGAAGCAGACCGTCTCCTTCGACACCCTGAAGCTGACCAACAACCTGCTGGACGACAACGGACATGTGAGACAACAATTCTACAAAATACAGGAGAAGAGGGGAGGAGAGGAGGGGAGGAGGAGGAGGAGAGGAGAGGAGGGGGAGTAGAGGAGGGGAAGGGACACTAGTAAACACAAACAAACACCTGATAATGTATGTGTGTATTTGCACGGTACCCATCCAGATGATCCTGAACTCCATGCATCGGTACCAGCCCAGGTTCCATGTGGTGTACGTGGACCCGCGGCGTGACAGCCAGCGCTACGCCCACAGCAACTTCTCCACCTTCTCCTTCCCAGAGACCTGCTTCATCGCCGTCACCGCCTACCAGAACCACAGGGTACGACTGCTGCTGTTGTTGTTGTTGTTGTTGTTGCTGCTGCTGTTGATGATGATGATGATGATGATGATGATGCTGATGATGATGATGATGATGATGCTGATGATGATGCTATATGTTGCCACTTGAGTCCAACTACAATTGCCCCCCTTGGAAACGCCTTTTTTTATGCTTTATCTGGATAATATCATGTACTGTAACTATGACAACTGATGCTGTATTGTGTTTACTCTCCTACTCTCTCTCCTCTCTCTCTCCTCTCTCTCTCTTCTCTCTCTCTCTCTCTCTCTCTCTCTCTCTCTCTCTCTCTCCTCTCTCTCTCTTCTCTCTCTCCTCTCTGTCTCATACTCTCTGTCCTTTTTATCCCCCCCACCCTATCTCGATCTGTCCATTCTGCTCTCTCTCTCTCTCTCTCTCTCTCTCTCTCTCTCTCTCTCTCTCTCTCTCTCTCTCTCTCTCTCTCTCTCTCTCTCTCTTTCCTTTCGTTCCCTGCTGCCCATGTTCCCTCTCTCCGCCCAGATCACCCAGTTAAAGATCGCCAGCAACCCGTTCGCTAAGGGCTTCAGAACCACTGACCCAGAAGGCTGGTGAGACAAACACCTTCATTTGATAGTGTGTTGACTTGGATGGAGGAGTGTTAACATACAGTTAAACATATAAGTCAAGGGGACCAGGGGACCAGTGGACTAGGGGACCAGGGGACCAGGGGACCAGGGGACTAGGGGACTAGGGGACCAGGGGACTAGGGAACCAGGGGACTAGGGGACTAGGGGACTAGGGGACTAGGGGACCAGGGGACTAGGGGACTAGGGGACTAGGGGACAAGGGGACCAGGGGAGTGCGAGTGTGGCGCAGAGGACCAAACCGCAGACCATGTTATCCTGGATTGCCCGGTGTACCACCCACCCAACGGGATGCATGGTCTGTCGGTATTAGATGACGAGACGATGACGTGGCTTCTGGAGGGAAATATCCAGAAATATAGCCCGGGTGAGCCCCTCAACCAGGTCTCGGGGTGGTAAAAGGGTAGTAGCCCCTCGGCCCCGAGCCTGGTGGAGTGGAGAGGAAAACAACAACCCATACGCCGAAGAAGAATGAGCCCATCCTCCAGTTTCTACCTCCACCAGCCTCCCCTGAAAAGGGCAACTATCAAATTCAGAGATCGAGGAGGAGGAACATTGTATTGTTTTGTTTGTAGGCATCATACGAATTCCTACGAAACGTAATTATTATATCAGTTACTACATACAGTTATCACATAATTATAGTTAGATCATTCACTTTGACTATGATATATTCTTATCCCGGTATCTTATCACCTTGTCTCCAGGTTAAGGAGCAGTCTCTATAATACCTGAACTTTAACCCTGTTCATGGGTCACTATGGGTCACCTCAATAATGTTACTGACCATAAAATCATACCTGTGATACTGGGTCACTGTGACATTGCGTGAGCTTAGAATGATAAGGTTCTATCTCCGTTTAGGGCAGTTCAGAGATATTGAGCGTCAAAGTTGTTACATTCCATTATGTTTTGTGAGATGGAACCTTTTAAAATGTCAACATTTTAAAAATAACACCACACAGGCATTAATAAACACCTAATGGATCAGATAATGTAAAAAACTAAATTTTGACCAAAAACAGAGATAGAACCTTGTAATTCTAACGTCACGATTGGTTAAATACATACAGCAGTGCTGGCTGGTGGAGGTAACAATGCGGAGGACAGGCTGGTTGTAAAGCATGGGATGGAATTAGGAATGGTGTTTGTCCTCCGATCTCTACCCTCCACCAGCCTCCACAGACATCACATATTTGAGCTGTGCTTGTAATAGTTTGTCTGGAAGAACAGAACAAAAGGAACATTATCTAGCTATTAACTAAGCACTGCAGACACAAATACCATTGAGTATTTGACATCACTATTATGTATTTGACCTCGGTGTGATTGTCAACCTTGTTGTGTGTCCCTGTGTGTGGCTGTGTGTCCCTGTGTGTGGCTGTGTGTGTCTGTGTGTCCCTATGTGTTCCTGTATGGCTGTGTGTCCCTGTGTGTCCCTATGTGTTCCTGAATGCTGAATGCTGAATGCTGAATGCTGACCCAATCCCAATCCTGTATGGCTGTGTATCCCTGTGTGTGGCTGTGTGTCTGTCTATGTGTTCCTGTATGGCTGTGTCCCCCTATGTTTAACATAGAGTTAACAACTTAACATTAACACATTTGGACCCTAGGTTAACTCCTATGTGTGCCTGTGTGTGGCTGTGTGAAACAGGGTGGGCAGTGCCAGGCATCCGCTACCCGCCTGGCAACCACCAGAGGGCAGTCACGAGTCTAGCAGCGTCCCAGAAGACCACCAGCGGTCACGGAACACAAAGGGTCTGACACGTAAGTCACCAAGGCCTGCTGAGGCACTGCCTGCGCTTGTCCTGAACTCAAAGCAACGGTCGGTGTGTCACATTGAATTAAAATGATGTTTTAGGCAACAGTCAGCCTCTCTGTATGTCACTCTATTACCTAGTGTAGTATTTTTCTTAAGTTACTTGTTGGATATTAATCAAGAATATACTTCTGAGTTTTAAGACTATTTATTTAAACAAAGTACACAGGTTACAAAATATATGAGAGCTGGCTGCTGGGGGGGGAATGGGATCAGAGAGAGAGAGAGAGCTGGTTTCATCTGTTCCCACCTTTATACCTTTTGGTATGCAAATTATAGCTTCAACAATGGCCCTATCATTTTTACTGTAGGGATGCTCGGGTGTGAGAACTAGGCAGACTTTACGTGATGTCACTGGGGTTATAGGTCAGGGGGGTAGGGCACAGATCACAAGGGGCCATTTTAGAACGGCCTCATGGCTCCAACAAAGGGTTGTAAATACCCGACCCTAGCCCCCACAGTCAGGGGGAACCTTACAACAAAAGGCAACAGCTTATACATAGATACAGGTTATATGGTTTCTGTGCCTGTATGTGAGCCAAAATACACTACACTAGCACACTGCTGAGCCCAACCATACTGTTACTGGATTAGCCTGGCTAGGCATCGACCATGGTCGCGGTGCTGGAAAGGACCATGTCACAAGGACAGCTAGCTAGCACTGTGTGGTTCTGTAGTGTGCAATGGCCCTCCATCTCAGTTCACTCCAGTTCAAACTCCTCTAGCACTAGCTAACCTTAAAATCAGTCTGTGGAGTCTGGTGGAGGTAGAAATCAGAGGACGGGCTCATATTATGACTCTGAGCTCTGTTACATTTACATTTACATTTTACATGTTTGGCATTTAGCAGACGCCTTATTCCAAAGCGACTTACAATCAATACATTTGAATACTAAGCAAGAGAATCATCAATCCACCAGTCGTAGCAGGAAGAGTAATCCAGCTCAGGCCCGGGGCCACTGATAGAAGGAAAAACCTTCTTCTATCACCTTCTTCTAAACTTTTTTTGACACTGGAGAAACAGCGAAACAGTACAAGGGGGGCAATAGAAGTGTTTAGGGACACAGTAGAGGGGAAAAGCGGGTGTCTTCAGGAGACGCAGTGCTGAGGGGCAGATGCATGGAATGGAATGATGGATGGTATCAAACCCACGTGTTTGATACCATTCCCCATTCCATAATTCCATTCCATGCATTACAAAGGGTCCCGTCCTCCGATTTCTACCTCCACCAGCCTCCAATGTCTGAACTGTTTATCTTGCTCCTTTTTCACACTAGCTTCTTCCACTACACTGCTAACTAACCCACCCTTTCTTCCTCTAGGGCAAGATGACCAAAACACGACGACCTCCCTGTTGTCAGAGCAGCATGGACTAGTCCACCATCACAGAGAGGGACTGAGCTGTACCACTGAAAGAAAGGAGGGGGACAATATTATTTTTCCATCCTCAAGTTTCTTCACCCGTCCGAACTTCTGGGACTGTCCAGGATCTTCTGAGAGATGAAACCCCA
>NC_137692.1:23915234-23957734 GCF_963989245.1 Nansenia antarctica | reverse complement strand
GGATGGAGGGAGAGGGAGAGAGGAAAAGAGGAAGATAGAAGGGCATTTAAGGTAAGAGAAACCAATACGCAGAGAGCAAAATAACGCCAGAAGGTGAGAGAGAGAAAGAGACAGAGAGAGAGAGAGAAAGAGACAGAGAGAAAGAGACAGAGAGAGGGAGAGAGAGAGAGAGAGACAGAGACAGAGAGAGAGAGAGGGAGAGAGGGAGAGAGAGAGAAAGAGACAGAGAGAGAGAGACAGAGACAGAGAGAGGGAGAGAGAGAGAGAGACAGAGACAGAGAGAGAGAGGGAGAGAGGGAGAGAGAGAGAAAGAGACAGAGAGAGAGAGGGATAGAGAGAAAGAGACAGAGAGAGAGAGGGAGAGAGAGAGAGAGAAAGAGACAGAGAGAGAGGGTGAGAGAGAAAGAGACAGAGAGAGAGAGGGAGAGAGAGAAAGAGAGAGAGAAAGAGACAGGGAGAGAGAGAGGGCGAGAGAGAAAGAGACAGAGAGAGAGAGAGAGAAAGACTTTCTTTCAGAGGCTGAAATGAAGCATTGCTTTTAACAGCTGCACAGAGGTATGAATAGGCCTCCCCAGGGAAGCTGTCTCCAAGGTAACCATCTCCAAGGTAACCGTGATGGTGAGACCATGTCCTTAGAATCAATGCATCTATACAAACAACACACATACGCACACGCACACGCACCCACACACACACGCACCCACACACGTGCACATATGCAGGGCTGGATCTACGCACAGGCATTCTAGGCACATGCCTAGGTCCTCCTTGCCACTAGGGGGCAGAGACAGAGACGGGTAAAGAACATCAACTGCCTAAATAATGGTAAACATTTAAAATATTTTTAAAAATATATAAAAATCCGATCTAAAACTTTATTTCAATGTTTTACATATTTATTTGTTAATGTATTTATTTTCAAACATCCACAACGTTACGTTAGCGCCAATGTGTGGGAAATAATATTTAAGGCGGTTCATTCAGATTCAGACTCAGATTCAGATAACGTTTATTGCCATTATGCTTGACACATATAGGAATTTGCTTTGGCATTACAGTAGGTGCGTTTATACTTTTTTCACGTGTATACATGAACAAAAACAAATGCAAAAAACAGGACAACACAGGACAGACAACAGTGCATTGGATAGTGCTACATATATAAAAGTGCAGTGCAGAGTTTTTACAGTGAGACAGTGCATATTCAGTCCTGGGCAGACTTGGGGGGGAAGCCAGAGTCATTATCCGCCTGGCGGCTGAGGGGAAGAAACTGAGCCTGTGGCCTTTACAGTTTTAGGCAGCCGCAGCCTTCTCCCAGAGGGAAGCAGGGTGAGGAGGCCTTGGCCGGGGTGGGAGGGGTCGGCCATGATCTTCCTTGCCCTCCTCAGAGCCCCGGGGCCTCATTTATAGAAAGTACTCAGATCAAATTTTGATCTTACCCGTGTCGTACGTAGAAAACCACGTCAACGTAGTGATTTATACAATTTCAACGTGAGTCAATTTGACCGTGGAAACGATCGTAGCTCTACGTCGGGTATTGACCTTGCGTACGCACATTACCTACTGGTTATGCAGAGTTATTACAGGCATGTGAGCTGCACTGCCTAGTGTAATTCATGCAAGTGGCTCGTAATAAAATTAACGATGTTGTTATCAGCCGAGAAAATGAGTTTAATTCAAGATTTAAAAGGAACTGATGTTTATGATTGTATTTCAGTCTTTCTTTATATCCCTCCGTTGCTGTCTATCTCCCCTTCAACGTGCCTAGTGCGTTCCACAACGGACCTTGCCCGGCCACGCGCTAAATTATACTGGAGTTTCTCCGGTGTCTGGGAGTGAGTTCGCAAAGGGGTGATGAGGGGGGATGGCATCCCCCCTGAAATAAAAACAGTCAAAATCGTCCCCCTTCTAAAACGGCCATCCCCTCTTTCCATACTTTATGTAATTTTATCAATGAACGTGGTGTTACTGCTATTTCTAGGTGCGAGGGGGCACGCACACATGCAATGACATTTTTACCAAGTTACGCTCCGTGCACACCGCGGACCGTGACCCACCGTTCTGGCGCAACCTGGTGGGATGGGCTTGACGTACTTCAACGTGCGATGCAGATGCAAAGCTCTACTCGTGTTGCTAGCGAAGTTTCCCACAGAAGTGGGGAAAAAAACGTCAGATAAGATATATAAACGGGTTATTTTGATAAACTGGACACATTTTGTGAATATATATGGTTACTTTCTCGCCTGAAAACATATAAAAACTTCATAAAATGACATATTAACACTTGTAGAGCCAAATTACAGATTGTAGCCAATGGCGGCCAAAATTGAGGATTTTACATCTGAGGCGAGAGCTCTGGGCAAGAAACTACTTCCGGTTTACTTCCGGTTGTTTTAACGGATCCAACGCAAAGCAAAAGCTGATTTTTTTTGACTGATTAGCGCACCCTGATGGTCAAGAAACGCAATGCAGAGCAAGGCAACTGATCAACGCAACTGCCCCATTGAGATGAATGACTTCCGGTGCAACGCAATGACCTGGTGTGCACGCAGCTTTACTGACACTGAAGTCACTGACGCTGAGGCGGTCAGAAGTGATTTGTTGCCTGTTCTGAGTCCAGTGTTCCGTTATATTTATTGGTGGTTTTAGCAACCAGATTGTTGATGGCTTTGTAAATGGTGAGTATAGGATGTTGAATTGGATCCTATTGAATTGAACTGATTGAATTGGCATGTAGATATACATATAGGCCTATTTAGAATATGTAAAATGTGTTCTCTTCCAAATGGAATTAATAACAAGTGTTACGACCCGTCTGTCTTAAGTTACATAATGGCTTAACAGGATAGAGAGAGTGCAGAATGTCGGTGCGCGTTGCAACACAAAATGCCAAGAACCAAAACTAAAATACAAGAATATTTATTACAGGTGTATACTAGTCTGTATACAGTGGCGGACTGGCCACCGGGCATGCCTGGCAAATGCCAGGACGGCCGCGAGACTCTGGGCCGCTCAGAATGTTTAAAAAAAAAAAAAACCTTTTTTTTTTTTTTTTTTTTTTGTCTCTGGTGATTTTCATTGAAAATAACTTATTTCAGCCGACCGCGGCCCAAAACATTATATATCGGCCCGGGCCGCCCACGCAGTTCTGCGCGGGTGCCCGGGCCAGGGCCTAACGTGACGTGTGACGTAACGTTACACGCATTTTCCCATGATCAACTCGTTGCTACTACACTGCTTGATAACTCAACGATAAACTGACAGGAAAATTGCATCTAGCTAAAATAAAATGAATCGGGGCACTAAACGATCAAAGGGTGGGGCAGAGAAAAAGAGGGACAAATCGAAGAAAGCTCTATTGGCAGAGGGGGGGAAATTAACAAAAATAACCGATCTGTTTGTGAAGCAAGCAGCAGGTGCTAGTGTGATTCCTTCAACTAGCACTAGCCTTGAACTTGTGGAGGTAGACGACGAGGGAGAGAAACATGGAGACAAGCAAGAGGAAGTGGCAGAGGAATCGGACATGGACACGGGACTTGTGACCGAAACAGTTCATCATGACAATGACAAGCAAAAGGCGTTGGAAATTACCGGTACATTATCAGAGGGAACGGCGGCCGCGGGAGCAATGAGCGGGGCCGGTAGGATGGCTACAGAGGAGGCTGTTACATATAGGCATATGTTAGTAGCCTGTGTTACAGGGACACCTAGGGGTGACCTGATAATGTTACATTTACGACCCGGTTGTTGTATGTGGGCGTGAGCGGAAGGAACCGCAGTTGAATAAAAGACATACTGAAACATGGAGTCAGAAGCGGGATCTAAGTAAAAATAAAAATAAAATAAAGACGCTTAAAGGAATAAAACGCCATGGCAAGCAACAGCATCCCCGCGCCCGATGGTATGCGCATGGCTGGTGATCTGGCGAAAAACTGGGAAGTCTTCCGTGCGGAGTTTGAGGACTTTTTGCTCGCTACCGGACTGAGCGAGAAGTCGAAGCTGATCAAGGCAGCCACGCTGAGACGGCTGATGGGAAGTGAGTGCCGTCATGTGTACACACATAGCCTCACGTTGACGGAGGATGAACAGAAGGACCCAAAAGCGATTATGGACGCTTTGGGGGTTTACTTCAAACCGGCGAGAAACGTCATTTATGAGAGGTACATGTTTGGAAGCTGCAAACAAGAGGCTGATGAGCCAATAGACAGTTTCCTGACAAGGCTTAAGGAGAGAGCATCGTCATGCGAATACCGTGCGCTGAAGGACGAGCTGGTTCGTGACAGGCTCGTGCTGGGTGTTGCGAGTGAGGGCACCAGGAGGCGTCTGCTACGCGAACGTGAGTTGACGTTACACACAGCGACTGAAATCTGCAGGCTCGCTGAGCTAACCGAGAGACACATGAGAGTGATGGCCCCGCTAGCACAGACGGACAATGTGAATGCCGCGGACAGGCAGAGTGAGAGGCGCACACATCAAAGGAAAACAGCGCCAGCGGAGAGAGAGCCACAGTGGAGCTGCAAATACTGTGGAGGCAGCCACAAACGGGGCAGGGAGCAGTGCCCAGCCTACGGTAAGACATGCCGGATATGTGGCATAGCAAATCACTTTGCCAAGGTATGCCAGGCTGGCAGCAAGGCTGACAAAATAAAAAAAGTGAATGTGCTTGAAAATGATGAGCAAAGAGAAGATGACTCAGATACTGATGATAGACTGTTTCGAGTAACTGAATGTGTCAATACTGCAAAGGCCCAGCAGGGGCGCAAGTGGTTTGTGAATCTATGCCTGAATGAGAAAAGGCAACAGTGTCAGCTGGATACAGGCTCCACCTGCAATGTCATGGGCCGCAAGATTAAAGAGAAGCTGTCACCCAGAGCGGCGCTAGGCCCGAGCGCAGCCAAGTTAAAGTTATACTCTGGGGAAATCATGCCATCACTGGGGAAATTCCACACTGAATGTGTCATCCGGGGAGAAAAGCACAACCTCACATTTGAAATAGTCGACACAGAGCAAAAGCCTCTTCTCGGGGGGGGGCACATGCGAACGTCTGGGCCTCGTATCCTTCACCGTTCCAGATGAACTCCACACAGTTGATGCAAGCCAATCTGTGCCCCTCACCAAAGATCAGCTGCTGAGAGACTATCATGACGTCTTCAATGACCCAATCGAGTCAGTCCCGGGCGAGATACACTTCGAGCTGGATCCTGATGTGACGCCGGTGCAGTGCGCGCCGAGGAATGTTCCAGTGGCTCTGAAGGCGAGAGTCAAGGAGGAACTGGACAGACATGTCAAGGTCGGCAACATTGAGCCGGTGACTGAGCCGACAGCATGGATAAGTAACATGGTGACTGTCGCAAAGCCAGAGAAAATAAGAATCTGTATCGATCCAAAGCCTCTCAACCGAGCGCTGCTGAGGTCTCACTACCATATGCCTACGCTGGAAGATGTGTTGTACAAGTTGCCCAAGGCTCGCCTCTTCACGTTGGCAGACGCTCGTGATGCCTTTTTACAGTGCAAGCTTGACGACACGAGCAGCCGTCTGACGACCTTCTGGACACCGTGGGGTCGGATGAGATGGCTCAAGCTCCCTTTCGGAGTCTCAGTAGCGCCTGAGATCTACCAGCGCAAGCAACACGAGCTGCTATCGGGCCTGGCCGGCATCGAACCGATCGCGGATGACATCCTGGTGGTCGGGTGTGGCGCTACGGATGCCGAGGCCGAACTGGACCATGACAGAAACTTGAGTGCTCTCATGGAACGATGCAGAGCAGTGGGACTCAGGCTGAGTGAACGCAAGCTACAGTTCAAACTCAAAGCCGTACACTTCCACGGCCACATTCTGTCCTCGGAGGGACTGAAAATCGACCCAGAGAAGACACGGGCCGTGCTGGAAATGCCGACACCCACCGACGTGAAAGCAGTTCAGCGCTTTATTGGGTTCGTGACGTACCTTGCAAAGTTTCTGCCAAAGCTCTCGGAGGTCTGTGAGCCGCTCCGCAGGCTCTTGGATAAGGACGTCATGTGGCACTGGTTGCCCAAACACGAAGATGCAGTGCGCGGAGTGAAGCGTATGGTCACCTGCACGCCCGTCCTCAAGTACTATGATATCACAAAGCCTGTCACGGTCCAGAGCGACGCCAGCATGACCGGGCTGGGGGGCTGTTTGTTACAAGGGGGACAGCCGGTGGCTTTTGCATCGAGGGCACTAACGCCGACAGAGCAAAACTATGCTCAGATTGAGAAGGAGTGTTTGAGCATAGTCTTTGCCTGCCAGAGATTCCACCAGTACCTGTATGGCAGGGAGGCTATCACTGCAGAAACAGACCACAAGCCGCTTATCACAATATTCAAGAAGCCCCTCCTGAGCGCACCGAAACGTCTACAAGGCATGTTGCTGCAGCTGCAAAGCTACAATCTGGATGTTGTGTACAAGCCGGGCCCCGAGATGTATGTCAGCGACACTCTGAGCAGGGCCACGCCCCCGTGCCGTGGGTCTGACACCCCGTACGTGCAGCATGCTGTGTGCGCCGTGAACAGCACCCAGGCCGGGTATTCACAGCTGGACCAGGCGCAGCACCTGGACGTTACGGCTTTCAGATTCCACCAGATTGTGCAGCACACAGAGACGGATGATGTGCTTCAGGAGCTGGCATCTGTGATCCTCAGTGGCTGGCCAGACTTTAAAGAGGACACTCCGCTGGCAGTGCGGGAATACTGGCCCTTCAGAGACGAGCTGAATGTTCAAGACGGAGCGTTGTACAGGGGACAGTGCGTCGTCATACCAAAAGCCATGAGATCTGAGCTGCTCAAACGCATACACGCTAGCCACATTGGTGGGGAGGCGTGTTACAGACGGGCCAGGGATACGCTTTTCTGGCCGAACATGAGAGCGGAGATAAAGGACTTTGTGGCGAACTGCTCCGCATGCAATGAGTACGCACGGGTCCAGCAGAAGGAACCGATGATGTCGCATGACATACCGGTGCGCCCGTGGCAGGCAGTGAGTATGGACGTCTACTCATATGCGGGCAAGGACTTTCTCATCATTGTGGACCAGTATTCGGATTTCTGGGAAATCGACCAGCTGCCAGATCTGTCTGCTGACACGCTCATCACGCGCTGCAAAGCTCAGTTTGCACGTTATGGGCAGCCAGAGAGGGTGGTCTCGGACAACGGCCCACAGTTTGCATGCGAACGGTTCAGGAAGTTTGCAGCGAGCTGGGGGTTTGCCCATGTCACATCCTCACCCCGACATCCTCGATCCAACGGCAAGGCTGAGTCGGCCGTTAAGATTGTCAAGTCACTCTGCAAGCGGGCGAAATTGGATGGCACGGATGCGTGGATGGCCATCCTTCACTGGCGCAACACACCCACAGAGGGGTTGGACAGCAGCCCGGCCCAGCGCTTAATGGCACGCAGGCTCAAAACTTCACTGCCCGTCGCGGACAGCCTGCTTCTACCACGTGTGGTGGACGGAGTGGCAGAGAAGCTGCGGTGGAAACGGCGGGTCGCCAAGTCATTCTATGACACGTCTGCCAGAGACCTTCCAGAGCTGGATGTTGGAGATCACATTAGGATGAGGCCTCTGCCAGGTGATCGCACAGGGCGGTGGCGACGAGGCCAGTGCCTCCAGAGAGTCGCTCCCCGCTCGTTCGTGGTGGATGTGGACGGCACACTGTACAGACGCAACCGAGTGGATCTGCGTGTTGCAGAGCGCTCAGCTCAAGCGCAACAGACAGACATTCTACGGCCTGAGCGGAGCAGTCCTGACCAGACCCAGGTCGCTGGGGAGACTGCCTCAGCCGAGACACGGATTGTCTCAAGTCGGGGGGAGACAGGCGGCGAGGTACATCCTCGTACACCAAGGGCACCGGCGACGCCGGGGGATCCTGCCACGGCAGGCCAGGGTGTCTACTCACGGAGTGGTCGCCTGTCACGGCCGCCACAACGACTGGACTTATGACTTTGGGAAAAAAAAAAAAAAGGGAAATAATGCAATGTTGTAATGCTATTGTTGTTGTTTGGGATTGTTATTGTCAATGGAATTGCAGACGGAGATGCAAGCATGTAATTTGCAAACAGCTAAAGGAAAGGAGATGTTACATATAGGCATATGTTAGTAGCCTGTGTTACAGGGACACCTAGGGGTGACCTGATAATGTTACATTTACGACCCGGTTGTTGTATGTGGGCGTGAGCGGAAGGAACCGCAGTTGAATAAAAGACATACTGAAACAGAGGCTGAGGAGCAGTATGATTTTTTCAAGCGACCAAATTTCGACACACTTGGACAGTTTTTCAAGTTTCACCCACATCAGTCGGCTGAAGGAACAGCCAAGAAAGCATTTAACCGCAAAGATGGATCACAACGGAAATGGGTCAGCTATCGTGAGAAGGACCATTCTTTATTTTGTGCAGTGTGCCTGGCATTTTCTAAAAAGACTGAGATTGAGACACATCCCTTCATTGATGGATATAACGACTGGAGGCACGTACACCAGAGGCTAAACGAGCATGAGAACACTGTCTTTCATATGGAATGTGTAAAGGCATACTTTTCGTGGGTAAGTCAAGCAGATATCGCACATTTGCTGCAGTCAAATCAAATGTCAGCCCGCCGAGAACAAGTGCGTAAGAGGAGGCAAGTTCTAGAGCGTGTGGTTAATGTGGTAAAAATGATAGGCAAATGTGCACTTGGTTATCGGGGACATAGATCTGAGGCCGCATACTCATTAGCTGACATGTCGGTTGATCATGGGAACTTTCTGGAGACACTGTTGCTTCTCAGTAAATATGACAGTTGCTTACAGCAGCATGTGCAAGAGTGCATTGAGAAAAGCAAGTCTGGCCAGGGAAGAGGCTCACTAGTGACATTAATGTCCAAAACAACTGTCAATACGGTTGTGGAGTCTATCCGGCAACTAATAAAAGAGAGTGTCGCTACTGAAGTCATCCAGGCTGGAATGTATTCAGTACAAATCGATACGACACAAGATATCTCAGCAAAAGATCAGTGCAGTGTTGTAGTCCGCTATGTAACAGACAGCGTTCATGAGAAACTACTGGCAGTCGTTGAATGCAAATCATCCACAGGTGAGGACTTTCTTAAACTGCTCAAAGAGACGTTGACCTCTTGCAAAATAGACATAAAGAACTGCATCGGAAACTCCACAGATGGGGCCGCAAATATGCAAGGCCAATACAGGGGCTTCTCTGCCTGGCTGTCAAAGGAAGCCCCAAGTCAAGTTCATGTGTGGTGCTACGCCCATGTACTCAACCTGGTTATGTCTGAAACTACAGGTGTAGTGATAGCAGCGGCATCATTATTTGGGTTGGTTAACGAGATTGCAGTGTTTCTTCGTGACTCATATCAGCGAATGAATGTTTGGGAAGGTGTCAGTCAGGAGGACCCCCAACACCGAAGGATTACACTGATTGGTGAAACAAGATGGTCCTCAAAGGATGCTGCGCTGAAGAAGATCTTTGGATCATTCGCCAAGCCAGACAGTGGTTTGTATGTGGAGCTAGTTATAACATTGTCCAAGATTGAGGAGAATCTACAGTTTAAACCAGCTGTGCGTGTTAAGGCTCATGCCTACATGGAGTCACTTCTTAAATACGAGACAGTTTTGACTGCACAGGTGTTCCTGCGTATTTTCTCACTAACATCACCATTGTCAAAATACTTACAGACCAGCGCACTGGATCTTGTGGCTGCCCATAGGATGGTAACAAAAACACACGAGCAACTGAAAAACCATGTCAGAGACTTTAACACAGTGAAAGAAGCCACAGACAAGTTTGTGAGATGGGCAAACAACAGATTACAAAGTGAGGAATCTGAAATGGAAGTGCAGGATGCGCTGCCACCAAAACGCATCAAGAAAAGAAAAGCAATGCCAGGTGAGTGTGCTGCTGATGCAGAACATGCAGCTACAGACTCATTGATGGCGTATAGAGTACAAGTCCACAATGTAATTCTTGACACAGCCTCTGAGTGTATGCATCGCCGCTTCCTGCAGAATGGGAAACTTTATGCTGATTTAGCATGTCTAGATCCTCGTAATTTTCCAACAATTAAAGCCAATGGACTACCTCCAAATGCACTTCAGGACTTAAGTAAATGCCTACTTACATTTGATGAAGATGCAACTGTTGAGAATTTACAGTCTGAGTTGTCAAACCTCACCACACAATGGGACACTCTGAAACAGTCTCCACTGAATGAATATACAATCAGACAGTCTGTTACGTCTGAGGAACAGGACCATCAGATGGATCAAGAAGAAGTTGATCTGGTGAGCAAAAGATGCACAACCTGCAAGAACTGTGCATTATGCTGCTATTTCCTCCTGCAGCAGTTGAATTTGTTCACTCATGTCTACCACACAATAGGATTAGCCTACAAATTTCTTTTGACACTCTCCTGCACACAAGTGGCATGTGAAAGAAGCTTTTCCACATTGAAGTTTATTAAGAATCGTCTCAGGAGCAGACT
This sequence comes from Nansenia antarctica, assembly GCF_963989245.1. Classification (NCBI taxonomy): domain Eukaryota; kingdom Metazoa; phylum Chordata; class Actinopteri; order Argentiniformes; family Microstomatidae; genus Nansenia; species Nansenia antarctica. Next base: position 23,947,239 of record NC_137692.1, on the reverse strand, counting down.
GTCACAGGACAATTTGGAGGCCTTCATGCTCATGGCAACTGAAAAAGAAATCCTAATGAAGCTGGACTCCGATGACGTGATTGACAGGGTTGCCGAGAAAAGCAAACTACTTCGTAGCCTGCTAACTAACTAAGGTAAGACACATTTATTATTATACACTGTGGCTGTGCAGTGCTCTTTTTCTGCTTTGGTGAAGCTAAATGTAATGTGCACTGTGGCTGGTGTATTGTTTAGGCTCATACATGTGATGGTTCATGTAACTGGAGGGTGTTTTGCTAACGTTATTGTATTCCGTGTCAGAGCAGCTTCTCTTAGCTACACCGAGTCTATTAGGCTTCACTGGACCTCAAGGTCCTTTTGGCTAAGATAGATGCCACAGTTCAGGTTAAGTCAGTCACTGTGGATTGTTGTCAGCACTCTGAATTCATCAGTGATTGTAGTGTGTGTCAGTGTGTGTTATGTGTTCCAAATGTCTACATTGGATTCTAGTCAGTCTGGTTATCTCAAGCTTTATATGTTAACAATCCGTGTTGCGTGTTGGGTTTGGAAATAGGGCTGTTGTGTCGCAAATGCCAGGGCTGTTTTTTGATCCCAGTCCGCCCCTGTCTGTATACCTATTTCAAGTATACAAGAGTAGCCTCCACATGTGGCTCTTCTTCTGCCTCTCCTGTCTTCTCCCGGCGCGCGGCATCCTCCGTCAGGACCGGTGTTCAACACTCCCCTGCCTGGCGCTGATCATTCCGTGACTGTATACCTATTTTCAAGTATACAAGTGTAGACATGCGGAGCTTCTTACTGTAACAGACAAGCAAAATTAGAGAAAATCATTCCCCTAAGGGAGGGGGGAGTGGAGGGAGGCGGAGGGGGAGGGTGAGGGCAAGACACTGAACCCCCAAATTGCCACACACGCCAATGGCGGCAAGCTGCCATTCAAGGCGCTGAGTGCGGCACTCACTGGGGCGTCAATTTTGGGGTTCTGTGTCTTACCCTCACCCTCACCCTCACCGGTCCTACCGCCTCCTCCGGCCTCCCCTCCTCCTCCTCCGGCTAGCCGGCGGCGACGGACGGGGCGGGAGGTTCTGCGAGCTGGTCTGCGGGGCATGATGGTGGTAAGGGGAGTGACTGGACAACGGAGAACCTCCGCTATTTATGTCGTTTTCGCCCCGTGACGTCACGCTCACCACTGTGACGCAATCGGCCCGTTTTATCAAAACCACTTTGATGTCTGTCACAACAGAGATAATAATAATAATAATAATAATAATAATAATAATAATAATAATAACGTTATTTGTATAGCGCTTTTCCTGCAAACGTTGCAGCTCAAAGTGCTTTAATCATTATATCATCTTAATTGAATTATGTTGTCATTTAAATGCAATATTAAAAATATGTTTTTTTAGTCTTGATCATGTTATTTGCTGAGGTTGCATCCCTACTGTAAACTGGCAGTGCATTCCACAAAAGATGACGGGTTGTTGCTGGGGTTTCACATTTGGGTATTTTCTCCCGACAAATATGGTTATTTAAATATTTAGGGTTATGGTTAGTTATTGTTTAATTCATTGTTTTATTGAAATTCTTCGTGAATAAATGATATTTTGGGGAAAACAATCTCTCTTATTTCACGGCTGGCTGGCTGGCTGGCTCTCTCTCTCCCACAGGACTGAGCGCCATCTGATGGTGACATTTGGCATGACATAACATATATTCCTTTATTTGAAATCAGCATTAATTATACATTATTACTCTATACTCCAAAATAACCCATCAAGTTGAGTTTATATAAATAATCAACCATAAAACCAAGAGCTATATCTGTAATCTGTCTATTAATTATGCTAATATCTGAGTGGCAGCTGGATAACTTCCTGATTTCTTTTGTCTTTCATTATAATATTCTTAATGAGGTCATTTTATGTAGTGATTCATTTTTAAAGTATCTTTATTACATTCTATTAATGTTTTATTCATATTTTATCAGTTCTCTTTTGCCCTTCTAACTTAGTTCCATAACTGCTTATGTTCCCAGTGAAGACAAGAGCAGGTGATCTCCAATCCAGTATCATGGTTATGGTGGTTTAGGCTACTCAGATCAAATCATTCCGACTAGTGCAAAAGAAAACATTGCAAAGCATAGCCAGAAAAAAACGTGTGCTCTGTTTTACATGGCTGAGTTAAGGCCGGTTTAGGCTTCTGCGTCGAATTTACGTGCGTAGCTTACGTAAATTCTTACGTAGGTCTCGCAATTTACACTTCTGCGTAGGCCGCGCTGCAATTACACCGTCACATCGCTAGGTGGCAGTGTGTTTTCAGCCCCTGTGCTGTGCCTCTTCCGGTTAGGAACTCAACGGAGCTCAAAGCTCTAAGCGGCATAATAGCGATCTTTTTGTTGTTATGTTGTTGTAAATAAAAGTTCTATGATGCATTGAAATGACATTAAACTAAGATAATACGATGGTTATCATAATTTTTCAAATCTTTATTAATAAGTAATTACAGAAAAGGTGAATGACATTTCTGTCATGACTTCCGCATTTTGGGCGACGAGAGAGTCGGAATCTTGTCTGAATCATGTGCTACCAAGCGGACCAATCACAGAGCTTACGGTTAACGTGCGCTCTGACGCGTGGATAGATTTTTTGAGAGGAGCACGTCCAGGCTACGCACGTCCACGCGGGACTACGTAAGCTTACGCGTAGCCTACGGCGTCGACTTTACGCAGAAGCCTAAACCGGCCTTTAGGCATAGACTATGTGTGTGTGTGTGTGTGTGTGTGTGTGTGTGTGTGTGTGTGTGTGTGTGTGTGCGTGCGTGCGTGTGTGTGTGTGAGTGTGTGTGTGTGTGTGTGTGCGCGCGTGCGTGCGTGCGCGCGTGTGCCTGTGTGCGTGTGTGTGTGCGTGTGTGTGCCTGTGTGCCTGTGTGCCTGTGTGTGTGTGTGTGTGTGTGTGTGTGTGTGTGAACTTCCCACTGCTGTGGAGCAAGCATGCCACTGCTGTCAGGACTGCAGAGTCACTCTCGATCTTCTGCCATTGACTGAAGACCTCCATCTCTTCAGGCTACACCTTAACTGTCCCTCCTAAGACCTCTCCATCCCCTCTACCCCCCTGTACAGTTTCTCTACTGTAAAAACAAAAACAAAAATGTCTTCCTTCTTCTAGCATTATGACTGCCAATGGCCCCTGGCTCGAGTATAGATTTACTTTTTCCTGCTATGACAGATGGATAGATGATTCACTTACTTAGTCAAAGGTATTTGTTGTACCGGTAAATCGATTTGGATAAAGGCGTCTGCTGAAAGCCAAACATTTAAATGTAATACAGAAATATAAATCGATAAGCTGAAACATACCTAACTCAATTAATGAGCATACTAATCATGTGACAGTTAAAAGTCATTTTTGTTTGTTTACAAAATATCAAAATGTGCATGTAGGGGGGGTGCTGAAGACTACAGTCTGCCTCGTGTGATCTATCTATTCAATCTATAGTGGATCTATTCAATCCAGCCCTGCACACACACACACACACACACACACACACACACACACACAGACACACACACACACACACACACACACACACACACACACACACGCCCAATCCTGCCTCTCTGCCATCCTCTCTGAGGTGGTCATGTTTGGTCGTCTCTTCCTCATGGATCTAAAAGAGTTGGAGTGGTGTAAGCAGAGCTTTATTAACGGCACTAACTGTCATGTTATTAAGTGTAATAACTGTAATGTTATGAAGTTTAATGGTTGTAATTCAGTGTAATACCGGGTTATTGACACGTATCGATTTACACTTATTGACAGTTAGTTACACTCAATAACAGTTCGTGACGTTAGAATTATAAGGTTCAAAATTTAGTTTTTTACATAATCTGATCCATTAGGTGTTTATTAATGCCTGTGTGGTGTTATTTTTTAAATGTTGAAATGTTTTAGTTAGTAATTAATAAAATACAAAGGTTCCATCTCACAAAACATAATGGAATGTAAAAACTTTGACGCTAAATATCTCTGAACTGCCCTAAACGGAGATAGAACCTTATCATTCTAAACGGAGATAGAACCTTATCATTCTAAGCTCACGAGTTATTAAGTGTAATAACAGTCATTCAGTTTAATAACGTTTTTGCTTTTCTCTGTGTGTCTCAGCTGAACATCCTGGTCGACACAGGCAGCAGTAACTTTGCAGTGGGAGCGGCTGCTCACCCTTTCCTGCGCCGATACTACCACCGTTCACTGTGAGTACCAGATACTACCACCGTTCACTGTGAGTAGACCAGATACTACCACCGTTCACTGTGAGTAGACCAGATACTACCACCGTTCACTGTGAGTACCAGATACTACCACCGTTCACTGTGAGTAAACTATACTACCACCAGATACTACCACCATACTACCACCGCTCACTGTGAGTACCAGATACTACCACCGTTCACTGTGAATCCTCTGTGGAGGTAGAAATCAGAGGATTCCTTGTAATGCATGGAGGTAATGAGGAATGGTACTGTACCAAAGACGTGTGTGTGTGTGTGTGTGTGTGTGTGTGTGTGTGTCTTCCATGCAGTACAATGAGCCCGTCCTCTGATTTCTACCTCTCCTGTTCATAGGTCCAGCTCGTGTTATGAATTGTAATAACAGTTGCTTTTCTTTGTGTGTGTGTGTGTGTGTGTGTGTGTGTGTCTATTCATAGGTCCAACTCGTGTTATGAATTGTAATAACAGTTGCTTTTCTTTGTGTTTGTGTTTGTGTGTGTGTGTGTGTGTGCGCGTGTGTGTCTATTCATAGGTCCAACTCGTACCGGGACCTGGGGCACAGCGTGTACGTGCCGTACACCCAGGGGCGCTGGGAGGGGGAGCTGGGCACGGACCTGGTCTCCGTGCCCCACGGGCCCAACGCCTCGCTGAGGGCCAACATCGCCGCCATCACCCAGTCTGACCGCTTCTTCATCAACGGCTCCAACTGGGAGGGCATCCTGGGCCTGGCGTACGCAGAGATCGCCCGGGTGAGAGGAGTGGGGGGGGAGGGGGGGGGGAAGATACTCCTTCCAGACTATAGCCATCTGAATTTGGGTTCTCTCTGTCTAAGTATCGGGAGTTTAGAATAGATAGATAGATAGATAGACTTTATTTGTCATTGTTACAGTACAGGTACCAAACAACGAAATTTAGGAGGGGAGGCTCCCCTGGTGTTTAAGAAAGGGAAAAGAAACACATTTTGGAAAAAGCATAGATGCATAAAATCACAAGAAGATAAAGAGCTGGTTTACATCAATAGAGGCTATGTACACAATCCACTGTACTATACTGCACAGATAGTCAACTAGGGTTGTCATATTGCACAAGAAAGTATTTTTTCACATTTTTTTAAAGTGTCACAGTTTGCAGGCTTGAAAATGTACATGTTTGTGCCTCAGCACTAGCTGCCATTACAATCCGTCCGGACTTGTCCTGGGCCCAGAACTTAGGCCTTTTCTGTGTTCAGGGCCTTGACGGCCCTGTGGTAGAAGCAGTTCTTCAGTCTGTTTGTCTTAGCGGCCGGGGTCCTGTACCTCCTGTTCGAGGGCAGCTTGACAAAGTGTTCGTGCCCAGGGTGGGTCGGGTCCTTGGAGATCTTGGAGGCCCTCCTGAGACAGCGTGTTTCGTACAGCTTCTCCAGAGAGGGGAGGGTGGCGCCGGTGATCCCCTGTGCTGTTCTCACGACTCTCTGTAGATTGTTTCTCTCCGCTGCCGTGCAGCTGTGGTACCAGTTGGAGATGCCGAAGGTGAGGATGCTCTCCACTGCGCCGTGGTAGAAGGCCACCAGCATCTCCTGCTTGCTGTGTTGTTTCTTGAGGCATCTCAGGGTGTATAGCCGCTGTTGTGCCCTCTTGATGGTGCCTTTAGTGTTGTCCTTCCAGGCCAGGTCATCCCGTATGATGTGTCCCAGGAAACGGAGGTTTGAGACCATCTCTACGCTCTCTCCGTCGATGAGCAGGGGCAGGATCTCGGACTTTTTCCTCCTGTAGTCTACGATGAGTTCCTGGGTCTTTGACTTGTTTAGCAGCAGGTTGTTTACCTTGCACAGCTTGCTCAATTGCTCTACCTCATCCCTGTACGCCGCCTCGTCCCCCCCCGAGATACATCCCACCACGGTGGTGTCGTCTGCAAACTTTACGATGTAGTTGCTGGGGTGGATGGGGGTGAAGTCGTGGGTGTAGAGGTTGTAGAGGATGGGGCTTAGCACGCAGCCCTGGGGTGACCCAGTGCTGAGGCTGAGGGCTGTGGAGGTGTGGGGGCCCACCCGCACCCTCTGGGGGCGGTTGGTCAGGAAGTCCTTGATCCACGCACATATAGAGTGTGATAGACCCAGGTCTAGTAGTTTGGTCACTAGCCTGTCTGGAAGGATGGTGTTAAAGGCGGAGCTGAAGTCCACGAAGAGCAGTCTCGCGTAGCTGTTTCCCCTCTCCAGGTGGGATAGAGTGGCGTGGAGAGTCGTCGCTATGGCGTCCTCTGTGGACCTGTGGGCTCTGTAGGCAAACTGGTATGGATCCAGGTTGGGCGGGAGGCGTGTGAGTATGTGGGCCCGGACTAGTTTCTCGAAGCACTTCATGATGATTGGTGTGAGTGCCACCGGGCGGTAGTCGTTTAGGCAGCTCACCGTGCTCATAGTTGATACGGTTCTATCTCCGTTTAGGGTAGTTCAGAGATATTGAGCGTCAAAGTTTTTACATTCCATTATGTTTTGTGAGATGGAACCTTTGTATTTTATGAATTACTAACAAAAAAATGTCAACATTTTAAAAATAACACCACACAGGCATTAATAAACACCTAATGGATCAGATTATGTAAAAAACTCAATTTTGACAAAAATGGAGATAGAACCTTATAATTCTAACGTCACAGTATGTCTAACTCCCCCCCCCTCTCCCTCTCTCTCTCTCTCTCTCTCTCTCTCTCTCTCTCTCTACCCCTCCCTCCCTCCCTCAGCCTGATGAGTCTCTGGAGCCGTTCTTTGACTCCCTGGTGAGGCAGACCTCCGTACCCAACCTGTTCTCCCTGCAGCTGTGTGGAGCGGGCTTCACCCAGAACTACAGCCTGGGCAGCGCCACCGTAGGAGGCAGCATGGTGAGGGCCAGGGGACTGCTCTGTCTGTCTGTCTGTGTGCCACTGTAGGAGGCAGCATGGTGAGGGCCAGGGGACTGCTCTGTCTGTCTGTCTGTCTGTAGGAGGCAGCATGGTGAGGGCCAGGGGACTGCTCTGTCTGTCTGTCTGTAGGAGGCAGCATGGTGAGGGCCAGGGGACTGCTCTGTCTGTCCAGGATTCGACAGTAACGCCGTTTTACTTGCCCGGACCAAGTAAAACATTCGCCGGGGTTTGTTTGCGCGAGCCCGACGACGCTGCTGGATCCCGGATATTTTTACCTGTGTGCAGGAAGAACAACAGCGAGACTAGACTAGATGATCGTGAGTGAAGATATTATCAAAGCGCACGCGCCTGTCGATCACCCGTCCGCTTTGATAATATCTTCACTCACGAACATCGAATGTTTTACTTGGTCCGGGCAAGTAAAACGGTGTTACTGTCGAACCCTGCTGTCTGTCTGTCTGTCTGTCTGTCTGTCTGTCTGTCTGTGTGTGTGTCTGTCTGTCTGCCTGTCGGGATGTGTGTCTGCCTGTCTGTCTGTCTGTCTGTCTGCCTGTCTATTTGTCTGTCTGTCTGTCTGTCTGTCTTTCTGACTGTCTGTCTGTCTGTCTGTCTGTCTGTCTGTCTGTCTGTCTGCCAGTACAAAATTAAGTCTATGATTGGTCTCAGCACGTGACCATGTGATTGGTGTGTTTCTCTAGATCATTGGGGGGCAGGACCCCTCCCTGTACGTGGGGGAGCTGTGGTACACGCCTATCCGGCGGGAGTGGTACTATGAGGTCATCATCGTGCGCATCGAGGTCAACGGCCAGGATCTCAACATGGACTGCAAAGAGGTGAGAGAGACTACAGTACACATGTAGGGCCTCAGGGTCTCAATAGTCTAAGGTGGCGTCCTCTCTTCAGCTATCCACTCAGTCATCTACACTGTATCTGATAGAACTAAACTGGTGAACGTTGCTTTTACCACCTCGTAAGCTTAGAATGATAAGGTTCTGTCTCAGTTTAGAATGATACGGTTCTATCTCCGTTTAGAATGATAAGGTTCTATCTCCGTTTAGGGCAGTTCAGAGATATTGAGCGTCAACGTTTTTACATTCCATTATATTCTGTGAGATGGAACCTTTGTATTTTATTAATTACTAACTAAAAAATGTCAACATTTTAAAAATAACACCACACAGGCATTAATAAACACCTAATGGATCAGATTATGTAAAAAAACGAAATTTTGACAAAAAATGGAGATAGAACCTTATAATTCTAACGTCATGACCTGTCATTGTGTGTTCAGTAGGCCCCGCCCACCTTTCAGCTTCCATTCCTGTCAGCCATCATCTAGTTTAGTTATCACAAACTGCTTTGATTTCAATGTTGCTTTGAAAATAATCTATTTCAAGCCAATAACGGGCATATGTGCTATATGCAGGGTTCCCACGGGTCCTTGAAATCCTTGAAAGTTTGTGAATTTGAGAAAAAAATAATCAAGGTCTTAAAAGTTTTTGAAAATAGACATGGGTCATTGAAAGTGCTTGAATTCCCCTCTCTCTCTAAAAAAAAGTATATATATATTAAAATTGTTTTACTTAGCTTGTCAACTAGTAAATAAGTCTTTATTGCTTAACATTACACATATTTCACAATACATTGTTTTGCTGTGCTGTGGTAGAGAAGGCAAGAGACCATCTAGTGTTCACACATTCAAGCCTCTCTTTTTAATTGTTGTCTGTGAGCGGATAGTTCCTATTGTATAAATTCTCATCTAGATCTGTCTCAAACTATGCCGTGTTGGGTCCTTGAATTTGAGGGAATTGAGTCTTGAAAGTCCTTGAAAGGTGCTTGAATGTGATGTTTCAGAAGGTGTGAGAAGCCTGTATGTACATTTTAAAATGTTGCCATTTAGCAGATGCTTTTAATCCAAAGCGATTTACAATTACGAATGACAGGGACATTCCCCCTGGAGTAACTGAGGGCTTTACTCAAGGGCACACTAGTAGTGGTGTGGTTTCAGGCGGGATTTGAACTCACAACCTTCCGATCACAAGTCCAACTCACTATCCACTAGACCACCACTACCCCCTATACTGTATGTGGCTCGTTCCAGTGTACCTTGTGTTACTGCTTGTGGCCTGGGCCTCGTTCAGAGGCTTCTGTCTCTGTCTCTCTCTCTCTCTCTCTCTGTCTCTCTCTCTCTCTCTCTCTCTCTCTCTCTCTCTCTCTCTCTCTCTCTCCTCTTTCTCTCCTCTTTCTCTAGAGGCGGACATGTGAGGAGGCTACACATGTTGGGAAGAGAGAATGCTCGGTAGAGAATACTAATGTGTCCTCTCTCTCTCCCTCTCTCTCCCCTTTAACTCTCTCTCTCTGGCTCTCTCCTCTCTCTCCCTCTCCCCTCTCTCTCTCTCTCTGTCTCTGTCTCTCTCTCCCCTCTCTCTCCCTCTCCCCTCTCTCTCTGTCTCTCTCTCCCCTCTATCTCTCTCTCCCTCTCCCCTCTCTCTCTCTCCCTCTCTCTCTCTCAGTATAACTATGATAAGAGCATTGTGGACAGTGGAACCACCAACCTTCGGCTTCCTCGCAAAGTGTTCCAGGCTGCGGTCAAGGCCATTGAGGCAGCCTCCTCTGTGAGTACCTTTGCATAGCTCACACCCCTCCCTCCCTCCCTCCCTCTCTCTCTGTCTCTCTCTCTGTCTCCCTCTCTCTCTCTATGTCTCTCTCTCTCTCTCCCTCCCTCTCTCCCTCCCTCTCTCCCTCCCTCTGTCTCTCTCTCTGTCTCTGTCTCTCTGTCTCTCTCTCTCTCTCTGTCTCTCTCTGTCTCTGTCTCTCTGTGTCTCTCTCTCTCTCTCTGTCTCTGTCTCTCTCTCTCTGTCTCTCTCTCTCTGTCTCTCTCTCTCTGTCTCTCCCTCCCTCCCTCCCTGCCTCCCTCCCTCCCTCGGTTCAAGCCTTGGCTGGTCTGAACCAAGAACTGGTTAGGTCAAGGGCTGGGGTCGAGATTTAGGGGGTGTATTTGTGATGAAGCATTTCTGATTGGTGTCAATAAAGGACTTTTTGAATCCTCCCCCCCCCTATCAGACAGAGCAGTTTCTAACCCGTCTCCTCCCCTATCAGACAGAGCCGTTTCTAACCCGTCCCCCCTCTATCAGACAGAGCAGTTTCCGTCTGGTTTCTGGCTGGGGGAGCAGCTGGTGTGTTGGCAGGCTGGTTCCACGCCGTGGCACATCTTCCCCGTCATCTCCCTCTACCTGATGAGTGAGAACAGGAACCAGTCCTTCCGCATCTCCATCCTCCCACAGGTACCGCCCACACTTCCTGCTTCCTGTCTGTGTTAACACTAGAACAGCCGTTCCTTTTTTACCTACTAAAAGAGCCGCCTCGGGTGTCAAATGATCCCCTCTTTACAACTTTTTTTGCACATATCTAGGAAAAGTCATGAAAGGAGGGTCCTGAAATTTGATCGAGTGCAAAGATATAACACTTTTCATTACTCACCGGTGTGGTGTCGTGAGTTTAGAATGATAAGGTTCTATCTCCGTTTAGGGTAGTTCAGAGATATTGAGCGTCAACGTTTTTACATTCCATTATGTTCTGTGAGATGGAACCGTTGTATTTTATGAATTACTAACTAAAAAATGTAAACATTTTAAAAATAACACCACACAGGCATTAATAAACACCTAATGGATCAGATTATGTAAAAAACTCAATTCTGACAAAAATGGAGATAGAACCTTATAATTCTAACGTCACGGTGTGTCTCTGCGCCCCTGCAGCAGTACCTGCGTCCCGTGGAGGACGTGGCCTCGGCCCAGGAGGACTGTTACAAGTTCGCCGTGTCCCAGTCCAGCACCGGCACCGTCATGGGCGCCGTCATCATGGAGGGGTTCTACGTCGTCTTCGACCGCGAGAGGAAACGCATCGGGTTCGCTGTCAGCACCTGTCACGGTGAGGGGGGGGCGGGGGCGGGGGTGGGGGGGGTAGGGTACTGTATGTCAGTGAGTGTGTGTGTGTGTGTGTGTGTGTGTGTGTGTGACTGAGAGTGTGTATGCAACTTACAGAGAAGCCACCCTTCTCTGCCCTCTCCCGCTCACTTGGCTTAATTCAACCGCTATAATTCAGCCGCTATCACAGGGCGTAAATACAAAGTTCATTCTCAAGTATATTTGGTATTTATAGACTTTAGTACGAACGCAATTTTAAACAAGCGCAGCCCGTTTTATAAATAATGCTTACGTCCGTTTAGAAAAAAAATTTGTAGACATATCCATCGTTCTACTAATCTGATCTGTGTGTGTGTGACACGCTCTCTCTCTCATCCATCCCTTCCTCCCTCCCACCCATCCATCCCCTCCCTCCCACCCACCCATCCTCCCTCCCCCCCCTCCCACCCTCCCTCCCTCCCACCCTCCCTCCCTCCCACCCATCCCCCCCTCCCACCCTCCCTCCCACCCACCCATCCCCCCCTCCCTCCCTCCATCCCTCCATCCCACCCTCCACCCTCTCCACCACCAGTGCACGACGAGTTCCGCACGGCGTCGGTGGAGGGGCCGTTCCACGGCGGCGTGGACCTGGAGGACTGCGGCTACAACATCCCGCAGACGGACGAGTCCACCCTGATGACCATCGCCTACATCATGGCGGGCATCTGCGGCCTCTTCATGCTGCCCCTCTGCCTCATGGTCTGCCAGTGGCGCTTCGCCGGGTGCCTCCGCCCGCTCTGCGCCGGGGACTTCGCGGACAACATCTCCCTCCTCAAATAAGAGACGAGGCGGCCTTGATAGAGAGCGAGCGAGAGCCTCCCCCTTATTATGCACTGATGTTCTATCTCCTGAGGCACAGCCTGCCTACAGACCATAGATAATACGCTTTGTTATTGTTCTGGGCCGGTGCTTCTAACAGCCTCGTTGAATCTGGGGTTGAGTCACACAGGTTCACATGTATGTATGTATGTATGTTATTGGACGATGGCGGTTGATTGGTCGGTTGGTGGGCTGGTATCACAACAACGGATCGGAATCTGTCTGGTGATCTGTGTTGGGATGGGAGCCACTGACATTTTGGATGTGTGTGTGTGGGGGTGTGTGGGGGGGGGGTGTGTGTGTGTGTGTGTGCGTGCGCGCTCGGGCATGTGTGCGTGTGTGTCAAAGGTGGATATACTCGTCTGCTTGGTTGAAATGGCCACCTTTATAAAGACAGCAGCTTTGTTGATAAAAGGGCATGCTACATGTATAGATTATGTGTGTGTGTGTGTGTGTGTGTGTGTGTGTGTGTGTGTGTGCGTGCGTGCCTGCCTGCATATGTGTATGTTTGTTATCGTATGAGGCGTGTGTATGGCATAAGGATCACAATAGATGACCCCCAAAAAAATAATCCGGAAATGGTTATTGAATACAAACGATTAACTTAATTGAACATCAACAGAACCAGCTCTAAGGTACGCTACAGTAAGTAAGTGATAATTGTGTGAACATATAAAGGAGAGCGCTATAGCACTTGAATATCCAACTCAGTAACATGTTAATGGTCGATACTTGGTGTGCGTCGAAAAGCTTAGATTGTGTATTTAATACAACTAATATCAGATGAAACTCTTGTATGGTTCATGCTGATACAGTACGTACATGTACTGTCGGCGCGTCACCTCACTGCTAGTGATGTAAATACATGCACAACACTGAACACACACACACACATATACACACACACACACACACACACACACAGCCTACAAATGATTCTCACCTATAGCAACTTCAAAACCTCCAGACGACACCTGAAATACCAGCAAAATCAGACTCAGACACACACACACACACACACACACGTAACTCCCCGGTGAAGTATATTGTATGCACTACTTCCCATGATGCCCCTGGTTTGACCACACGACACGTGTACAGGAACACGTCCACCAGTGGAGGCTGGCGGAGGTAGAGATGGGAGGACAGGATGAGGAACGGTACACCACAGTGTTTGATACCATTCCTCCTCCTGTCCTCCGATGTCTACCTCCCCCAGCCTCCACTGACATCAGCGGGGGGGCAGGTTCTACCCTCTCTCTCTAAACTGCTGTAAAATATACAGACATGTATCTATCCGTCAGAGTGAGTGAGAGTCTGACAGCACACACTACCAATAAAGTACTTACTATCACTGGAAACGTCTCTGTGTCGTGAACTTGATGGACTGGTAAATGGACTGACTTATATAGCTATGCCTTTATCCAAAGCGCTTTACAACTGCCTCTCATTCACCCATTCACACACACATTCACACACCAATGGCGGCAAGCTGCCATGCAAGGCGCAGGCCCGCTCACTGGGAGCAATTTGGGGTTCAGTGTCTTGCCCAAGGACACTTTGACATGTGGCCAGCGGGGCTCGAACCGCCGATCTGCCAACCTTGTGATCATTAGACGGCGACTCTACCTCCTGAGACACAGCTGCCGGTGAATGATGCGTCTTGCCATAGAGCATATCCGGCATTTATAAAACATCGACTGGTTGGCCCAGGATGGGTGCTATAGTAAACAACTGAAAATCCTAAATTGTCACTGGTTAAAACATGGGGGGGGGGGGGGGGGGGGGCTACGTTATTCATGGTGGACAGCATGTTTCCTGTAGACTTGGTTCATGTTTTTGATTAAGCAATATCACACGAGAGGGAGTGCTCTTATACTGAATATCAGCACGGCTGTGATTCGGTCGTAGGTACGAGGCATTTATTAGTTAACAGTAATAAGCGACAACAGATTATGATTTGTTTGTTTTTTTAAATAAAACAAACAAACAAAAAATAGTTCCGCAAACTGAACTTCAAATGGACTGTTGCCTAGTAACCTGAACACAAACATGTAGTCTAATTAACGGTCATTTAGTAGAACATCTGTGCGGCAGAGTGATACATATAGTTAAAAGTCCCAGTGCTGTTATACTGTATATCAGCACTCATGGAATGCCTCTTGTCCAATCAAATAACTTGGTCGGAACTAACTATAACATACACTGATTATAGTGTAATAGTCACTTTTCCAAAAAATGCTGGAAAATAATTCAGAATCCATAGTTGGATTGGAGTGTGCCAGCTGCCAGGTGTTCTGGACATCCAGCATGTACAGAATGAATGGAGCCCTATGGCCACATGAACAAAAACAGCCTGATAGACAAGTGCAGGGGGAGGAGGGAGAGGTCCACCCCTACAAACACATGCATCATACAGCCATGGCCAAATATTGCACTTCTGTCAGATAATGTCTTGTTTGCATTGGAATAACACAAAAAAGCCAAACCTGATATCATTCCACAGAGAACTCTGGACATATCAACATATCAATAGGCCTACTGGACACAACAGCAACTGTATCAGTGGAGGCTAGTGGAGGTAGAAACCAGAGGGTAGGAATGTCCATGCATTACAATGAGCCCATTGTCCACTTTCTACCTCCACTGAACTGTACGCCATGCCTGGCTTCTAGCTGAGGTGACTACATATCGTGAGCTTAGAATGATAAGGTTCTATCTCCGTTTAGGGCAGTTCAGAGATATTGAGTGTCAAAGTTTTTACATTCCATTATGTGTTGTGAGATGGAACCTTTGTATTTTATGAATTACTAACTCAAAAATGTCAACATTTTAAAAAGAACACCACACAGGCATTAATAAACACCTAATGGATCAGATTATGTAAAAAAACTCAATTTTGACCAAAAATGGAGATAGAACCTTATAATTCTAACGTCACGATATACTAACTGGCCGTCCTTAAAGGAAACATGTACCATACATTTACAAAACATCATGACACGATAGTGGTGACCATTTACATTTTTAATAAATCTTTAAATAGGTTGAGTAGTATAACATTTACATGTTACTGTGAAAATAGATCAATCCTATGGTTTCATAAAAATATACAATAAAGTGAGTTGAGTTCCTTTGACAGTTAAAAGTACAATATCGCTAGCAATAATGTAACAGGTTTGCGTTCTATCACTTTTCAATCACTTTCATATATCTGGGTTAAATGTTGACGCGTTCAGTACAAGCGAGACAAAACCTGCATATTTTCACAATAAAAGCCAAATACACGCTACACTCACTTGCTTCCCCAAATGCAGCAATAAATAATCAATCCAATACTTTTCATACATTTCATAATAACAAACTATTGTTTCAACAGTACAACATCGACAAATATCTACATCTTGTCATCCTTTCAAGGCACTTGCTGGAACCACCTTTGTTCTCAATACAATACAAGTTCAGACCCCTTCTGTAGGCAACCTACACTTGCCATACCCAACACTAACCCACAATGACTTCTACCTGTATGACTAGTCAAACTTTTCAGTCACTTTTACACAAAGCATATCACTAATTTAAAAACAGGACTTCTAACGGTTGGTTGACTAACATGTTTCTGAGGGAGGTGATTGTCATCAGGACCTCATGACGGTGTTATATTTACTATTTTGGGGAGGCTGGTGCCCTTTGTTTTTCAGTTGGACTGGTGATCAGAAGGTCATGAGTTCAAGTGCCATCTGGGAAGTGGGAACACTACCACTAGTGTGCTCTTGAGTAAGGCACTTAGCCCTAAGTTACTCCAGGCAGACTGTCCCTGTAATCTCTAATTGTTTGGGGTAAAACTGCCTGCTAAGTGCTAAATGGTAAAAATGTACATTGATAAGACTTCAGTCTTTCTTTCTTTCTTTTTTTATGAATCAACATAAAGGAAAATCTAGCCAGGAACAACGCCGCAGGTTAAACATTCTTATTTCAGCAACATAACTGCGTCTGTAACAACACAAGACGAGGCTACAGGCCTTATGACTCATTCAAGACAAAGTGCACTGGCGCTAGCCCATAATACAGCTTGTAGTCGTAACCATGACGACTCCAGCAGCTTGCAACGCTAACGGGCCACTCGAGGATACAGACATGAAGCAGAGGGAGGCTGGCGGAGGTAGAAATCGGAGGACGAGCTCATTGTAATGCATGGTTAAAACTTAATTCTTCCTTCCTCTAGCATTTTTGACTGCCACTGGCCCGAGCATAGATTTTCTTTTTCTTGCGACGACTGACGGATAGATGATTCACTTATTTAGACGAATGTATTTGTTGTAAGTCGCTCTGGATAAAGGCGTCTGCTAAATGCCCAAAATGTCAATGTCAATTCCTCATTCCATCCCATAATGCATTACAATGAGCCCGTCCTGAGAGGTAGACCCCCGTCAAAGTTCAACACAGACAGAGATAACATTTTGTCCTCTAATAACCAGATATGGTACACACCAAGGGGAGGCTGGTGGAGGTAGAAATTGAAGGACCAGCTTATTGTAACGAATGGAATGAACAATGGTATCAAACACATTCTACCTCCACCAGCCTCATTCACTCCATTGTCTTATCGTGATCTTAGAATGATAAGGTTCTATCTCCGTTTAGAATGATAAGGTTCTATCTCCGTTTAGAATGATAAGGTTCTATCTCCGTTTAGAATGATAAGGTTCTATCTCCGTTTAGGGCAGTTCAGAGATATCGAGCGTCAAAGTTTTTACATTCCATTATGTTTTGTGAGATGGAACCTTTGTGTTTTATGAATTACTAACCCAAAAAAATCTACATTTTAAAAATAACACCACACAGGCATTAATAAACACCTAATGGATCAGATTATGTAAAAAACTCAATTTTGACCAAAAATGGAGATAGAACCTTATAATTCTAACGTCACGCTATGATGAGACTGAGTCTACACACGTTTGATACCGTTCCTCATAACATCCCGTCCCATTCCAATGAGCCCGTCCTCTGATTTCTACCTCCACCAGCCTCTCCCAGGACACAAGGAATGTATAAGAGCAGGGAAACATATTTCTCTCTCGGTTTAATTAGCACTGATCCTTAACATGACTGGATTGGTCAAAGCAACAAGCTCAACACATGTGAGATCAGTTATGCCCTCGAGGACGAGAGAAAGGAACGACGCGTTCGAAAGAGAATTTATACGAAAAGGAGGAGTAGGTCAGCTGACCTAGAGTAACATCGTCGTCAAAGGCTGTAGATGTTTCACCAGAGGGGTGTATAACACAGTAAGACACACACACACACACACACACACACACACACACACACACGCCTGGTCCAGGAGGAGTAGCCTAAGTCCTAGGTGGCTGCAGCCTTGTCGAAACCGTTGATGTTCTCTGAAATCAGCCCCTCTTCAATTGCAGCTTTGGATGGCTGCACCTGAAACACATGTATGAACGAACACACGTCAGACGCATGCTGCTACACATTCTCTTCCACATCCACATAGAGAGCGTGTGTGTGTGTGTGTGTATGTGTGTGTGTATGTGTGTGTGTGTGTGTGTGTGTGTTTTAATACTCTTCTTGAAGGCCGAGACCAGCACTCACCTGAAAGGGTGAGCTGACACCCACAATGCACTGCAGCGTGCTGCTGTAGTAACACAGCACACACTCTCCTCCGAGCACCGGGATCTCCTCCTTACTCACGTACACCTGAGGGAACACAGAGACATCTAGATCACACACACACGCACACATATGGACACATACCAAAGCACACACACACACACACAGCTACACACACACACACACACACACACACACACACACACAAACACACACACACACACACACACACACACACACACACACACACACATGCACACATATGGACACACACACACACACACACACAGACACACACACACACACACACACACACACACACACACACACACACACACACACACACACACACACAGCTACACACACCTGGATGAGCTCATCATGGAAGGAGACCTCATCGTCCTTCACCCAGGTGTAGGTGATGTAGTCTGATACGCTCCTGAAGCCCACCTGGAACACAGGAATACAACTATAATACAATTATAATACAACTATAATCCTGTGGTGATCTTGCCTCCAACAATTACTGTGGATCTACGTGCAAGATTCTCTAGGCATGACAAGATACCCCACGCTCCCCTACTCAGCGGACATAGATTGTTTGACAGGGCAGCTACATTGACAAGGCAGAATACATTGACAAGGCAGCTACATTGACAAAGCAGCTACATTGACAAGGCAGCAGACATTGACAAGGCAGAATACATTGACAAGGCAGCTACATTGACAAGGCAGCAGACATTGACAAGGCAGTTACATTGACAAGGCAGCTACATTGACAAGGCAGTTACATTGACAAGGCAGCTACATTGACACTGGATGTCAGGTGACATGGGTGGTGCTAGCATGACTACGCTAACGCCTGTCGAAAGACAACGGACTGGTCCTTCGTATTTGTGTACCGTACCCCCACCCCCCACCACCCCTGAGGCTGATCCCTGACCTTGTAGAGGCCGATCCAGTCCCAGGCACTAGAGGGGAAGGCCTGCAGGGGGGTGTAGGCCACCATGGCATCAAAGTCTGCACACCACTCCCCCTCGGCACACACACGCACCAACGCTGTCTCAGACTTCTTCTTCAACTGTGGCGGAGAGAGAGAGAGAGGGAAGGAGGGAAGGAGAGAGAGAGGGATGAAAGGGGCAGGAGAGAGAGAGAGGGGGGGGGGGGGTCAAGCAGGAGAGAGAGAGAGTAAGAGAAAGAGAGTGTGGAGGGAGATGAAAGAGAAGCATTTGATATGATAAGGCTTCACTATATATACACATATATGTTACGGTACATGAACATTAGTTCACCCATCAATCCCCATTGTCTATAGTTGAATAAATCAACAGTGTGCAATTTATAACATGTCGTGTTTCTAGTTTGTCTTACATTAACATTGCTTTAACAGTTGTCACCCCACACAGTATTAGGCTGTCTGCATTCAGAGCATGGCATACTTGTGTCCTACAAAAACATGGAATCAAAGGACAGCAAAAAACATGGAATACTGTTGGGACAGTTTAGGTGTTCACTGGAAGGGTACAACAGACTCACAAGCATTTGTAAGAGTGGATAACATTAGCTTCTAAGACTGACGTTAGCTAATGCTAACGCTATTTGCCGGCCTTCTGCAAACGTATCTGAGACCAAACCGCACTGCCTGCCAGCGTTAGATCCCATCGCTATTTCACTCAAACTTTACGTTTTGCCGCCTCTTAATAGCCTTTCTCCTTTAGGACTTTCAGCATGTGTGGCGGCCCTCTGGCCTACTAACCTTTTGGTGGGCGGGGCTACCTGGGGGGCGGGGCTACCTGGTGGGCGGGGTTACCTGGTGGGCGGGGTTACCTGGTGGGCGGGACTACCTGGTGGGCGGGGCTACCTGGTGGGCGGGGTTACCTGGTGGGCGGGGCTACCTGGTGGGCAGGGCTGGAGCCCAATCAGGCAGATTAGGTGATTGGTTAAAAGAGGCTCCAGTCCCCAGCTCGCTCGCTCGCTCTCTCTCTCTCTCTCTCTCTCTCTCTCTCTCTCTCTCTCTCTCTCTCTCTCTCTCTCTCTCTCTCTCTCTCTCTCTCTCTCTCTCTCTACGGTATTAGCGAGTGGTACACACAGAGACAGTTTTTATAAATGGAACCGTGTACTCTTTATCACCTCGCGTGACAAAGATGCATGGTGGTGAATGCTCATGTTCATAGCACCCACGATTATTCGAATAATATCCCTAATATATATATTTAAAAAGTATATATAGACAGTATACTAAATGTCTTACCAGACCTACTGTAAGTGCAGTCTATAACTTATTAGACTCAGTATGTCGGTACGAGGCAGTAGTTTCCCATGTCATCTGAATGAGACAAAGACAGGGCCTGGCTGGTCTGTTTCTGGGGTTAGTCGAGTTTCAGGAAGTAAAGATAGTTGGGACTCTTAGGTGTAAACACTCTATGGTACTAGCAGTGGCGGACTCAGGCTGTTTGAAGGGCAGGGGGGGCGAAAAGGAAAAAAGGGCACCTACTGCACAACATGGGACCCCATCAGCGCACATGGTCACGTTTAGACCATTGGAAGGGCAGCCAATAGGGCACATCCTCTAATTTTGCCACTCAAAATGGCACTTTAGTGCGATGTTTTTCAACTGTGGGGGAACATGGTCAAGTTTAGACCATTGGAGGGGCACCAATAGGGCATGTCCTCTCATTTTCGCCACTCAAAAGGGCATTTAAGAGAGACGTTTTTCAACCGTGGGGGCACCAGGAGGGGCGGTCGCCCCCCCCTGCCCCCCCTCTGAGTCAGCTCTATGGTACTAGTCACTAGTGTCTCACCTCCAGGGTAAAGACTCCCACCACAGGTTTGTGGTCGCTGATTCCGTACTCCATGTTGCTAGTGTAGATATCCTGTTTGATCTTCAGCGGGAACTCCTCTTCCTCTTCCTCCTTCTTCTCCTCGTGCAGCTTGCTGTGCTTCTCATCTAATCCCGAGTCCGTCTCATCCTCCTCCCTCTGCTCCGGGGGAGGCGGGGCGGCTTTCGGCTTCACCCGCCACAGGATCCTGTCCGTCCAGGCCGGCTTCCGCTTCTTCCCACTGGACAGACGGACGGACGGACGGACCGGAGAGGGAACGTGAAAAGAAGAGACAAGACATTTAGAGAAATAATAAATTTCTCTATTTCTGTGTGTTTTTGTCTGTGTGTGTCTGTGTGTGTGTGTGTGTGTGTGTGTGTGTGTGTGAGTGAGTGTGTGTGCGTGTGAGTGAATGTGTGTGTGTGTGTGTGTGTCTGTGTGTGTGTGTGTGTGTGTGTGTGTGTGTGTGTGTGTGTGTGTGTGTGTGTGTGTGTCTCTGTGTGTGTGAGTGAATGAATGTGTGAGTGTGAGTGTTACCTGCTGTCATAGTCAACAGAGAACTTGTTAAACTTGTAGGTGGGTTGGAAGTCCAAAGGTCCCTCCTCAAACTCCTGTAGGAACACCTCTTTCTTCTTCATCATGGTCAGCTGAGAACACAACAAGACAAAGGGTCATATCTTTTTTATAGCTTTTTTTGCTGCTCCAAAGTGCTTTACAACGGCCTCTCATCCACCCATTCACACACACATTCACACACCAATGGCGGCAAGCTGCCATGCAAGGCGCCGGCCGGCCCGCTCACTGGGAGCAATTTTGGGGTTCAGTGTCTTGCCCAAGCACACTTCAGCATGAAGCCAGCCGGGGCTCGAACCGCCGATCTGCCAACCTTGTGATCATTAGGCGGCGACTCTACCTCCTGCGCCACAGCCACCAGCAGAATACCAGCGCCGCCCCCCGAATACCCCCAAGATGTGTTCCTCAGAAGCCTGACCTGGTCCTGGCTCCATAACAGGTTGAAGGTCTGGTTGTTGATGCAGGAGCGCAGGAAGTGCATGCCGTGGTCCTGGATCCGGAAGTTCAGATCCCCAAACCAGAAGACCAGTCTGAGAGAGGGAGGGATGAAGGGAGGCAGAGAGAGGGGGGAGGAGAGAGAGAGGGAGGGAGTGAAAGAGGGAGAGGTAGACCACCGTCAAAGTTCAACCACAGAGATAACATTTTTTAATCTAACAGACAGACATGGTGGACCACCAAGGGAGGCTGGTGGAGGTAGAAATTGGAGGACGTGCTCGTTGTAATTGCACGGAATGGAATGAGGAATGGTATCAGACACGTTCTACCTCCACCAGCCTCCACTGACTCCATAGGCTTTCTTATGACGGACAGCACGACGAGTCTGTTCACACACACGTTTGAAACCGTTCCTCCTAACATCCCATGATGCATTACAATGAGTCCGTCCCTCAGTTCCTCCATCAAACTGAAACGGCGCACTAACTTGTGGTCGAGAATGCGTGGCGTGTTCTGGGGGTTGAAGGTCTGCGTGTCCAGGATGTACTCAAAGTCGTCGACGCGCTGCGAGGCGTACTGCATGTGGGCCGCCAGGTGGCAGTTGAGGAAGCACAGCATGTGGCCGTAGAAGGACAGACGGACAGACACACCGCCTTTATTACCCTGAGAGAGAGAGAGAGAGAGAGAGAGAGAGAGAGGGAGGGAGGGAGAGAGGGAGAGAGGGAGGGAGAGAGAGAGGGAGGGAGGGAGAGAGAGAGGGAGGGAGAGAGAGAGAGACAGAGAGAGAGAGGGAGAGAGAGAGAGAGAAAGAGAGATGGTGTGCAAAGAAAAACACATGGTAAATAGAAGCATCAATGAAAGCTAGCATCTCTGTTTGTGACCTTAGATCTTACCCAGTAGCCATAGATGCCAGTTTGGGATCTTAGATCTCATCTTACCAGTGGTGTAGTCTAGGTGATACGCAGGACTACGCCGTATACCCACTAGGAAAGGCCAAGGATTTCCATATACCCACTTAAAAATGTGTGAGGATACGTAACAGCGTTTTGTGACAGAACTTTCACTTTCATTCATAAAATTCACCCCGTCTGTGTTACGAAGCACTTGACTTTTGGACCATTGGGACCTTATAACATGTAATGTTAGATATATAACGTTAGACAGGGAGCGCAGATTTATTTTTTATGGCGTTCCGAAATGAACGATATGAGGCTGGGAGGGAAAAATCACAATATACCCACTAGAAACAACTAGACTACACCACTGGATCTTACCCAGTAGCCGTAGATGCCAGTGCGTGTGTAGGTGGCCTGGATGTCTCGTATGAACGGGACGTGGGCCAGCTTGGAGAAGAACAGCAGTAGGAGACCCTGCATTCTGATGGAGGACACCTGCAACAACAATTAGCATAGCATCCCCTATTAGCATAGCATCCCCTATTATTGGGCACAAATATGACTTTTAGGATACATTCATGACAGACACATATTGTTGTAAATATTGTTGTAAATATTCTGTAACGCGTCCTTGGGTTTGTGAAAGGCGCTATATAAAACCAAGCTCTCTCTCTCTCTCCCTCTCCCTCTCCCTCTCTCTCTCTCCCTCCCTCCCTCTCGCTCTCTCCCTCCCTCCCTCCCTCTCTACCTTCAGGTATCCTAGCGGTGCCAGCGTGGACATGAAGAGGTGACTCCAGGCGTCCTCCCAGGCCAGGTCCGTCACAAACCTCAGAGGAGCAGCGTACACCTCCTGGAGGCTGGAACAGTGAACACACAAGCACACAGGTCACAGACACACAGGTCACAGACACACAGGTCACAGACACACATGTCACAGACACACAGGTCACAGACACACAGGTCACAGACACACAGGTCACAGACACACAGGTCACAGACACACAGGTCACAGACACACAGGTCACAGACACACAGGTCACAGACACACAGGTCACAGGTCACACAGGTCACAGGAAAATAATAGTTTGCTTTATCTAGGGGGGAGAGCACTGAAAATGTGATTCACACCATATACAAATCCAATTCAAATATCATAGATAGAGTTTTCTATCCAATCAACATGTCACGGTCATCCTGCCACCCACCCAATCACGTAGAGGTCGGGGGTCTTGGGGGAGTTGAGCTGGAGCAAGTTGGTGACATCATCAGGAGGGTCAGCCGTGCCAACGTTCCATGTGACCATGTGGAGCCTGCGAGGGGGGAGGGGGCAGAGAGAGAGAGAGAGAGAGGTAAAAAGAGGGACAGAGAGAGCCTAGGTTTTAGCTCAACAGGCTAACACAGTCTTGTGAGAGACACACACACACACACACAAAGCCGGGGAGGCTGGTGGGTGTATAAATCTGAGGGCATGGTTATTGTAATGCATGGAACGGAATGAGAAGAAGTGGTAGCAAATGATATCATTACATTACAATGAGCCCAAAACAAAACAGTAAAATGCCGTGCAGTCTAGAGTTCCTCTTTGTTTGATGACCCGTTAATGAGAGGTATAAGGAGAGGCGTTTCTCAGTGCTGTAGCCTGTTTGAGTCTGAGAATTTGGCAACGATCCCCAAAAAGTCCTGCCTAAAAAAACATTACAATGAATGAGCCCATCCCCCTGATTTCTACTTCTAGACACCGGGCCCCACTGCTTCAAAGGATAAGAGGAAGACAGAGAGAGAGAGAAAGAGAGAGAGAGTGAGAGCAGCAACCCCTGCTGTAGCCTAACGTCCAACGTCCACCTGAACTTGTCTCCTTTGGGCCGCCCCCCGGCCCTCTTCCCGCAGGCCAGGAGGGCGTGGTCCAGGGTCCGGCCCACCTGCTCCTGCAGCTGGTCGTCGGGGTCCAGGTCGTCCACACAGGCCATGAGCTGGGCCACGCGCTGACTCAGGAGCAGCCGGCTGCTGGAGGACCAGACTGAGCTGGTCACGCTGTCGTTACGGAGGCGGGGCCCGGGGCCCATGCTGCCAAACACACGGCCGATCTCCTCCATTCCGGCTCGAGAACGACGCTCAGTTTCCCCGAGTAGTGTGGGGGGAGGTGCGACTGGATGGTACCACCGGAGAAGGGACCAGGAAGAGTCCTGATGACGGGCTGATTCCGGTTCTCTTTTGCTTGGTCCTCAGGAGCCAAATTTGATGACTGATAAGTCAAGTTTTTCCGGGGGGATTGTAGGGTACGCGTGGAGCAGAGGCTGTCCCGTGTTTGAATGGTCCAACCAGAGGAATGAACTCCGAAATCAATCGAGTGTTCGATCCAGACTTTAGCGTACGATAACTGTGTTCTCAACACGCTTCGCAGGAACAAAACAGTAAAATGCCGTGCAGTCTGTCCTCTTTGTTTGATGACCCGTCAATGGGAGATATAATATGTATAATATGTAGCCTGTTTGAGTCTGAGAATTGGGCAACGATCCCCAAAAAGTCCTGCCTAAAAAAGATCCTCACAATTGATGAATACAAATGGAATGACTTCTATGTTCCAGGCAAGGAGTGAGTGAGTGAGTGAGTGAGACAGAGTGAAGCTATGTCCTAAGCAGGTTTTGTTTTTTTTGGGGGGGGGGGCTCAAGTGGACTGAAAGGGATTATGGGGGTAATCTGTCTCAGGGAGTGGGGCCATGTGAGACCTGTTGCGTGTTAGTAAACCCAAATGAAACCCTATTAATGTTAGAAAACATAAACCAGTCTATAAATGACTTGCTTAACACCATTCCACAATGACGATGCAATCCGGATCAGTTGCTCAATACCATTACGAAACGAGGAAACGTAACTTAACTAGCAAGGGAAGGTAGGTTGGTTGTAGCAGTGGTGGTACAGTCATCTGGCCATGCAGTAGCCACGTACGCACCATAAAACAGGTTGGGGAGGCTGGACTGTTGATGTAGAAATCAAAGAGGGAGGGGCTCATTGTGATGCATGGAATGGAATGCAGAATTCCTCATTTACATTCCATACATTTACAATGAGCCTGCTTTGTGATGTCATAATATAGGATATAGGGTATGGGACATAATGGGTCTCTCTATAAGCACACGAAAACCTAACCGTAACCCAAGAAAACCTTAAAATAGTCACCAAAAAGCTTTAAAGACAATATCCCTATGAGTCCTTTGCAGTGTGGGTCCAGTGATTAGCTACTGTTGTTGCAGGCTGGACATTCCACTGCAGGAAAAGGCTTGAGTCATTCCTCTAATA
The DNA here is from genome assembly GCF_963989245.1 of Nansenia antarctica. Taxonomy (NCBI): domain Eukaryota; kingdom Metazoa; phylum Chordata; class Actinopteri; order Argentiniformes; family Microstomatidae; genus Nansenia; species Nansenia antarctica. The sequence goes on along the minus strand of NC_137692.1, from coordinate 23,921,660 downwards.
CCCAAGAGGAATGTGTTGGGAAACCTAATTCGGTTGTTAAGTCTGACGTCAAACGTGACGTTTAGCAATTTCCGGGTCAAAACCAGAAATTCCCTGCACCAGAGTACCAGTGTACTACAGCACCAGAGTACCAGTGTACTACAGCGGTAGAATGACAGTTCAGTCGTTTTTTAGACTGGGATCTATTCATACAACAAGGGACACAGCACTTTCCCGTTTTCCCCATATTTGTCAGCGTCTTTGAGCCTCGGAAAAGCGCTATACAAATATAATGAATTATTATTATTACTGAGGCATTTCGAAGAGAGCGCCTCAGCCAACTTTGGACCCGGAAACACGTCACGACTTAACAACCGAATCACCACAACCCCCCTGACACAGGCCCTCTGATATAGCACCTTTATCCCAAGCACTTTACAACGGCCTCTCATTCACCCATTCACACACACTTTCACTTCCACCAATAAAAAATGAAAAGATTGCACTGTTGTGTTGAGGCTGGGCAATATCTAGCTAGACCTTATAAGGAGTGTTTCTCAACATGTTTTAGCGTGGTCCTCTGAGATCTGAAGCTATTCTGATAGCTACTAAATATTACTATTGCTGTCATGCCAAACACGTCGTGTTAGATTTGATTCATATTTCTATTCATTATATAACCATTGTGTATTCATTCAATTATATCCACTGTGTTTAGAGTAGATTTATTCAGGGTATATACAGGAAACTTGAGGTTAATTTCAATACCTTTCTAAGACTTTTTAAAGACCATGTCAATATTTTTCCAGACCTCACCGCCACTTCGAGCTGTAACCGTTTACATCAGTGACACCTTTAACTTAACAGTTTTAGTTTGCAATAGACTAGACCACTATCATACAACACAATTTCCGGTTCATCTTGCTGAATAAATTCACTTTTACTAAAAGTTTTTAGGACTCAAACTCTTTGGACAGAGTCTAATTCAGAAAAATACCAACAAAATTCAAGACCTCATAAAATCGTGATAAGACTTTTTAATACTTATTAAGGGTCTTTATTTTCCCAAAATTGATTTATCAACTTTTAATACTTTTCAAGACACCGCGGATACCCTGTTATTACAGAAGGTGAAAATGCAGTCTCACAAATCGAGGGCACTTTATCAGACTGAGAGATGGTTTGTTGATAGATACCAGCTGCAGGATGGTCTGATGGGGAATGTCAACAACTGTCAGATGGGTGCTTATGCTTCTGTCTGTGTGAAAAGATCTTGTTGTTGGGTTGGAGTTTGTTTGTTGAGAATGTGCCTGTATCGTATACGCTGCAATTCTGTCATAAATCTATTTTCCTGAGGACCCAGCAAACCGTGTTTGAAGTCCATCACTGATCCATTACATTGAATGGTTGGAATGACACAACGCATCTGAGATCAATATCCTCCACCATAATCATAATCAATATCAAGATGACAGCGACTGTCATAAGGGGATGGCTAAAGCACATAGGCCTACAGATCTTAAGGAGGCGTGTACATGTTTGTCTCCAAATAACCACTTCGTTAACACTTTGGTAAATCAACAATCCAACAGCACGACAACACACATATTTGTCTAGTAGTACTGAACTGAACATTGGAGTCAAGTGGAAGTCAAATCAGTCATTTACAACGAAATGCTGTCATGTTTTCAAAACTGTTGTGCAACATGGCATGTGCTTTATCCAACTGTTATGACTAGTTATTGTTTTTCTGGCATGATAGCTAGTCATCAATAGCCACCACCCACCACAATGAAAGCGATTATAGCTATAACCAAACTACCTTTGTCAGCAAGAGGGAGAGTAGAACTATAGAATGAGAATGAGTGGAATGAGTAGAACGTACATGGTCCCTCAGATTCCATATTATGGCAAACAGGCAGGCAGGCAGGCAGGCAGGCAGACAGACAGACAGGTAGACAGACAGACAGGTAGACAGACAGACAGGTAGACAGACAGACAGACAGACAGACAGGTAGACAGACAGGTAGACAGACAGACAGACAGGTAGACAGACAGGTAGACATACAGACAGACAAACAGGTAGACAGACAGACAGGTAGGTAGACAGACAGGTAGACAGACAGGTAGGCAGGCAGGCAGGCAGGCAGGCAGACAGACAGACAGACAGACAGACAGACAGACAGGTAGGCAGGCAGGCAGACAGACAGACAGACAGGTAGACAGACAGGTAGACAGACAGACAGGCAGGCAGGCAGGCAGGCAGGCAGACAGACAGACAGGTGGAACGACGGATGATGCTACACACCTGAAAGTGTCCATGATGCAGGGGGTCTTGTCCATGATGGTGGAGGTCTTCTCCATGATGGGGTCTCTGTCTCTGTCTGAAGTCTGGGGGGCTTTGGACTGGCTGTCATTGTCCATCATCATCTTCATCATCTCACCGGCTACACAACATAATAACATATCCAAAATCATCAACACAGATCATTATCCTAGCTAGCTGGCCACATCGTAAGCAGCACTGCATTCACAACAGGTATATAATGAATATGAAAACAGAACAGTTATTCTGCATTTGAATAACTAGCTGTCTGTCTGTCTGTCTGTCTGTCTGTCTGTCTGTCTCTCTCTGTCTGCCTGTCTGTCTGTCTCTCTCTCTCTGTCTGCCTGTCTGTCTGCCTGTCTGTCTGTCTCTCTCTCTGTCTGCCTGTCTGTCTGTCTGCCTGCCTGTCTGTCTGTCTGTCTGTCTGTCTCTCTCTCTCTCTGTCTGCCTGTCTCTCTGTCTGCCTGTCTGCCTGCCTGCCTGTCTGTCTGTCTGTCTGTCTGCCTGTCTGTCTGTCTGTCTGAACTAGCTAATTCAGTAGCTACAGCAGCCTAGCTAGCTAGCTAAACCAGCTATAAATACAGTAGTGCTACATTACATATTTGTGAAGATGGACAGTTATTAACCCTGAATCAAAACAACGAGTCGTAGGGATGGACAGACGGACACGTGGCTATCATATCATAATAGATATCATAATAGTGTCTCTTTAGCAAAGATGCTTACATAACTAGATCATTGCTGCTGCAAAGCGATCTACATACAGTTACAGTTGGATCACAATGTTCACAATGTTTATAATAATATCGACAGATAATTTGGCTAGCTATCTAGTAGCATTCCACAAGCATTATTAGAACATTAAAACAGGTTTTACTAGCTACCTGACATGTGATTGTTAATTCGTAGCGAACTTTCATTCGGATTGAAAACTAAATAATTGATGTGGAGTGAGACTTGAGCTTCTATTAAAGAGGACGAGACCGAGCTATCTATCTGTCACATCACTGTGTTTACATCCGACTTCCTCATGTATCAAAGCAACGCCCTCATCTTAAAACGGCAATAACAGACGTGTGGGGCCCATAGGTTGTTGCACCCATACAACTATTTCTTAAAAGGGCAATACCGTCCGTGATCATGTTTTTGCCATACTATTTAATTTAATTTTAATTAATTCTCTGAATGTTAATATCTCAAGCACTCCTATACAGGTCAAAAATGACAAAAATGACAAAAAGAATCTTTATGAAGAAGAAACTGTAATCCGTGGTTCAGAGTTGTTTAAATAGCCACTACTAACATCAGCTGTCTTTAGTCACATGACACATCACGCAATGTGAGAGATTGGGGAACAACATTCCACATGTCGTGACGTTAGAATTATAAGGTTCTATCTCCATTTTTGGTCAAGATTTTGTTTTTTTACATAATCTGATCCATTAGGTGTTTATTAATGCCTGTGTGGGGTTCTTTTTTTTAAATGTTGACATTTCTGAGTTAGTAATTCATAAAATACAAAGGTTCCATCTCACAAAACATAATGGAATGTAAAAACTTTGACGCTCAATATCTCTGAACTGCCCTAAACGGAGATAGAACCTTATCATTCTAAACGGAGATAGAACCTTATCATTCTAAACGGAGATAGAACCTTATCATTCTAAACGGAGATAGAACCTTCTCATTCTAAACGGAGATAGAACCTTATAATTCTAAACGGAGATAGAACCTTATCATTCTAAACGGAGATCGAACCGTATCATTCTAAACGGAGATAGAACCGTATCATTCTAAACTCATGACATGTTGAACTTGTTTTTGTTCCCTAATCACTATAAGTAAAGGTTCCCTGTGAATAAATACAGAAAAATACAGTTATGTGATAATGTTTCATTCTCTGACCTCACAAAGAGACTGTAAATATACTGCATAATAATAACTCCACATCTTTCAGTGCTCCAAATATCCTTAATATCCTTTAGCCCCAAGCCATGTGCAACACAAGAGTTGGCATTTCAGCACAGAGTGGAGGTAGACATCGAGGACAGGCTCATTGTAATGCATGGAATATGGAATGGTATCAAACACACATTTCGTGACGTTTTTTTTACATAATCTGATCCAATAGGTGTTTATTAATGCCTGTGTGGTGTTATTTTAAAAATATTTTTAAAATGTCTATCCTCCACCAGCCTCCACTGTCTGAGGGAAATACAGAGAGGAAGAACATAAACAATTGTATTTAAAAAAACACAAGAGAAGAGGAAGCCAGACAGAAAATGAAACAAAGATGATGACAAAAAAACATCAGGTTGGACCACAACAATGCTGATGAGTCATGCCCATCGTGTGCTTTCTAATACCGTCATACCATTTCTGCCTCCATATCATATTGTCAATTTACAATCTGTAATAGCGCCGCTGTCAGCATGGTGGTCGGAGAAGGAATTACAATACTTCAGGAGTGGGCATAACGCCTTGCACATTCTGGACGCCAGGGGGCACAGTTTAGTAAATGCAGTTGGATAGATTACTCTTGGTTAAGGAGTAACACTTGTTGATTAAAGAGTTATTATTGTTCAGCATTCAATGGAGTAAGCAGTCAATTCATTACCCACGTGACCAGTGGTGGACTCAGGCTGTTTGAAGGGCAGGGGGGGCGAAATGAAAATCAGTGCACATGGTCAAGTTTAGACCATTGGAAGGGCAGCCAATAGGGCACGTCCACTCATTTTCGCCACTCAAAAGGGCATTTTTGCTCAAAAGGGCACTTAAGAGAGACGTTTTTCAACCGTGGGGGCACCAGGAGGGGCGGCCGCCCCCCCTGCCCCCCCCATGAGTCCGCCAGTGCAAGTGACCTCTTCCACCTAAGGTTAGAAAAGGAGGGGGAAAAGATGATTATACAAGTTAGTTCCGACCAAGTAATTTGATTGGACAAGAGGCATTCCATGAGTGCTGATATACAGTATAACAGCACTGGGACTTTTAACTATATGTATCACTCCGAAATGACCGTTAATACAAAGTAGCTAGCCTGCAGATGTTTGTGTTCAGGTTACTAGGCAACAGTACAGTTGCGGAACTATGTTTTGTTGACGGAGCCAAAATAAATTATTAAATAAACAAACAAATCATAATCTGTTGTCACTTATTACTGTTAACTAATAAATGGCGCTGTAGAACTGTTGTATAAAAGCAATATCACGCTCGAGGTCGTGCTGTTAAACTGAATATCAGCACGTCTGTGATTCAGTATAACACACTCCCTCTCGTGTGATATTGCTTAATTATTGTTCAGCATTCAATGGAGTAAGCAGTCAATTCATTATACACGTGACCTCTTCCACCTAAGGTTAGAAAAGGAGGGGGGAAAGATGATTAGCACAAATGACTTGGTCCCTTGGTCCCTTGGTCCCTGCCACTGCTGCTCAGAGCTGAGGAAAGTAATATTGTTACAAATCAACAGGCCATTCATAAGGGAACCATGAATTGTAAGGCATACCAGGAGATTGTTTTAACAGAACTTCTAGCCATCAATCTAGGAGGTAAAGCTGGGCTGTAATGGGACTTTCAACAAGACAACGACCAAAAGCATTCAAACAAATCTACCACAGAATGGCTCAGGATAAAGAGGATGTGTGTTCTGGATTGGCCAAGTCACATTTTGAACTAAATCCAGTTGAGATGCTGTGGCAGGACCTGAAGCGGGGTATATGATTAAATAAACAAACAAATCATAATCTGTTGTCACTTATTACTTACTTGTTAACTAATAAATGGCGCTGTAGAACTGTTGTATAAAAGCAATATCACACTCGAGGTCGTGTGATATTGCTTAATTATCACTGCTAATGGAGGTGCCACAAGCTATTGACTGAAGAGGTTCACTTATTTTTGCACCTGCACTAATTTCTTCATTTAGTTGTCCTACTACACACATGATTCCCTCTAACCAACGTATGGAACTGGTCAATATAACCCTGTTATGTCAGATAAAGAAGAGGTTCTGATTAAATAAAGATTTCATGGTAAAAACAAAAAAATTATCTATAATGGACTTCACATTCTTTCAAGCAGCAATGTATATGTATTTTTGTTTTTCTCTCTTTTCAACATTT
>NC_137692.1:23910234-23912734 GCF_963989245.1 Nansenia antarctica | reverse complement strand
TGTGTGCGTATGCATGTGCGTGTGCGTGTGTGTGTGTCCATACATGTGTCTGTGTATGTGTGTGTGCGCGCGTGTGTGTACCCATTGAACTGAGAGACGGGGATCTAATGTACTGTGCATATATGAGGAGAGACCAAGCAGAACACCTGTGGCAACTTTGTCTGAATAAAAAAATAACAAGTGTCTTACAGTTCCCATGTGACCATATATATTTTATATAAGTACAAAAAAAACGACGACTGCTGAATTTCAGGGAATACATTCTATCAACATGCAGAGCCAACAAGCAGTGCTGCACTCTAGGAGGTTATAGATCAGTCAGTGCATTCAGGCCATTCAGAAATCTAAACTTGACTTCTTGGTTGAGAGGTTTAAGGTGCATAATGTGCAACGTTCAATGCCAAAGTCATTCGCAAAAGCTTTTGGGGGTTCTAGCGTCGTCTCTCAGTTCTGTCACCTGTGTGTGTGTGTGTGTGTGTGTGTGTGTGTGTGTGTGTGTGTGAGAGAGAGAGAGAGAGAGAGACAGAGAGAGAGAGAGAGACAGAGAGAGAGACAAAGACAGAGAGAGAGAGGGGGGGGGGAGACAGCTAAAGAGAGAGAGAGAGGGAGAGAGACAAAGAGAGAGACAGAGACACAGAGAGAGAGAGTATGTGTGTGTCGGTGTTGGTGTCTGTGTGTCTATGCATGCATATGTGTGTCTGTACAGGAAGCAGGTCTAGTGGTGGGACGGTTCAGGACAGTGCAGGACAGACACATGGACGGATAAGGTGATGGTGAGAAACTTCCTCCTGTATCCACATCTCCATTCGTCGGCACCCAGATAGATAGGCACTCTGCTAGTCAACGGCTGTCTTTGGAAGTGCTTCTGTGAGCGACTGCTGAGTAAAAAGGGATAGGGAGACATATCTGCACCACACAAAGAACTGAATAATGTTCTCATTCTCCATTCTCTCTCTCTCTCTCTCTCTGTCTCTCCCTCCCTCCAGTGTTTGTTACCTTTCACAGACACAAATGCCCATTATGACCTCCCTACCTACCCGCAATACAGAGTCTCCATCTCTGCCACACCGTTCACACCACAGCTGTAAGAATGTGCATCATAGGAACAAATAGGTATTTTCTAGCATCTCTTGCTGCCCTCCCTGTTTGATTCTGAAAAGTGAAATCAAGTTTTTTTCAAGTACTTTGTCACAGACAAAGTGAAGCTTTGGTGGGCCAGGAATAAATGGCCGCTTATACAGTTCCTGTAATTGAGAAGCACCTTTTTGATATTACAGTACATAAATGCACATTCTTACCCTGTGCGCGCGTGTGTGTGTGTGTGTGTGTGTGTGTGTGTATGGCTGGACCATAGTATGTGTTAGCTAGGAGTGTGTGTGTGTGTGTGTGCGTGTGTGTATGGCTGGACCATAGTATGTGTTAGCTAGGAGTGTGTGTGTGTGTGTGTGTCGTAGAGAGTAGAGGACTCACTCAGCAACTCAGAGAAGCACTTATTGCTACAGCGAATCATAATCATCAATCAGTTCATCAACCATGATGTCACTCAGGTACAACCATGATGTCACTCAGGTACAACCATGATGTCACTCAGGTACAACCATGATGTCACTCAGGTACGACCATGATGTCACTCAGGTACAACCATGATGTCACTCAGGTACGACCATGATGTCACTCAGGTACAACCATGATGTCACTCAGGTACGACCATGATGTCACTCAGGTACAACCATGATGTCACTCAGGTACGACCATGATGTCACTCAGGTACAACCATGATGTCACTCAGGTACGACCATGATGTCACTCAGGTACAACCACGCTCGGTAGGACCAGAGCAACCATAGTTGAACCTAACCTAACACACATCTCTTACATCTATTCAAAATCGTTTCTCCTAACAAATCGTTTTCTTTGTTTACAAAAGAACATTTGTCATCATCAGATCATAGAACGAAACAAAAAAACGGTATTTTTGTAATAATATTGCAGGTAAATACAGTTGATCACTATTACTAAACCAGACCACCTGGTCTGATCAACACATCATCATAAAAAAATAATAAAATGAAACACAAATAAAAGTCAGAAAATCATGTTTGCACTCAGTAACAAAACAAAGACCGCTAAGACCCGGTGGTATTGTTCTGTCGTACCAACCCTGGGTCCAATATGAAACACATGAACTGCGCTTGGTTTAGTTTGCCCAATTCGGTTGTTAAGTCTGACGTCAAACGTGACGTTTAGCAATTTCCGGGTCCAAACCAGAAATTCCCCGCACCAGAGTACCAGTGTACTACAGCGGTAGAATGACAGTTCAATAGTTTTTTAGACTCTGATCTATTCATACAACAAGGGACACAGCACTTTCCCGTTTTTCCCATATTTGTCAGCGTCTTTGAGCCTCGGAAAAGCGCTATACAAATATAATTTATTATTATTATTACCGCGGCATTTCGAAGAGAGCGCCTCAGCCAACTTTGGACCCAGAAACACGTCA
>NC_137692.1:23899842-23905034 GCF_963989245.1 Nansenia antarctica | reverse complement strand
AATTATTATGTGCATCTGATTATGACAGAATAGACATGTCTGTTGTAGACGGTAGTAAGAGGGAGTATGGGAATGAGGCTGAAGAATGCAGCTCTATGGTGTGTGTGTGTGTGTGTGTGTGTGTGTGTGTGTGTGTGTGTGTGTGGTGTGGTGTGGTGTGTGCACGTGTGTGTGTGGTGTGTGTGTGTGTGTGTGTGTATGTGTGTGTGTGAGAGACAGTCTAGTGTGTGTGTGTGTGTGTATGTGTGTGAGACGGTCTAGTGTGTATGTGTGTGTGTGTGTGTGTATGTGTGTGTGCGCGTGTGTGTGTGTGTGTGACTCACTTCTTAGCCCCCTTGTCTTCATCCTCGCAGTCTTTGAGTTTCCAGTCCATGATGTAGCCGATGACCGGGGAGGTGATCAGACACAACAGCTGCAGCACGCCAAAGATGGACGTATACACACTCACTGTGTGTGCGTGTGTGTGTGTGTGTGTGTGTGTGTGTGAGAGAGAGAGGGAGAGAGAGAGAGACAGAGAGAACAAGTTTATTTTTCCACATCATTTTCCAATGCTTCAAATAGCATGGTGTTCACAAGCAAGAGGAAGATGAGAGTGTTTGCGTGTCGCTTATGAGCGGGAGGTGAACCAGGCAAGTCTTCATGCTGACTGACACATGACACAGCCAATCAATATCAAGGGAAAAGATGGGAATGGGGAATGAGTGATAGGGCTTTCACACCGGCAAAGAACCGTGCCGGTTCGCGTTCGCGTTTGGGAACCTCCGAACGTTGGCGCTGTCTGGTGCTGTCTGGCGAACGAGCCCGCGTTCATATGAACGCGGGCTCGTTCGCCAGACAGCGCCAACGTTCGGAGGTTCCCAAACGCGAACGCGAACCGACACGGTTCTTTGCCGGTGTGAAAGCCCTATGAGTGCGCCCTGTGGTGGTCTGGTCTGAGGTGACTTACCCACTTCCATCTTCTGCACTGCAAAAGGAGCAAGTAGCCAGCGTGACAGGGAAGCAGAAGAGGACGAAGGAAGACAGAAGACCAAGAAGAGTTAGCAACAAGCGTCTGCCTGCCTTAGCTGGCGTGAGACTGCCTCAGAGGCAAAGAGCAAAGAGCAGAGATAGAAGAAGAAACATGAAATAGTCCCCAGGTGTTTCAACACACACACAGACACACACACACACACACACACACCTGTGTCGAGGTCTCCCTCGGTGAGGGACTTCAGGATGTTGTTCATGGCGCCCATGTAGAAGATGAGGCGTAGCTGGGTCACACACATGGTGATGAGGCTCAGCATGAAGATGGGACTGAAGATGCTCTTCATGAAGGACTGGGCTGGAGGAGAGGGAGAGAGGGAGAGAGGGAGAGAGGGAGAGAGGGAGTCAGGGAGAGAGGGAGAGAGAGAGAGAGAGAGAGAGAGAGAGAGAGAGAGAGAGAGAGAGAGAGAGAGAGAGAGAGAGGGAGAGTGAGAGATTTAATTGTAATAAAGAATAGTACAGAATCGTGGTGTTTTCCTCAAAACAGAGGGTTAATACATACTGTATACAACAGCCAACAACCTGTCTCTCTAATTTATGAACTACCCATAAACCTCAGGGGAGATGGAAACCGGAGGACAATGTAATGAATGGAATGAGGACTTGGGGTTAGGGTTAGGGTTTCCCCCCTGCTGTATACCTGTAGTCTGTCCAGTTCCTCCACAGGCACTTTTACCTGACAGGTAGCAGAGATGGCAGAGCCATTGAGGAACAGACTGTTGTCTAAATATTCGTGAATGATATATTCGTAAGGTCCCTGGCTGGCCAGGTTACATGTCGTAACGTTAGAATGATACGGTTCTGTGCCCCGCGGTGGCGTAGCGGTCTAAGCACTAGCCACTAGTGCAAGCTGCCCACCGGGGACTGGGATCGAATCCCGGTCTCGCCAGATCCGGATATGGTCGGGGCACACACAGGGAGCGGCATATTGAGCGGCCGCTCCAGAGGGCGGTATAGGACTATTTCCGGACAAGGATCCGTCGCGCAACAGCGCCCCTGGGGTGCCGGAATAACGGTGCTGGGCTCGAGGAGCCAGTCAGCTAGTCTGCCTGGCGATCTCCTCTGGGGCTGCCGGCCACGGGGTCGTGCGGCGGATCCTACGCAATAGGCAGGGGATAATTGGATGCTAGGTTGGGTTCAATTGGATACCAAATTGGGTGAAAAAGGGATAAAATCTGAAAAACAAATTTATTAAAAAGAATGATACGGTTCTGTCTCCGTTTAGGGTAGTTCAGAGATATTGAGCGTCAAAGTTTTTACATTCCATTATGTTCTGTGAGATGGAACCTTTGTATTTTATTAATTACAAACTCAAAAATGTCAACATTTTAAAAATAACACCACACAGGCATTAATAAACACCTAATGGATCAGATTATGTAAAAAAACTCAATTTTGACCAAAAATTGAGATAGAACCTTATAATTCTAACGTCACGTGTTGTCTAAATATCCGTGTGGTCCCTGGCTGGCCAGGTGACATGTGCGTGGGGGGGGGGGGTAGCAGTAAAAGAGGGGCCAGGGGGTCTTGTCACATTAATCATCTACTGGTCCCAAAGCCGTAAACGGGACATGGTTGACGCCACACGGCGGTCAGTGGAAAACCACACAGATGGTCACACGCATTTATTACCTGGTGCTGCAGGTTTGTTTCCCCATGGTTAGTTTGTTGAGACCCCCCCCCCCAACCCCCCCCCCCCCCCCGCTCTCTCTCTCTCATTAGAGTCAACTTGTTAATTTAGTTTCTGGCGGGCCAAGCGAAGATGACAATGACAAATGACAAAGATAATTTGTCAAGGGGCGGCTGTGGCACAGGAGGTAGAGTCGCCGTCTAATGATCGCAAGGTTGGCAGATCGGCGGTTCGAGCCCCGGCTGGCCACATGTCGAAGTGTCCTTGGGCAAGACACTGAACCCCAAATTGCTCCCAGTGAGCGGGCCGGCGCCTTGCATGGCAGCTTGCCGCCATTGGTGTGTGAATGTGTGTGTGAAGGGGTGAATGAGAGGCCGTTGTAAAGCGCTTTGGAATAAGGCATAGCTATATAAGTGCAGTCCATTGGACATTCGGAGGACAGGGTGTTTTTTGGTTGAAGAGAGTTTGGGGTTATTTTCTTTTCTGTCTTTTGTCCGAAGGTCTATATGGCTGTTGAGCTCCACTGTAACCATCACAGTGTTGCAATACAGTTGTGTTCAACTCCAAAGCCTCTCTCTCTCACGTGTTGAAGCAAACAGCCTTGCACATCCCAGTAGCTCTGAAGCTGAAGCTGAAGCCTGGTCTGGATCACGCAGCCTAATGCAACCTGTCTCCTACCACTGGGTCTTCCCTGGCCTGACGCCTAGATTCCATTCTAGAACACAATGTGACCAATAACACCAAGACCATACAGACAGATTGTTTTTACACACCAACTATAGTAAGCAACACAGAGAAGATCGTGAGCTTAGAATTCTAAGGTTCTATCTCCGTTTAGGGCAGTTCAGAGATATTGAGCGTCAACGTTTTTACATTCTATTATGTTTTGTGAGATGGAACCTTTGTATTTTATTAATTACTAACTCAAAAATGTCAACATTTTAAAAACAACACCACACAGGCATTAATAAACACCTAATGGATCAGATTATGTAAAAAAACTCAATTTTGACCAAAATGGAGATAGAACCGTAGAATTCTAACGTCACAAAGTGTTGACTTCAGCAGCCAAATGGAACTGGCCTGGGCCCAGATCTGTAAGTGCTTACGCCAACTCCCAAGGCCAGGAGGCTGCATTGTCTTGCCATACATGCGTGGCGTCGGGCCAAAGCATATTTCAACATCAACCTGGACCCCAGCCAACCTACAATGTAATCAATGTGTTGCTCAGCGGCTGGTTGGTTGGTGAGACACACAAGCAAAGAGAGGCAGAGGAAAGGGAGGATGGTGGAGTTAAAAATCTGAGAAATAGAAAGGAATATATATGTATATGTGTTAAGGTACATGTGGGAATACGGTGCATGTGGGAAAAATAGGGTTAGGGTTAGGAAATGTATGCCCTAACCCTAGTTTTCCCACATGTACCGTATTCCCACATGTACCGTAACATATACATATATATATATACAGTACCAGTAAAAAGTTTGGACACACTTCCCCATTCAATTGACCGTCACTGTTTATATTGGGATTTGTCATTCTTGTTTCATGCATCACAACCAGCCCTTGTTTGGGTGTCAGGAGGAGAGTCAGAGTGTAAAAGTCTGTTGGAACAAAATGCCTAACAACAACTACCTTCACTGGCATTGGAATGATGAGTGAGCAAAAAAACTGGAGAGGCATAGTGTGTGTGTGCGTTTGCATGTGCATGTTTGCATGTGCATGTGCGTGTGCATGTATGTGTGTGTGCGTGCGTGCGTGTTTGCATGTGCGTGTGCATGTGCGTGTTTGCATGTGTGTGTGCGTGTGCGTGCGTGTGTATGTGTGTGCGTATGCGTGTGTATGTGTGTGTGTGTGTGTGTGCGTGTGTGTGTGTGTGTGTGTGCATGTGTGTGTGTGTAAGGGCCTGGCAGCTGAAGGGGTTGGAGCAGAGCCAGTGTCCGGGGCCTCCTGATACAGGGAACTTGTCCAGCTGAGCTACTGATGAACACCATGGGCATCCCGTCTGCATGATGACCTCCCAGGCCCTGCTAACTGCTGCCTGGCCTCTGCCCCTTCCCCTACTGCCCCCCCCCCCCCACACACACACACACCCTCTTTGTCCCCCCCCCGGCCCCTGGCCCTCAGCGCACAGCCTCGGAGCAGGAGGAGGATTCTAGGAACTCGGTCCGAATCGATTCCACGGTCCGCTTGGTACCAAAGAGCCCCTACTGGGATCAACATCGCTGAGAGTTTACCCCCCCCCTCTCGGCCCGGGTCAGAGGGGGGGGGAGGCAGGTGAGGCAGGGTGAGGCGGGTGGGAGGGTGTCGCGGTGGGAAACGGGGGAGAGAGAGAGGGGCACAGGGGGGGGATGTTGATGTTTCAGTGGAGAAACAAGGGGGAAGTTTTGGGGCTAGTTTGGTGGGTTGTAGCTAATTGCATGCTACAGATCTGGGTTAGTGGAGGCAGAGTTCACGGCGGTTGTTGTGGGGTTGTGTTGAGGGTTCTGAGACGGAGGCAGAGGCCTTGGTTCCCCTCAGACAAGCTGGCAGCCCA
>NC_137692.1:23882342-23884842 GCF_963989245.1 Nansenia antarctica | reverse complement strand
TCATCCCCTCTGCTCATTTCATTCTCCCTCCTCCTCTCCCTCCCTTACCCTGCCCATCCCTCTCGCTTCTTTCTCTCTTAACCATCCGCTCCTTCTCTCCCCTCTGCAGTAGATACATAAGCGACCTTGGGTCTGTGAAAGGCGCTATATAAATGTCAGTTATTATTATTATTATTATTATTATTACGTGACAGAATCCGAGGCTTCTGGAGGGGTGTCCAGAAATATAGCCCGGGTGAGCCCCTCAACCAGGTCTCGGGTGGTAAAAGGGTAGCCCCTCAACCAGGTCTCGGGGTGGTAAAAGGGTAGCCCCTCAACCAGGTCTCGGGGTGGTAAAAGGGTAGCCCCTCGGCCCCGAGCCTGGTGGAGTGGAGAGGAAACAACAACCCGTACCGCGAAGAACAGAATCCCGAGCGTCCCACTCACCGTGAGCGACGTGAAGGTCATGCACATGCCCCCGAACCCGTTTAGCGCCAGGGCCACGAAGATCAGGACAGACAGATCTGTAAACAGGAAGAAGAACAAGGACAAAATGTTGATTGCAAAATAACACAGGGGAGGATTACTACCACAGCAGTTTGATACCGTTCCTCATTCCGTTCCATGCATTTGGACCTTTGGGGACAGAGCCTTCAGCGTAGCCGCACCTACCCTCTGGAACTCCCTCCCCTCAGTGATCCGCAACGCCCCCACCCTGGACTTCAAACTAGCCCTCAAAACTCATCTGTTCTCCAAGGCCTTTGTCCCCCTAGTCATTGTTTCAGTTTTGTTTTGTTTGTTTTCTGTTTTGTCTGTCCGATCATTCCCCTGTAAAGCGTCCTTGGGCTCTTTGAAAGGCGCTATATAAATTAAAGTTATTATTATGCATTACACTGAGCCCGTCCTCCGATGTCTACCTCCACCAGCCTCCCCTAGCTACAATAGGTGACATCATAATGTGTGACATCATAATGTGTGTGTAAAGGAGAAGTACGTACTCTGGGGATCGCTGGCTCCATAGGCGATCAGGATACAGGAGAAGGCGAAGCAGGCGCTGGAACCACCAAGAACAGAAGGCTTTAGTTCATGTGCAGAGGCACACACACACACACACACACACACACACACACACACGCACATACACACACACACACACACACACACACACGCAAACACACACACACACATACACACACACACACACACACACACACACACACACACCGCACCCAACCCCACCCTCACCCCACTCCCTCCCTCTCTCCCTCCCTCTCTCCCTCCCCCTCCCCCTCCCTCCCTCCCTCCTTCCCTCTCCCTCCCCCTCCCTCCCTCTCTCCCCCTCCCTCCCTCCCTCTCTCCCTCTCTCCCTCCCTCCCTCCCTCTCTGTCTCCCTCCCTCCCTCCCTCTCCCCCTCCCTCCCCCCCTCCCTCCGTCTCCCTTCTTACCTGCCGAGCAGACGCAGCTTGCGGGGTCCGTACTTGTCCATGACGATGCCCAGCGGGAGGGTGATGGCGCTGAGCAGGAAGGAGCCCACGGTGAAGGCCAGGTTCAGCATCTCGTCCTGGTCCTTGCAGATGGGCCAGCCGTTCATCTTCAGGTACTCCTCCTCCTCCCTCTGGGCCTGGGTGGGCGTGGCCACGGTGGTGTTCAGGTCCGAGGCGTTGAGGCTGGAGCCGTTACCTGGGTAACCAGGTAAGGTAAGGAACACATGGAATGGAAAGAAGAAATGGAAGAAAGAAAAAAAGAAGAAGAAGAAGAAAAAGGTTTGGTTATTATGAGAACCGCAGAGCACACACACACACACACACACACACACACACACACACACACACACACACACACGTATGAACGAATGCACACACACACATGTTTGTATGAACTCACACACACACACACACACACACACTGTTACCATAATGACACACCTTGACACAGGTTTGATTATTATGAGAACACACACACACACACACACACATATGAACGAATGCACACACACACATGTATGAACGAACTTACGCCCACACACACACACACGCGCACGCGCACGCCCACACACACACACTGTTACCACAATGACACACCTTGACACTCCTTTATACAAACAGGTACTATAGCTGCTCTTCTCTGAGGATTTCTAAGAAAGGTCAACTTAGGTCTTAGAAAAACAATGGACCTAAAGAACAGGTGAACAGGTGTGTGTCCATACAGGTCCGTCACCCCGCACGCCCCCGGGTGTTTGACTGACAGCTCAGTGAGCCTGGTAAAGGTCAGGGGTCAGGTGAGCAGGCTGGGTGGCGTGTGGATAACCAGGCAGCAGAAAATAGCTGCTGAACTTTAACTGAACTCCCAAAGCACAGGAACTCCATGTCTACATAACACACACACACACACACACACACACACACACACACACACACACAGCTCTGCTTAAATGCCCCCCCTCCCAGTGGATTAAGCTAGCCAGTCTATGTTTATGTCTGTTTATATCACACTACTGATAAAGTAACTGTGTTGTTTTGAG
>NC_137692.1:23848993-23871493 GCF_963989245.1 Nansenia antarctica | reverse complement strand
ATGTAAAAAAAAAAACTGAATTTTGACAAAAATAGAGATAGAACCTTATAATTCTAACGTCACGATTTGTTTCACTGCACTCATAACGACATAAGTAGGCCAACGGCGTTGAAACACTACAGGGTAACCTTTCCCTCGCTGCTCTGAAATGTCCTTGGCTGGGATCTGGATTTTTATTTTGGGATTTCTGCCCTGTCGCAACAAGCTCTGCTGTCTAGTCTGCTGCATCTCCGCTTTTCTTTTTCACATCTCTGGAATTCACTCCGCTTGTTGGGTTATGAAGTCATCATGTCCCTAAGCAGCTTTATGGTGATTCCATATCAAAGCGTGGAGAAGGAAATAACAGAACACTTATCCCATTATCCCCATGACTACACAACACAGGGTTGTGGAATACTATGGAATGTTTGTGTTACGGTACATGTGGGAATACGGTACATGTGGGAAAACTAGGGTTAGGATTAGGTGCTACGTCGACTTGGTACATGATGGCATGTCTAACCCTAACCCTACCCCTACCCCTAACCCTAATCCTAACCCTAACCCTAATCCTAACCCTAACCCTAACCCTAACCCTAATCCTAATCCTAACTCTAACCCTAACCCTAGCACCTAGCACCCCTAACCCTAGTTTTCCCACATGTACCGTAACATTTGTTCTGTTTATGTGTATTTAACCAAGACTGGGAACATAATGTCATGCAATTGACCAAACTTTTTTTTTCTCTTTTATGTTTTTTGCATATTACAAATGTTGAAGTGTTGAAGTGCCCACTCAATTAAATACAACAAACAACAGTTTTAGGATCACTAAAATAGGCTACTTATAATTTGTGAATTGGATTCACTGAATCATCTGCCATAGGCTACTGGGTTAGTGAAACATGGCTTGTAAACCAATTTACGTTTTAGGACGTGTTCAAATGCAAGGACCGTGTGATCATCTAATTATGTGTAGTTATGTGTTTTTAGCATATTGTTGTTCTATCAGCATGTTGTGATGTGCTAAACATGCAGTTAGATGTTTGTAGCTAAATTCCTTTTTAACACTAGCCTACTAGCAGCTGTTTTGCGTGTGTTTTGATTCAGAGCGAGTTTCTCCGCTATTTGGTTTAAGGTGTACCAACATTCAAATAAGCATATCTTCAACTATTTTCAGATTTCATGTGTCTATGACACATCATTTGAAAGCTTACAAACTTTCATAATCTGGAAAAAACATTGCCCTAAAAAATGACAATGCCCTACTTGGGGACTTTTTTTTTTTTACCAGACCCTGTCACATGTTCTCATTTGCAGCAACGACCTGGGGGATACAGTCGTTGCAGGTGAGAGGAGGAGGGGGTTAATGAACCAATTGAAAGCCAGGGATGATTAGGCGGCCATGATAGGATGAGGGCGGGACTGGGAATTTAGGCAGGACACCAGCATGTTAGATGGGATACTCTTGGGATGAGTGCCATGGGATATCGTGAGTTTAGAATGATAAGGTTCTATCTCCGTCTAGAATTCTAAGGTTCTATCTCCGTTTAGGGCAGTTCAGAGATATTGAGCGTCAAAGTTTTTACATTCCATTATGTTCTGTGAGATGGAACCTTTGTATTTTATTAATTACTAACTAAAAAATTGTCAACATTTTAAAAAATAACACCACACAGGCATTAATAAACACCTAATGGATCAGATTATGTAAAAAAAAAACTCAATTTTGACAAAAATGGAGATCCTAGAACCTTATAATAATTCTAACGTCACGATATGTAATGACTCAGAAGGATATAAACTTATGCTGCCCAGGTTTCTCCAAGCTGTTTGCTTTAGCCTGACTAAGGGTCAGAATAAGAATATTCCACAAACACAAATACAGCTGGGATCCTCCGGAGCATACATGTGCCCCAGACTCCTCCCCCCCATGTTCCAAACCCCGCCCCGCCCCTCTCCCATTGGCTGTGAATGACACAGCTAAGAACCCCGCCTCTCTCCCATTGGCTGCGAGTGACACAGCTCAGAACGACTCCACGTGAGTTCCAAGTTCCAGCCGGTTCGAACCAGTGCGCGCGAGATTCATTCTCCCGTTTCCCGTTCATTTTTTTGTCTCTCCATCACTCGTCGCATGTTCATCATATCTATCCCCTGACACGAATACATACCCGAATACCTGTACATTCCATAGGCCTAATAATCAAAATAATAATCATAATAATAATAAATAATAATATGAATAATATAATATAATAATAATAAGATATAATAATAATAATAATAATAATAATAATAAAATAATAATCAAATTAAAATGTGTTGACATCAATATCATTTTTATTGCCAATAATAAACACCAACGAATGACAAAATATGGATGACTGACACATACCTCCAGGCTACAGACACACAGCCTCTCTCCTCCGCCTTAGACTCTTAGAGATGGAGACTAATTGCATAACAATGCATTTCTCATGCAACCACTGTAGCATTTAATCATTGTCATTGTCATTTTATTGTTTTATTTTATTTCATTTTCTTATTTGCAGGGGGACCCCCACGAGGACATGTTGTTCCTTCACATGATCGTATTCATGAAGCCAGACTATACCTTATGGACCAGGCAGCAGCTATGCGTCTAAATGCAAATATGTCTTTTGTCTCTTGTCTTAATGGGTCTCTCCTCATGCTCAGATAATAAGACAATAACAGACTTCTATATCCTGCAGCCCTCTAAACTGGTCTGAACTGGACTGGAATCATCACCCTGCACAATGCAATGCTCTCCCCTCCCTCCCTCTCTCTGTCTCTGTCTCTCTCTCTCTCTCTCTCTCTCTCTCTCTCTCTCTCTCTCTGTCTCTCTCTCTCTCTGTCTCTCTGTCTCCCTCCCTCCCTCCCCTCCCTCCCTCCCTCCCCTCCCTCTCTCTCCCTCCCTCCCTCCCTCTCTCTCCCTCCCTCTCTCTGCCTCCCTCCCTCCCTCCCCTCCCTCTCTCCCTCCCTCCCTCCCTCCTCTCCCTCTCTCCATCCTTCCCTCCCTCCCTCCCTCCCTTTCTCTCTCCCTCCCTCCCTCCCCTCCCTCCCTCTCTCTCTCCCTCCCCTCCCTCCCTCCCTCTCTCCCTCCCTCCCTCCCTCCCTCCCTCCCTCCCTCTCTCCCTCCCTCCCTCCCCCCTCTATCCCTCCCTCCCTCCCTGCCTCCCCCCCTCCCTCCCTCCCCCTCCCTCCCTCCCTCCCTTCCTCCCTCCCTCCCTCCCTTCCTCCCTCCCCCTCTCCCTCTCTCTCCCTCCCTCTCTCTGTCCCTCCCTCCCTCCCTCCCTCCCTCTCTCTCCCTCCCTCTCTCCGTCCCTCCCTCCCTCCCTCCCTTCCTCCCTCCCCCCCTCCCCCCCTCTCTCTCTCTCTCTCTCCCTCCCTCTCTCCGTCCCTCCCTCCCTTCCTCCCTTCCTCCCTCCCTCCCTCCCCCTCTCTCTCTCTCTCTCCCTCCCTCTCTCCGTCCCTCCCTCCCTCCCTCTCTCTCTCACCCTCAGCTGTTCAGTATCAACACACACCGCCTTGCATAGGAATACCCTCGCCTGTTCGCAACAAAGAGTCAATTACCAACACAGATTTACAGATTTTCAATTATTTCCTTTGTTGATGCGGTTATCTGTTGTTTCATTCAATCAGCTTAAATAAAGAACAATAATTGAATCAGGCTCCTGGTGAATAGATCCAATCATGATCATGAGAAACTATTTGAACTCGTCAGCAAGTTACTATAACAGAGCATGCATGCAAGCAAATAAATAAACGGATGTACATTATTTACATAACACATAATTAACAGCTATCACAATAAACAATAGCACCTAAAACATCAAAGCAACGTGAACTATTTGGGCAGTTTTTTTGTTTTTTTAAGTCTTTTTAAATCTTATAACAATTATATTCCATTGTCCAGGCAGCAGTAATACTGTCATAAGCAATAGTTACCTCCTCTATTCATAAAGCATAACTGTTAACTATAATTGCATGTAACGGAAAAAAGTTGAACCATTGAACACAAAACAACAATGGCCTGTACTGAACATATAAACCCATAAACCCTCTATCTGCAGAATTAAATCCATCGGATTGTTTAAAAATGAACATGACTGACAGCAATTTACACAGACAATAATAATAACGCAATGACATAATGTTCAAATGTTGCATTTTTTAAGTTTTTAGTCTGATCATGGATGCATTGCAACAATGTTGCATGGTTTTGTAACACTGTGTTCCGGGTATCAGATCTTACTGTACATAGGCTACTAATACTAACTGTCATTTTTTCCAAAAGATGATTTTGTACAATCTAAGCTCCTGATGATTACATGCTACACATCATTGCACAAGTCTAAGATATAACGTGTGTCCAGTAATGTATTGTCATTTCGTGACGTTAGAATTCTAAGGTTCCATCTCCGTTTAGGGCAGTTCAGAGATATTGAGCGTCAAAGTTTTTACATGCCATTATGTTTTGTGAGATGGAACCTTTGTATTTTATGAATTACTAACTCAAAAATGTCAACATTTAAAAAAATAACACCACACAGGCATTAATAAACACATAATGGATCAGATTATGTAAAAAAAACTACATTTCGACAAAAATGGAGATAGAACCTAATAATTCTAACGTCACGATTTCTAATAAAGTGGACAAAACAGAGACATTCCTTAGAATAAAAAACAGTTAAGCATCCTTGGGTGTGCGGGTAGGGTACCATACCTGGCTCTGCTGAATCACACACAAGGTTGATGGACTCTCCTCTCTGAAGCCTCTCTGTGGATGTGTTGATGTTATTCAAACAACAAAGGACACCTAACTGCAGACACTTATTCAATCTTTGCTTTCTGTGCATCAATATTTCCTCTCCCTTCCTTCCATCTCCCGACCGATTCCCCGTTTTTATATTCGCTCCGATCGCTACACAAACAACCCCGCGTCCCTATTGGCCAGCTCCTGAGCTAGAGGCCGGCGCCAGCCAATCAGAGCGCGTTAAAATGTGGAAATAAATATTTAATAAACTCGTTTAATAAAAAGAGTCCGTGAATGTTTTGACACAAAACATGTCATGAAGGCAGTTATGGTACATTAGACGATGAGATCATTAATTAATAAAGAACAGATGGTGAAATAATTCTAAATGTCAATGTTTACCCGTAGCTCTCGTATTTTTCGTTTTTTTTTTTACTTCCTTATTATGGTTTAATTATTATTATTAAACACATTTTGGCTGACACAATGCTAACTTTTCTCTCGAATTGTAACATTAAGATTGGATGGTAAACATAATTCCGAAATACATTGTAAGATACAACTATGTCTACAGTATTGACTGATTTACACTTCCCAGGTGAGAATGACGTCTGTTGAATCCCTAATGTCCCCTGTTGAATACAATTAAAAACCAAACATTCATTTCATCTGTTTAATCATCTCACAGGTCAGGCTACACGACAAACTGTTTCCTCATATTGTTTTACAGTTAGAAAATAAACTGGGGAGAACACCATGTCCTCATGTACCACAGACAAAGATGCGAGACAAAAGCACTGCATAAAAGTTTGCATTGAGGACGCCATCTAGTGGTAGAAGTTAATACTCTCAGTGGCAACTTTATAAATGGCTCAAGATGTATCTATCAATCTCTTTCAGCAATACATCCCCTCTTTCATCTATCTATCTATCTATCTATCTGTCTGTTTGTCTGTCTGTCTGTCTGTCTGTCTGTCTGTCTGTCTGTCTGTCTGTCTGTCTGTCTGTCTGTCTGTCTGTCTGTCTGTCTGTCTGTCTGTCTATCTATCTATCTATCTATCTATCTATCTATCTATCTATCTATCTATCTATCTATAGGCCTATACCTATCATACCTTCTCTCATCTACCTGCCAATAAGCTAACCATCTTGTATCCACTGATACATCTACATTTATTTAAACTAACCAGAAAATAGTCTATCTAATCTATCGCCTATCTTTAGAATATTTCCACAACCAAAATAAGACTGTGCAAGCCCACAAAAGTTTCTTCTGGGACTTGTTTTTTCTAGTTGTGTGCAGACTTGAACTTCCCTACTGCTCACATGCATGACATGACAGTTTGTTAGGAACAGCAAGTCACTTCCCTTTACTAGAGAGCAGCAGGGGAGGCTGGTGGAGGGAGACATCAGAGAACATGCTCGTTTTAATGCATGGAATGGAATGAGCAATGACATTGGTAACAGATCGTGACGTTAGAATTCTAAGGTTCTATCTCAATTTTTGTCAAATCTTTTTTTTTTTTTTACAGAATCTGATCCATTAGATGTTTATTAATGCCTGTGTGGTGTTATTTAAAAAATGTTGACATTTTTGAGCTAGTAATTCATAAAATACAAAGGTTCCATCTCATAAAACATAATGGAATGTAAAACGTTGACGCTCAATATCTCTGAACTGCCCTAAACGGAGATAGAACCTTAGAATTCTAAGCTCACGAGATGTCTACCTCCACCTGCAGTACATTAATCCTCCCCAACTTTCACAATATCATTGTATCAAACATCATTGTATTGACCGTCTACCTAATGATAGCTCAGTAAAGCACTGATTGACCTATGTACACTGATAACGAAATATATTATGTTTAGAACATAACGTACATGCATACATCTAAACACAATGAAACACTAGTAACAATTTCTCCCAAAGGTGCAAAAACAACAACCCCATTATATGACAGCTTCAACATCTTCTGAACAACATGGAAAATCAACACAAATCAGAGAGCATCAAGTCCAGTGGAGGCTAGTGGAGGTAGAAATAGGAGGACCTTTGTAGGCTCATTGTGATGCACGGAACAGAATAAGGGAATGTATCAACTACACGTTTGGCAGGAACACAGTCTGTCTGTTCAAACTTATGTCGTCCAAAAGACGAATACTCTTCCGTAGCCTCAGGGCTAAAACTCAGAGGCTGTCAAGAGGCTGTCAGCAGCGATCAGGCTTATAAACAGGCTTATAAACAGGCTTATAAACAGGCTTATAAACGGGCCTACTGAGGTCTTTGTTTACCCCCAAGCACACCCCACGTACCCAGACTACCTGCCGTTAAGCTCACAGTCACTTTACTCTTGTAATCTGATCCATTAGGTGTTTATTAATGCCTGTGTGGTGTCATTTTTAAAATGTAGATTTTTTTTTGTTAGTAATTAACAAAATACAAAGGTTCCATCTCACAGAACATAATGGAATGTAAAAACTTTGACGCTCAATATCTCTGAACTGCCCTAGATGGAGACAGAACCGTATCATTATAAGATCACGACTTGCATAATGGGATGTAACAATAAACTTGAAATGTTAGTTTGATACCATTCTTCATTCCCTCCTGCATTACAACGTTCCTCCTGATTTCTACCTCCACCAGCCTCCCCTGCAGTACATACATCCTCCTTTTAACCCTTCTAACCCTTTTAACCATCACCCTTTTAACCATAACCCTTTCACAATATCCTTTTAATTCTGCCGAAGCACATAGTTTCACATCCCTATCTCCCCAAAATCTTTATTTTGACCATGAATCTTCAAAGAAAGAAGAAGATTCAAGATCAAGATCAAGAAAAAGTTCACCAGTATAACTCATCATTATTATATTTCCCCAATGTCCTCTTAGGGTTAGGGTTAGAGATGTAAACAATTGCAGAGTTGAAAACTTACCACTAAAAGTAACAATAAAGTAATGCTTGGATAGATATCTATTCAACAGAGAAAATCCCTCATACTGTAGAACCCTACAAGGCGTGCTTGTAAACCAGCCATAGCTGGAGGTTTCCATTAGATGGCAGCGATATTCTAACGACAGCTCAGTAAAGCACTGATTGACCTATTACATTTTTCTTTGACCTATTACTCTCTGAACATCAACCATCTTAAAAAAACAAGAAACAATAATAACAATATTTCCTGAATGTGCAAAACAACCCCGTTATATGACAGCTTCTTGCTTCAAACAACTACTGAACAACATGGAAAATCAACAACGCAACGAGAGTGCATTAAGTGCAGGGGAGGCTAGTGGAGGTAGAACTCGGAGGACATCTCTCATCGTAATGCACGGAACGGAATGAGGAATGGGAACAACCACACGATTTCTACCTCCCACAACTTCCACTGATGGGAGTCTAACCTCAGTCTAATCTCAGTCTCAGAGAGAGAGAGAGAGAGGTGGAGGTGGAGGTGGAGGTGGTCTGGAGTCACACGCACACCTTAATGTCCAGGTGAGAGCGGCTCTTTGAGAAGTCCTTTAGTCTCTTGACTCCCCCCTTAGTAAACTTGTTGTCAAACATCCTGAAGAGAGAGAGAGAGACAGAGAGAGAGGGAGAGAGAGAGAGAGACAGAGAGAGAGAGAGAGAGAGAGAGAGAGAGAGAGAGAGACGAGATGAGAAACACATGTGGTAAGAACAACAGGGGTAGAGGGGATGGAAACGTCTTGCACTGTATACACAACAATGCAAAGGAAGGCTTTAGAAACAGTCAATTAAAGAGTATGTGTATGTGTGTATGTGTGTGTGTGTGTGTGTATGAACATGTGTGTGTGTGTGTGTGTGTGTGTGTGTGCGTGTGTGTGTGTGTGTGTGTGCCTCTACTCACCAGAGTTCTTCTAGTGTATTGTTCTCCATCAGGGCTTCTATCAGAACCTCCGCCCCCTCGTCAGTGATCTGGTTGTCACGAAGCCTGGAGAACACAGCAGCACGTCAGCGACTAAGCTACTACCACATCATCCAAATAACAACACTGTCAAACGCTGAACAAACTGTCAAACACTGAACAAACTGTCAAACACTGAACAAACTGTCAAACACTGAACAAACCGTCAAACACTGAACAAACTGTCAAACAATATCCTCTACAAAATCCAGAGCTGCGTCATGTTCACCTGATATCCTTTAGCGTGCGATTGGTCTTCAGCAGGTCAGCCAGGCACGCCGCCCCCAAGTCCCCGATCTGGTTAATCGCCATCCTACAAAACACAGGATGACGGATTGATAGAACGATTGAGTGTGAAGGAGATCTACATTCAATGTTTATTCATTACAGTAAGATCACCTCACTGTTCGATACCATTTACATTTTTGGCATTTAGCAGACGCCTTATTCCAAAGCGACTTACAATCAATACATTTGAATACTAAGCAAGTGAATCA
Source organism: Nansenia antarctica (assembly GCF_963989245.1). Taxonomy (NCBI): domain Eukaryota; kingdom Metazoa; phylum Chordata; class Actinopteri; order Argentiniformes; family Microstomatidae; genus Nansenia; species Nansenia antarctica. Next base: position 23,862,307 of record NC_137692.1, on the reverse strand, counting down.
TCAATCCACCAGTCGTAGCAGGAAGAGTAATCTAGCTCAGGCCCTTGTGAAAAAACCTTCTTCTATCACCTTCTTCTAAACCTAGTTTTTTTGGGGGGGGGTTTTGGTTTTTGACACTGGAGAAACAGAGAAACAGTACAAGAGGGGGCAATAGCAGTTTTTAGGGACACAGTAGAGGGGAAAGCAGGTGTCTTCAGGAGACGCAGTGCTGAGGGGCAGAAGATGTCTCAGGGGGAGCAGTTAAGGTGTAACCACTCCTCATTATGTTCCACGCATCACAACGAGTAGCCTCCTCCGATTTCTACCTCCACCAGCCTCCCCTAATGGGGAAGTGTGTCCAAACCTTCGACCGGTTCTGGTTCCGTACGTACCTGAGGTCCACTACTGTGTGGTTGTCTTTCAGTCCCTCCGCCAGGATCTTCAGGCCCTCACAGCCCAGACCCGTCCTCACGATCCTGCAGGCAGAACAATAACAGTCTGAGATACTTTTCATGTTTCTATTTCATCTCTCTAGCGCCTAAGGCAATTTTCACTGACTCGCTGGACATCACAGACACACAGACAGACACAGACACAGACACACAGACACAGACACAGACACAGACACAGACACAGACACAGACACACACACACACACACACACACACACACACACACACACACACACACAGGCACACATTGTACAACCCACATCCTGGATCCTGTGCATAAGATCAATGAACTTTGACCTGACTGATCTGATCCATCTGAGCGTGTGTGTGTGTGTGTGTGTGTGTGTGTGTGTGTGTGCCTGTGTGTGTGTGTGTGTGTGTGTGTGTGTGTCTGCGCCTGTAAGCCTCCAGTCCTCCACTCACCACAGCCTCTCCACCCGGCAGTCAGGACTCCTGAGGACGCTGGCCAACACCGCCGCCCCCTCCAGCCCCAGGGGGTTCTGGGCCAGCCTGGAGGGAGGACACGGGGAACACATCGTGACGTTAGAATTATAAGGTTCTATCTCCGTTTTTGTAAAAATTGAGTTTTTTTACATAATCTGATCCATTAGGTGTTTATTAATGCCTGTGTGGTGTTATTTTAAAAATGTTGACATTTTTGAGTTAGTAATTAATAAAATACAAAGGTTCCATCTCACAAAACATAATGGAATGTAAAAACTTTGACGCTCAATATCTCTGAACTGCCCTAAACGGAGATAGAACCTTATCATTCTAAACGGAGATAGAACCTTATCATTCTAAGCTCACGTAATGCTAAAATACTATATCTTACAACTAAAAACATTAATAGCAAGACACAATCTCTCTCTCTCCATCTGTCTGTCTCTCTCTCTCGTTCTATCTCTCTCTCTCGCTCTCTTTTCCTGGGTCACTGAACACATTAAACTTAGAAACCACTACTACTACAGTACATACTGTGACATGCTAATGTGTGTTCTTTTTAAGCCTGATTTAAAGAGAACAGCATCAACACACAAAAGTGAGTTATACACACACACACACACACCCACACACGCACACATACACACCCACACCCACACACACACACACACACACACACACACCACACACACACACACACACACACCACACACACACACACACACACACACACACACCACACCCACACACACACACACACACAGCCACACACACACACACACCCACACACACACACACACACACCCACACACACACACACACACACACACACACACACACACACACACACACACACACACACCTCAGGGTGCTGAAGAGAGGTAACACCGGCAGCAGCCTCCTCAGTCCCTCCGCGTCCAGCCCCTGGGACTCCAGGTGGAGCTCCTGCAGGTCTGGGATCAGCTGCAGCAGGAAGGCCAACTCGCTCCAGTCCCTCTTAACAGGACCAGACTGATCCGAGACCTGCTCCTGGGCCAGGACCCGTAGCCACGCCTGCAGCCGCTGGGCCAGGCCCGGGTCCTGGGCTTCGTACAGGCAGTGGCAGACGTTCACCTGCAGGGTACGTACAGGAATCTTGAGGTTAATTTGAAAGTGACAGTTGGATCTAAGTGACAGTTGGATCTAAGTGACAGTTGACACTAGAAAAGCCGTGTCTATGTTACCTACCTGTCTCTCTGGACTGAGACGGCCGCTCTGGAGCTGAGCGTGGAGCAGGGGCAGGAGGAAGGGAGGCAGGGGAGGGAGAGAGGGAGGAGGAGAGAGGGATGAGGGAGAGGGAGAGGAGCGTTTGGAAGAAGAAGATTCTTTCCGGAAGAGTCCATCCAGGATGAAGCGGGTTTGAGGCACCAGGAGACCAGACACAAACCTGACAGGAAGTAGAAGAAAAAGATCATAAAGATTCTAGAGTGTTGGGATTTGATGATAAAGTGAATGAGAAATACATAACATATATCGTGACGTTAGAATTATAAGGTTCTATCTCAATTTTTGTCAATATTTAGTTTTTTACATAATCTGATCCATTAGGTGTTTACTAATGCCTGTGTGGTGTTATTTTTTAAAATGTTGACATTTTTGAGTTAGTATTCATAAAATACAATGGTTCCATCTCACAAAACATAATGGAATGTAAAAACTTTGACGCTCAATATCTCTGAACTACCCTAAACGGAGATAGAACCTTATCATTCTAAGCTCACGATATATTACAAAAAATCATACATCTAACTATTACAATCTTACATTTGTATTTTTAGCACATCATATACAGTAGTATGTTGTTTGCAACATTTCATGGACAACGTTCACCAAAAGATAAACGAATATCAAACATGTTTTCCGTTGGTTGCGTGTTTGTTATGTTTTCCATATCTTCATTGTCTCTCCTTTATTTACGTTGGCATTATACATTCACCAAGATTCAAAGAATGTTCGTTTTTTTAGAACACAATTCTAGAATGATTGCGCACTGTGAACGTTTTTGCAGGTTTCATCATCTCACTCCTGCTTACCTACAGAAGAGATCCATGTGTCCAGACTGGTGGCGTTCTCCCCAGGTAAAAGCCTTCTTCACAAACCTGAACACACACACACACACACACACACACAGGCACACACACACACACACACACAGGTAAAAGCCTTCTTCACAAACCTGCGCACGACACGTTTAGGCATGAGTAGCTTGTTAGCGACCACTAGCACCTAAGGCGATTTGCCTTACTCGCTGAACATCACACACACAGACAGACACACAGACACAGACACAGACACACACAGACACACACACACACACACACACACACATAGACAGACACAGACACAGACACAGACACAGACACAGACACAGACACAGACACAGACACAGACACAGACAGACACAGACACACACACACACACACACACACACACACACACAGGCACACACACACACACACACACACACACACAGGTAAAAGCCTTCTTCTACAAACCTGCGCAGGAGACGTTTAGGCCTGAGTAGCTTGTTAGCGGCGGAGGCCAGCGTCCTGCACAGGGTGGCGTGGGGGGGCACCAGGCGCAGGTCAGGCTTTAGGCCTGAGAAGGGGTCCGTCCCGGAGAGAGCCAGCAGGACGTAGTAGAGAGCCGCCAGGAACTCCTGCAGGCTGGTGTGGATGAAGTGGAAGCTGCGCTCCATGGTCAGGGACGCCCGGTCCTCTCTGAGCAGCTCCACCAGGAAGACCTTGGACAGCTCGCTGCAGTCCAGAGAGAAGGACCGCAGGTCGCTCTGGTCGAAGAGGAAACGCCGCTCCAACAGACCCTTAAAGACAAGTTAAAGGGAAGCACAGATCTGTGATATTTCACTTTCAGGGTGACCCTAAAAGACGTTGGAAGATCTATGTATCTGTCGTGGGAAATTCTCCACAGTATGACTTCAGGAAAAGGTGAGATTCTTCTTGTAAAGCCACAATACTACTAGTCTTTGTTATACTTGAGCTGAGACACACACCAATACAGATCTCAGAGAATATGTCTGAGGACATCAGCTCAGGACTTCCTCCAGGGGAGACGGCAGAACCAGGGGTCAAAGACAGGTGTTGGTGGTTGGAAGTTATAGTTCTCAAGAGGCACTTCTAAGAAACTAGTCAGAACCGGTCGTGTGGTATTGTTACAAAATAATGTCTCATCATAGCCTGTCTTCAACCTTTAGATAGATAGATAGATAGACTTTATTTGTCATTGTTACAGTACAGGTACCAAACAACGAAATTTAGGAGGGGAGGCTCCCCTGGTGTTAGGAAAGGAAAAAGAAACACATTTTGGAAAAAGCATAGATGCATAAAATCACAAGAAGATAAGGAGCTGGTTTACATCAATAGAGGCTATGTACACAATCCACTGTACTATACTGCACAGATAGTCAAATAGGGTTGTCATATTTCACAAGAAAGTATTTTTTCACATTTTTTTTAAAGTGTCACAGTTTGCAGGCTTGAAAATGTACATGTTTGTGCCTCAGCACTAGCTGCCATACAATCCGTCCGGACTTGTCCTGGGCCCAGAACTTAGGCCTTTTCTGTGTTCAGGGCCTTGACGGCCCTGTGGTAGAAGCTGTCCTTCAGTCTGTTTGTCCTAGCGGCCGGGGTCCTGTACCTCCTGTTCGAGGGCAGCTTGACAAAGTGTTCGTGCCCAGGGTGGGTCGGGTCCTTGGAGATCTTGGAGGCCCTCCTGAGACAGCGTGTTTTGTACAGCTCCTCCAGAGAGGGGAGGGTGGCGCCGGTGATCCCCTGTGCTGTTCTCACGACTCTCTGTAGATCGTTTCTCTCCGCTGCCGTGCAGCTGTGGTACCAGTTGGAGATGCCGAAGGTGAGGATGCTCTCCACTGCGCCGTGGTAGAAGGCCACCAGCATCTCCTGCTTGCTGTGTTGTTTCTTGAGGCATCTCAGGGTGTATAGCCGCTGTTGTGCCCTCTTGATGGTGCCTTTAGTGTTGTCCTTCCAGGCCAGGTCATCCCGCATGATGTGTCCCAGGAAACGGAGGTTTGAGACCATCTCTACGCTCTCTCCGTCGATGAGCAGGGGCAGGATCTCGGACTTTTTCCTCCTGTAGTCTACGATGAGTTCCTGGGTCTTTGACTTGTTTAGCAGCAGGTTGTTTACCTTGCACAGCTTGCTCAATTGCTCTACCTCATCCCTGTACGCCGCCTCGTCCCCCCCCGAGATACATCCCACCACGGTGGTGTCGTCTGCAAACTTTACGATGTAGTTGCTGGGGTGGATGGGGGTGAAGTCGTGGGTGTAGAGGTTGTAGAGGATGGGGCTTAGCACGCAGCCCTGGGGTGACCCAGTGCTGAGGCTGAGGGCTGTGGAGGTGTGGGGGCCCACCCGCACCCTCTGGGGGCGGTCGGTCAGGAAGTCCTTGATCCACGCACATATAGAGTGTGATAGACCCAGGTCTAGTAGTTTGGTCACTAGCCTGTCTGGAAGGATGGTGTTAAAGGCGGAGCTGAAGTCCACGAAGAGCAGTCTCGCGTAGCTGTTTCCCCTCTCCAGGTGGGATAGAGTGGCGTGGAGAGTCGTCGCTATGGCGTCCTCTGTGGACCTGTGGGCTCTGTAGGCGAACTGGTATGGATCCAGGTTGGGCGGGAGGCGTGTGAGTATGTGGGCCCGGACTAGTTTCTCGAAGCACTTCATGATGATTGGTGTGAGTGCCACCGGGCGGTAGTCGTTTAGGCAGCTCACCGTGCTTTTCTTCGGGACTGGGATGATAGTTGAGGTTTTCAGGCAGGGTGGGACGGTGGCCTGGGACAGGGACTGGTTAAAGATGTTGGTGAAAACCCCGGCCAGCTGGTCGGCGCAGTCTCTCAGCACCCGTCCCAGGACGCCATCCGGCCCCGAGGCTTTCCTGGGGTCCACCGCCTTCAGTACGCGTCTCACCTCGTGCTCTGTGAGGGTGAGGCTGCTGAGAGCTGGAGAGAGTGGTGTCTGTGTTGTGGTTACCTCCGTTCGCCCCTCGTCGAACCGGGCGTAGAAGCTTTCCCGCCAGCAGGGGGTCGTCCTCTGCGGCTGTGAGCCTGTTGGCTCTGAAGTTTGTCATCTGCTGAACCCCCTGCCACATCCGCCTGGAGTCGTTGCTCAGGAGGCATTCCTCAATCTTCTCTCTGTGCTCTGCCTTGGCCGCTTTGATGCCGCGCTTTAGGTTGGCCCTGGTGGAGCTGTACAGCTGTTTAACACATGTTGCCAGGCAACAACACTCGATACTTTACTCGAGACACAATTTGTCTTAGAACGAGGGCAGGGCGGCAGGCCATCTATCTATCTCTATCTGAGAGAGAGAAGGGGGGGGGGGGTGAGAGAGAGTGAGCGAGTGAGTGAGAGCGAGAGGGAGAGAGAGAGAATGTAAGAGGCACAGTGAGAGAGAGAGAGAATATGAGAGAGAGAGAGAGAATGTGAGAGAGAGAGAGAATGTAAGAGGCACAGTGAGAGAGAGAGAGAATGTGTGAGAGAGAGAGAGAGAATGTGAGAGAGAGAGAGAATGTAAAACCCCTTTCACACATACGAGTATGCGACTGACCAGGGGCTTAAGAGAGAGAGAGACAGTAAGAGATAGAAAAGAGTCGAGAGATAGAGAGATAGAAAGTGAGTGAGAGACGTTAGTTACTGTACCTTGAAGGCCAGCGCCCCCAGGTCTCTGAGCACGGGCCTGAGCTGCTGGAGGAGGCGTGGGGCCTGCTGCAGGCGGTGGGGGTGGGAGCCCTCCTGCTTGCTCTCTCCGTGGAACACCAACACCGACTTGAGGAAGCAACAGTAGATCTGGGTGATGGTGATGGCTCTGGTGGGGCCTCCTCCTCCTCCGCTCATCAGCACCACGCTGGGGACGGAGGGGGAGGGGGAGGCGGGGGTGGGGGCGGAGGAGGGGGAGGAGGAGGGGGAGGCGGGGGTGGGGGCGGAGGAGGGGGAGGCGGGGGTGGGGGCGGAGGAGGGGGAGGCGGGGCCGGAGGTGGAGGTGGATGAGGGGGACGTAGGAGGAGATGGAGATTGCTCAGGTGCTACGGTGGTGGTGGTGGTGTCACTGGTGTATGTCGCTGGAGGCGTAGCAGCAGCAGCAGCAGCTGTATCGGACTGCGTGCTGCTTACGTTACGTTGGCTAGCCGGTGTGTTCGTGGTCGTGGTCGTGGCTGTGGCTGTATCTCCAGGCGTGGTGGCGGTCTGGCGGTCTGCTGCTAGGAGCAGGCAGGCGGCGCCCTCCTGCAGGGCCGTGGCTACGATCCAGCAGAAGGCAGGGATCCTGCACATGAGCTGCAGGGGCTTCTGGGAGGAGACGTAACCCCAGACGGTGGCCGCCAACTGCGGAGAGCCGCCAGAGGAGGAGCCGCCATCGCCGCCACCGCCGCAGGTCTGCTGGAAGTACAGCCGCTGCTGCAGCGGGGAGAAGCCCAGCACGCTGTAGATCTGCGTCAGGAGCCGGGGGGGCACCTTGTGCACGGCGTGGGGCCGGGAGGTGACCAGGATGGAGATGCCGGGGAGGAGGTGACCCTTCAGGAGGTTCACCAGCATCGCCCCGACGCCCTGCGCCCTGTCGGGGTCGGAGCACTTGGGGCTCCGGTCGAAGTCGAGAGGGAAGCGGAACTCGTCCAGGCCGTCCAGGATGACCAGGACGCGGGCGGGGTGGGAGGACGTGACCTGGCGATGTATACAGAGACTGAGAACGTCTGGGAACGTACACAGAGACTGAGAACGTCTGAGAATGTACACAGAGACTGAGAACGTACACAGAGACTGAGAACGTACACAGAGACTGAGAACGTACACAGAGACAGAACGTATACAGAGACTGAACGTCTGAGAACGTACACAGAGACTGAGAACGTATACAGAGACTGAGAACGTCCACAGAGACTGAGAACGTATACAGAGACTGAGAACGTACACAGAGACTGAAAACGCCCACAGAGACTGAGAACGTCCACAGAGACTGAGAACGTACACAGAGACTGAGACAGACCTTTTCCAAAAACTGTTTGTGGTGCTGGTGGAAAGCCAGTGGGAAGTACAGACAGACTGTGTAAGGTAGGGAGATGAAAGGGATATGGAAAGTTAGATCTTTACCTTTTCTTTTTAGTGTTTTCCCCTGCTTTTATATTCATTCTAGCATGTAGATGTTTTTATATATGTTTTTATATTCACTTTATGTTCTTATTCCTGTTGTAAAGCACTTTGAGCTGCATTTCTTGTATGAAAGGTGCTGTATAAATAAAGCTTTACTTACTTACCTGGGGCAGGATGGGTTTGAGGTGGCTGTAGTGGAGGGAGAGGAGCTCTAGGATGCTCTGGGGCTCCGTGATCAGGTTCAGCTCGCGGAAGGATAAGGAGAGGACTATTTTCTGCGAGTCGGCGTCCCGCGCCCACTCCTGGACGAGGCGCGTCACCACCGTGGTCTTGCCGCTGCCGGCCACGCCCGACAGCAGAGTCACGTGATCTTCTCCCGGGACGGAGACCAGACTCCGCCACACGTCTGTGAACGTACACACCTGGAAACGCGCACACACACACACACACACACACACACACACACACACACACACACACACACACACACACACACACTTTCAGCACATGCCGATGTCTTTCTGTCAAAAAAAACCTATTAAATTAAATGACAGAAATGAGTTGCGACACTTTGAGATATTACACCAAATAATGGGAATACGGAACAGTCCTGTTTCAAATAGTGAAGTGTGAGCAGGTATGGGGCAACGGAATGTTACGCCATCAAGGGAGGCATGATGTGACCTTAGAATTATAAGGTTCTGTTTTGTGAGATGGAACCTTTGTATTTTATGAATTACTAACTAAAAAATGTCAAAAATAACACCACACAGGCATTAATAAACACCTAATGGATCAGATTATGTAAAAAAACTCAATTTTGACAAAAATGGAGATAGAACCTTATAATTCTAACGATGTGGAGGCAGAAATCAGTGTGAGCTTTAGGCTCAATGTAACGCATGGAACGGAATAAGCAACGGTATCAAACATGTAGGTATGCCACATTCCGTTACCTGCAAAACAAAACAAGCCCCTCCGTCCTCTGATTTCTACCTCCACCAGCCTCCCCTGGTGACCATCCCCTCCACCTCTCCTACCTGGTCCTGTCCTCCTCGTGTCTCCAGGCCCCTGAAGGCGTCTCCCACCATGGCCGCCTCGTGCTGGTACTGCAGGGGCACGGTGTACCCCACACGCCTGGACAGCGTGATGTCAGTGAAGCCCCCCGCCTCCCCCCCTCTCTGGGAGCCTCCCCCGCCCCTGAGGCTCAGGTAGTCGACAGGTGTGTGCTGCCTGCGCGCGATCTCCTTGTGTCTCCTCAGGTGGACCTCCAGGTGGTCCACCTCCTCCTCCTGACGAACGTTCTGTCCCGGGCCGCGCAGAGGCTGGTCCTGGTCCGCCTCGGCCCTCTCAGAACCAGTAGAAACAGTCCTGGTGTTTTCTTCTTCTCTCTGTAGGACGTGGACGAAGGCCCGGCAGGCTTCTTCCCCTCGTCCGTGGAGGACATCCAGGAGGGTCCTCATACGGTCCCTCTCCCCCAGGGAACCGCCACCCCTCACCAGGCTGACGTCCTCCTCCGTCAGGGCCCCCACCTGGTAGAGCTCCGCCTGGAGGCGGGAGATGTGCTGGCTCCAGACCTCCACCAGCTCCACCCTGCGCTCCTGGAGATACAGACTACAAGGCTCCACCACCGCCACCGCCATTGTTGTGGGGGAATAGATACTCACTTCACTTGTGTGTGGTCACTGAGGGGAGCGTTTGATGGGAGGTGTGTTCGTAGCAACATGTTAAAACTCTTAGAAGAAGTGGTTTGTTGATGGGAGTTGTTCAACGAGTTGGGTTGAGGTCCTCTTCCTCATTTTGTCTTTTGTCTTTTGTCTGAAATCAATGAGACAGCATAAATAAATAGGCAGCACAAATCTCCACTTTTATCAGTTGTCATTTATTCCAGATAATTAAATATGATAGAATTTGTTGCCATAACAATGCCATAATCAGTGTCATAAGTTACACTAGTTAGGCTGCACTATGCTTTAGTTGCAAGTTTTGTGTTGTTTTTTGTTTTAGCAATTTAGGTAAACTCACTATTAGCCAGCAAAAACGTCATTTATGCATCAAAATATGCTATGTAATGGTATTTAAATCATCCCACTACAACAAAAGCATGGGAGTAGCGATATCAGGTAAGTAAGTAAGATTAGTTGACAGATTAGTTGAGTCAATAAAGTACAGTAGCAATGACTTACCCCCTCCAAATGATCGCGTGGAGAAAGTGAAACTAAAAGAAAAGCTTTCAGAAACTTCCAAAACGATTATAACTAATTGAAGACACAATACAGAACTAGATTAAATTGATTAAGAGCCGTTTGTTTAAGATCATAAGTACATCCAAGACAGTGTTTGATCTTTAGTCTATATCTCTCGTCAATTCAATTACTCAAAAAGTTGTCCAGATCTCAACCGCAGATTTCATCATCAGGCATCATTCATCACGTGACGCTATTTTGTCTGGGAAAGAGATGAGGAAACAACAAATATTATTTATTATTATTATTTTATATATAATATATAATATAAAATTGTTATTATTGTAATAATATTTAAAAATATGCAGTAATAAATATGCAGTCAATATGCAGTAAAACATGTGTAAAAAAACAAGTTATTGTTTATAAATATATAAATATTATCATTATTTATTATTTCCAGATTGCAGATTCCAGATAGCTTTATAGCACACAGTGACATAAATTCTCCTTTGACAGGCAGAAGTGCAGCTCAAGAATACAGTTTCCACATTAAAAACACACATAGGTCACATACATTAATATATAAAAAACAGACAGATATAACAGTGTTTATAAAATCTAGTGCCTATTTGATTTATTAGAAAAACGACTTGCGGTTCAAGTGAGTGGACATGACTGGCAACTATTGGATATAACGCATCATGTACAGTATGTCAATCTACAGGTGCAACTCAAAAAATTAGAATATCGTGCAAAAGTTCATTTATTTCAGTAATTCAACTTAAAGGGTTAAACTTAGATATTATATAGACTCATTACATGCAAAGCGAGATATTTAAAGCCTTTATTTGTTATAAATTTGATGATTATGGCTTACAGCTTATGAAAACCCCAAATTAAATATCTCAGAAATGTTTAATATTACATGAAATCAATAAGAAAAGGATTTTAAATACAGAAATGTCAGCCCTCTGAAAAGTATAATCATGCATATGTACAATGCAATGAGTCTATATAATATTTAAGTTTAACCCTTTAAGTTGAATTACTGAAATGAATGAACTTTTGCACGATATTCTAATTTTTTGAGTTGCACCTGTATATGGATTTGACACACCCACCACCTGTAGACAGCACGACATCATTCAAGAATTCAGGTTATGCACAAAGACGGAAAGGAAAAAAGGGACACAGGCACAATAATTTATAAATGTTAGGTTTATTTTAATGTTTTAGTACATATCTTACCTTTAGTGTGTTATACAAGGTGGTGCAGGTCTGATAACATAATATGTATTGTACATGATTCAACATAGGATTTTTTGGGTTGAGACAGGCGTGGCATATAATATGATTTATGTAAATTGTAAATGGAATCTGTCGTGGTAATGTTTACATATTGCGTTTTTACATATTTTTACTCTGGATTAAGTGACATCATCAAGGAGGTATTTCTCACATCATAATTTCCATACAAATCACGTATTTCTATCAAACTCAAGGCACATTACAAACATTATCTTGAACAAAGACAAAATGCATCTTACGTTTCACTTTTTTTTCTCCAACTTGGCTCAAATTTCGCACTGAAGAACAACAACAAAATATCTCAACAAAAATATTTGAAAAAAAAATAACACTTTGATTGACACAATTATCATACAACAGAAAAATTAACATGAATCTACTATTTTGCTTCTTTGGCTTATAGTGTCAGTGCAGTAACACACACACACACACACACACCTTATCGAGGCATATTGCACCTGTCTTTGCCACACCTGGGTCAAAATGGGTCTATTTCGCTTTCTTCACTCCTTGCACTTGTGTTTGCAAGATTTGCCCTCCTGGTGATACAGCTAAAGCTATGGAGCTTTCATTAGACCAGGTAGACTGCATCAAGCACAACCCAGGGACTCTCAATCTGTGTCTGGGGAAAGGTACGGAGCCCCCCTGGGGTCACATGGTAGAAAAAATATATTTGATGTGTGAATCTGTTCCCTCGGTTTAGTAAATCTGTTCCCTCGTTAGGGTTAGGGTGAGGGTTAGGCCCTACGAGCCAGAACGATCGCAAGGATTCTAACCCTAATCCTAACCCTAACGAATTACTAAACCGAGGGAAGAAATTACTAAACCGAGGGAACAGATTCACACATCAAAAAAAAAAAATCTACCATGTGACCCCAGGGGGGCTCCGTAGAAAAGCCCCAAAGTACTTGAATGAAAACCAATAGTATTTCTGACCCAGGACCAGACCACTCTTACCATCTCATTGGGTTGTCAGCTGTACAGGGTTCAGAGGCTGAACCAGAGAAGGAGGACCAGAGCAGGGGAGGCTGGCGGAGGCAGACATCGGAGGCTGGGCTCATTGTGATGCACGGAACGGAATGAGGAACGGTATCAAACACACGTTCCATGCTGTTCCATGTTCTGCATTACAATGAGCTCGGTCTCCGATCTCTGCCTCCACCAGCCTCCATCTACCTCCGCCTCAGAGGGCACTCGAGAGGCAGAACAATGAAACAGCACCGACGCCTTTCTTTTTTTTTTTTGGGGGGGGGGGGGGGGGGGGGAGTATAAATGAGTGTTTTATGGATTTAAATTCAGTGTCACAACTAGTCCTTTCAACAGACCTCTTCTGGTTTGTTCAAGAGGTTGTTGAGTTTTAGGCTACCAAGAAGAACATACATCAGAGCCATCCATGTGTTTTTTCTTTGACAAAACCCAGCACTACGACATCCTCCTCTGACACAAACAGAGGTGAGCGAGGTAAAGAAACAACTAAGTGTTCTACCTAGCGATAGCTCTAGCAGGAGACATGGACTGAGCTGGTACTATAACTCTTGGGACACCCAGGAGGGAGATGGTTCGAGAAGCTCTACAGCTCAACTCGTGAATGAAGGGATGTTGGAAGTGAGATGTCTGTCGGTGTGTGTATGGAATATGTCTGTCTGTCTGTCTCCCTGCCAGCTGTCAAGACATCCTGAGTGAACACAGATTCGTCCGACAACAATCAACTTCACTCCACCCCGCACCCCATAGTGTCATTGTTTAATTGGTATATTAACATATAAATAATCCATTAACAACAACTTTGTCAAG
>NC_137692.1:23836493-23838993 GCF_963989245.1 Nansenia antarctica | reverse complement strand
ACGGCTCCTTAGACATCAGGATCTCCATGAGTTTCGCCAGGCTGGTCTTGAACTGGGTCGCTGCCTGGAGGGCAGAGACAGGCACGCAGGAACGGGTTAGTGAACAGGGGATGAGAGAGGAGAGGAGAGGAGAGGAGGAGGGCAACAGAGAGAGAGAGACGAGAGGAGAGAGGAGGAGGAGGGCAACAGAGAGAGAGAGAGAGACAAGAGGAGAGACGAGAGGAGACAGGAGCCGTGAGGAGAGAGGACCAAGCGAGGGATGGAGGGATGGAGAGAGAGAGAGTGAAAAGCAGAGACAAGAGGAGAGGAGAGCTGAGAGCTTGCTGCTGGCCAGAGGCAGACTGACGAGAACACAGGTCTCAGTGTGCAGGTCGTCCGAGCAGTGTGTGTGTGTGTGTGTGTGTGTGTGTGTGTGTGTGTGTGTGTGTGTGTGTGTGTGTGTATGTGTGTGTGACGCAGGGAGAGAGAGTGTCCCGTCAACAATGCAGACCAACAATCAACAACAGCGACCCACACACCCCTCGACTGATGGAAAGCTGCGACTGTGGGGGCGGTCAGGGAGGGGCTACAGTGGCACAGAGAGGATGTGTGTGTGTGTGTGTGTGCGTGTGTGTGTGTGTGTGTGTGTGAAGGGCACCCCAGTGTCAGGCCATTCCTCTGTCTGTGGGTAGCAGGCAAGAGATTCCCTGTCACACTTCCCACAGTGTTTGAGTGGAAGGGGGGGGAGAGATACACAGTTGTTGTTTCAGAGAGTGTGAGAGAAAGCTAACCCTAACCCGTGTCAACTCATCTGTGTTTGAACGTGTTTGTGTAAAACTCAGGGCTGTGCAATAAAGCCAATACAGCAGATTATCACCTTTCTGGGAAAGTTTCTGTGTTTCTGTCTCATGTGTTAATATGTGTGTGTGTGTGTGTGTGTGTGTGTGTGTGTGTGTGTGTGTCCTACCGTCTCAGGCCGTTTCTTGTCCTCTAGCTCCTCTCTGTCAAAGCACTGGGTCAGGATCTTGTTCTCTGACATACACATGACCTGCAGAGACAGACCACAACCAGGACCGCATCAGAACCACAACAACCTCAGGGGAGGCCGGTAGAGGCAGAAATCGGTTTAAGGAACTTTGTTTGACACCGGTTTGATACCGTTCCTTATACAACAGTTAGTTCCGACCAAGTAATTTGATTGGACAAGGGGCATTCCATGAGTGCTGATATACAGTATAACAGCACTGGGACTTTTAACTATATGTATCACTCCGCCGCACAGACGTTCTACTAAATAACCGTTAATTAGACTACGTACATGTTTGTGTTCAGGTTACTAGGCAACAGTCCATTTGAAGTTCAGTTGCGGAACGATGATTAAATAAACAAACAAATCATAATCTGTTGTCGCTTATTACTGTTAACTAATAAATGGCGCTGTAGAACTGTTGTATAAAAGCAATATCACACTAGGTACGACACCTACCTACGACCCAATCACAGCCGTGCTGATATTCAGTATAACACACTCCCTCTCGTGTGATATTGCTTAATTATTCAGTTCCGTGCAGCCTCCCCTGAACCACACAGACAGACAGAGAGTCTCTAGTGGTTTAGAGTTGACAGTGTTTTCAGTATCATATTGTCAATGGGCTCCAGGAATCTGAGTGTTTTTCCATTGGCTCTGAACTTCGCCTCACCTCCTTCAAGTTCCGGAAGAGAAGGTCATTGTTCTTGTCCAGAAAGCCTGAGGGGGGAAAAGAACAGAGAGGAAAAAAAGAAAAGAAGAGAGAGAGAGATAAATAAATAAGAAAACACACACTGCCCATATATGGTTGAAAATGGCCACTCGCACGCACACACACATTCACATTTACATTGACATTTTTGGCATTTAGCAGACGCCTTATTCCAAAGCGACTTACAGTCAATACATTTGAATACTAAGCAAGTGAATCATCAGTCCACCAGTCGTAGCAGGAAGAGTAATCTAGCTCAGGCACGGGGCCATTGATAGAAGGAAAAACCTTCTTCCACCACCTTCTTCTAAAACCTTTTTTTTTTATTTTTTTTTATGTTTAATTTTTTTATTTACATTTTTTTATTTTGTTTACACCACACACACCACACACACACACACCGTTCACGTTGTAGTTGACCTCCCCAGCGTAGTGCAGCAGTCTGAACTCCTCTCGGCCCATCACCTTCCGGGTCTTTCCATCAGCCAGCTTGTGACTATTGGGTAAGACAGACAGACAGACAGACAGACAGACAGACAGGCAGACAGGCAGACACAGACACAGACACAGACACAGACACAGACACAGACACACACACAGACACAGACACAGACACAGACACAGACACAGACACAGACACACACACAGACACACACACAGACACAGACACACACACAGACACAGACACACACACAGACACACACACACACACACACAAACAAACAAACAACAAAGCCAGTGTCAATGTATTGATATATCATTTTGTGTCATGTTTACATAAA
>NC_137692.1:23823993-23831493 GCF_963989245.1 Nansenia antarctica | reverse complement strand
TCGGTATACATGAGTGGAGGTTGGTGGAGGTAGAAATGGGAGGACGGGGTTCATTGTAACGCATGGGGTGGGATGAGGAATGTTATCAGAAGCCTGTCCTCTGATTTCAACCGCCCCCGTTTCTGTATCTCACCCTGGCCAGATATTTGATCTGTGTGTCGGTGGTGATGTAGGCATTGCCACTCTCCTCGCCCCCATATTGAACATTCCCCAAGTGTAGCACACTGGCAATAATGTTTAACAGCTCCTGCAGAGAGAGAGAGAGAGAGGGTGGAAGGGAGAGAGGGAGAGTGAGAGGGCAGGAGGGAGGGAGGGAGAGAGGGAGAAGGAGAGGGCAGGAGGGAGGGAGGGAGAGAGGGAGAAGGAGAGGGCAGGAGGGAGGGAGAGAGAGGGAGGGAAAGTGAGAGGGCAGGAGGGAGGGAGAGAGTGTGAGAGGGGGGAGGGAGAGAAAGGGGGTGGGGGGGGGTCAGGTGGAGTGAGATACAAAAGGGTAAGATAGAGAGATAGAGAGAGAGAGAGAGAGAGAGAGAGAGAGAGAGAGAGAGAGAGAGACAGGAGATTCCATATTAGACAAGATAAGATTACAGGCATTTTATTGCACAGTGCAAAAGTACAACGCTATCTTCATAGCGACATGTATTAGATTAGAGATGTCTAATAAAGATATCTTGGTTTGAAGGAGGTTATAAAAAACACTGTTCGCTAGAGGGGTGCACAGTTCTACACAAGCCATCGACACAGTTACGCACACAGTAACGCACACAGTCACACACACAGTAACGCACACAGTCACACACACAGTAACGCACACAATAACTCACACAGTCACGCACACACACAGTATTATAGAAGCACATACAGACAAGAAGCACACAGAGATGACCGGTATACTATCTATAGTATAGATACACAGCTGCTTGTCTCTATGCGCCTCTATAAGTACCGTAGTAGAATCTACCCTGAGGTCTGGATCTGAGCCCAGTCATAAAAATGCCAGCCATGCAGGGCATAGATCAATCTTCACACACACTCACACATGACTCTACGCAGAGCACGCACACACACACACACACACACACACACACACACACACACACACACACACACACGCACACTCACACTCACACTCACACTCACACTCACACATGACTCTACGCAGAGCACGCACACACACACACACACACACACACACACACACACACACTCACACATGACTCTACGCAGAGCATGCACGCACACACACACACACACACACGACTCCAAGCAGAGCACAAATCAGTTCTCACATAAACTCACACCCACACTCCCAGCACAAATCAGTTCTTACACACACACACACACACACACACACACACACACACGACTCCAAGCAGAGCACAAATCAGCGCACACTCGCACACACAGACTCGTGCACACAGGCACATAGGGAAACACAACCAGGTGACAGACGTGGCGTGACCAGAAGTGGTAACCATGGTGACCGCAGGCAGACAGGTGTGGTGTCTCAACCTCAGTCATGTTGTCATGAGGTGAGGTAACCAGCCACACCGTATGAGAGCTCCTGTTTATTTATGTATGTGTGTTATGAGTCAGTTATGTCCGGGGGCGTTTATTCCATCAACATTAAACGCTAAAGGAAAAAGCAGCTTATTTTTTTGCTAAGTCTTGCGATTTTTAAAAAAATAAAGCTGGATTATTTCAATTATTTATTGCGGGGATTTATCCAAATAAGCCTGGATTGTCCTTTAGCGACGTTGATGGAATACCCCCCAGGTGGTGGTTTTTAGACGTGCAGTGTGTGAGGGGTGGGGTGGGGTGGTGGTCTGGACCTGGATCGACCAAACATCCCGTTTCAAAAACAGTTTTTTCCCCTCTGCTATAAGGACTCTCAACACCTGACTCACTGCACTAACCCTGCCAGATGTACTGCACTTTATAAGTTGTAAATATTGACTATGTTCTTGTCTTGTGGTTATATGTGTTCATGTCCATGTGATAGTTATGTGCAATGTGTGTATGTTTTTTGACACTGCTGTATTGAGCTTTTCCACCTGTACCGAAAACAAATTCCACCGACCTAGGTCGTGTGGTCATTAAACGATTCATTAAACAATTCATTAAACGATTCATTCATTCATTCATTCATTCACGTGTCGTCCAACCTCTGTGTGACGGTTGCAGATAGAAATGGATAGATCTGACATGACTCACTTACTCACCCTACATGACACATCTGTTCTGTTATGTAGAATATTTGCACCTGACTGCTCTGGAATGTTCGAACAGGGTGTGTGTGTGTGTGTGTGTGTGTGTGTGTGTGTGTGTGTGTGTGTGTGAACAGTCACAACGAGCCTTAGTCCTTACCTCCACGTCGTCCTCGTTGAAGCCAATCACAGACAAGGCTTTCCTCACGACCTTCCAATCACTGCGGTCGTTGATGGAGCTCACCTTGGGACAGTTCCCCTGAGACACACACACACACACACACACACGCACAAACAAAACACTGTTACACAACTTCATCAAGAACGGATTCTAGACACAGTAAACACTCAATATCAAGTTGACATTGGTTGGTTGATATATGTGTGTTGATATTATCAACACACTTACATCAGCACAGACACACACACACACACACACACACACACACACACACACACGCACACACACACACACACACACACGCACATACACACACACACACACACACACCTCCAGTGCCAGAGGAGCTCCCTCCCCTGAGGCCTGAGCACAGCAACAGCAGCTGTACATGCACACGCACACACACACAGCAGCAGCAGCTGAACATGCACACGCACACACACACACACACACACACACACACACAGACTAGGGGCCTATTAACTAGACCCCCCCCTGGGCCCCGACACACAGTTGCACACACACACACAGGTAAGACCATGCACACCAGGCAGGCAGAGAGGGAGGGGGGAGGGCCGGAGGGAGGGAGGGAGGGAGGGAGAGGGAGGGAGGGAGGGAGGGAGGGGAGAGGGCCGGAGGGAGGGAGGGAGGGAAGGAGGGAGAGGGAGAGACAGAGACCTGTAACCATAAAGCTAATACTGTAATACTCTCTGATACTCTCTAATACACTCTGGTTAGATGCCAAACTACATTTCGTCGTCACAGTGCAACTCAATGTGCAATGACAATAAAGTTGAATCTAATCTAATCTAATCTAATCTCATCTAATCTAATCTAAACACGCAAGAGAGAAAGGGAGAGACAGAGTTAGAGAGAGAGAGGGAGAGAGAGGTAGAGAGAGAGGGAGAGACAGAGGG
Source organism: Nansenia antarctica (assembly GCF_963989245.1). Lineage (NCBI taxonomy): Eukaryota > Metazoa > Chordata > Actinopteri > Argentiniformes > Microstomatidae > Nansenia > Nansenia antarctica. The sequence continues at coordinate 23,828,191 of NC_137692.1, read as the reverse complement.
AGAGAGAGAGAGGGAGGGAGAGACAGAGGTAGAGAGAGAGGGAGAGAGAGAGGGAGAGACAGAGGTAGAGAGAGAGGGAGAGAGAGAGAGGGAGAGGGAGAGAGAGAGAGAGAGAGAGGGAGAGGCAGAGGTAGAGAGAGAGGGACAGAGTTGGAGAGAGGTAGACAGACAGAGGTAGAGTGACAGACAGAGGTAGACAGACAGACAGAGGTAGACAGACAGACAGAGGTAGACAGACAGACAGAGGTAGACAGACAGACAGAGGTAGACAGACAGAGGTAGACAGACAGAGGTAGACAGACAGACAGAGGTAGACAGACAGACAGAGGTAGACAGACAGACAGAGGTAGACAGACAGAGGTAGAGTCACACAGAGACAGATCATGTGACAGATCTCACCTTGACCAGGTACTGGTACTGTTGGGGGTTCCTCTCCAGGCCCAGCCTCCGGAGAAGGTCCTCCTCTCCGCCCTCGATCAGCTGGTAGAAGATGTGGAAGTTCCTCTCCCCGTGGTTCTGGTGGACCACCCGGGACTTCTCCAGCAGGTAGTTCAGGATGTGACCCCCGACCGGGGCGCCCTGCCGTCGGGCAAAGAAGGAGGAGGGGGAGATGGGGGAGGAGGAGGGGGAGGAGGAGGGGGAGAGGGGGTAGGAGGAGGGGGAGGGGGAGGGGGAGGAGGAGGAGAAGGAGGAGGAGGAGGATGTGAGGCTGGGGTACTGAGACATACACAGGTCAGATACATGCAGGTATATAACCCCCCCCCACACACACACACACACACACACACACACACACACACACACACACACACACACAGTCACTCACACACACAGTCACTCACACACACACACACACACACACACACACACACACACACACACACACACATAACCACCCCCCACGGAAAGGAACAAGGGAATAGGCGAATGAACACAGCAGAGTTTACCAATACAACATGACACCACAACTACAATATGATGGCATACGATACAATATTCCATGTCACAATATGATACAACATGATACAATATTCTATGTTACAATATGATATGTTACGATTTGATATAATATGACAGAATATGAGATGAAAGAATATGACACGATACGATACAATATGATACAAAACAATATGACATGACACCACGTCAGACACTGTGATGTGACGATACGACAGGCCTTTATGGGGAAGTGGAGTATTGTGGGTATTCATGAACCCTCTAATCCCTCTGGCACGACACGCACTCCTGTCTGTTCTGGATTCCCTCTTTAAGCCCAGCAGAAATGTAATTGAAATTAAATTGTATTTAATAATTTAACTGAGTTGAATAGAGTTAAGTCCTGCCAGATGAACAGAGGAAGGTGTGTCCAGGTCAACTGGATTAGGCTCGGACCGGCAGGGTTCGACAGTAACGCTGTTTTACTTGCCCGGAGCAAGTCAAACATTCACGGCGTTTGTTGGCGCGAGCACAACGACGCTGCTGGATCCCAGATATTTTTACCTGGGTGCAGGAAGAACAACAGGAAGAACAACAGACGGCGCAGGCGCGAGACCAGACTAGATGATCGTGAGTGAAGATATTATCAAAGCGTACGCGCCTGTCGATCACCCGCGGGTGTCTTTAGGAGACGCAGTGCTGAGGGGCAGAAGATGTCTCAGGAGGAGACCTGCCAAACTCTCCAGAGGATCACACACAGCAACACTCACCTTGAAGTCAAACTGGATGTCCATGTACTTGCCGAAGCGGCTGCTGTTGTCGTTACGTAACGTCTTGGCGTTCCCAAAAGCCTAGGAGAGAGGGAACATGGGAGGAGAGGAGGAGAGGGCGGGAAAGAGAGAGGGGAAGAGAGAGGGGGGGGGAAATGTTTACAGATAGAGAGAGAGGGGGGGGGAGAGGGAGAGAGGAAGGGAGGAAGTTAGGTAGACAGAAGAGGAGAGAAGGGAAGAAAAGAGTAAAGAGAGAGAGAGAGAGAGAGAGAGGAAGGAGAGAGAGAGGTGTTAGAGCAGAGTCAGCTGACGTGCTGGGCTGTTGTCTGAGGGCCAGGCTCTGCTGCTACACACATCTGGAGCCCATCTGGACACACTACAGTCAAACCACAACACACACACACACACACACACACACACACACACAGCCTAGCCCAGCCCACCAACAATAACAACAGCCCAGACATGCATCTCTAAAACGAACAGACCTCTAACACGACTATTAACATCCTACAGCGCCACAGGCGACTTTATTCACCAAAATAACGCATCGATGCTACATTTTGTAGCCAGTCAAAGTATTGTTGCTAACTAAATACCACATAAATCACTTGGCACTTGTCACCACTAGGTGGTAATTGTTCCAGAATCCTTTGGCAGCTAGTGACTCAATAACAAAGTGATTCCGGGCCCCCTCCCTCCCTCCCTCTTCCCCTCCCTCCATCCCTCCCTCTTCCCCTCCCTCCCTCTTCCCCTCCCTCACTCCCTCTTCCCCTCCCTCCCTCTTCCCCTCCCTCCCTCTTCCTCCCTCCCTCTTCCCCCCTCCCTCCCTCCCTCTTCCCCTCCCTCCCTCCCTCTTCTCCTCCCTCCCTCCCTCCCTCCCTCTTCTACTCCCTCCCTCCCTCTTCCCCTCCCTCCCTCCCTCTCCCCTCCCTCTTCCCCTGCCTCCCTCCCTCCCTCCCTCCCTCCCCCCCCATCCCTCTCACCTCCAGGACAGGGTTGGACTGCAGCAGGCGGTCCTTGACCGTCTGGACCTGCTCGCTGGCGGGACACGTGACGGCGTAGTACTGGAGGATCTTCTTGGACGCCTCCGTCTTCCCGGCGCCGCTCTCCCCGGAGATCAGGATACACTGGTCCTTACGCTCCGTACGCATGGAGCGGTAGGAGTTGTCCCCCACCGCGTAGCTGAGGAGAGAGGACCCGGAGTGAGAAGAGTCGCTAGCTAGCTAGCTAGAGAGATGGAGAGACCAGGGTGGATGAGAAGAGTGAGTGGCTAGAGATAGATGGAGAAAGGAGGTGTAGAGATGGAGAGACCTGGGTGGATGAGAACGAGTGGCGTAGAGAGATAGATGGAGAAAGGAGGTGTAGAGAGAAGGAGACACCTGAATGAAAAAGAATGTCTAGAGAGATGGAGAGAAGAGTAGCTAGCTAGAGAGAGACTGACCGCGTTTACTGTGTAGGAAATTACGAAAGCGCTGCGTTCTTTACTCTGCCTTTACATTAGATGACTGAGAGCCAGTGGACCGTATGTTGTCCCCCATGGGGGGTTATTCAACAGAGTGTGTGTGTGGGGGGGTATTGCTCTGTTCATCAGTGACAGCTTTGTGAAAGAAGCTGTTCTGGAGCCTGCTGGTACGGGACCTGAGGTTCCTGTCCTTCTTGCAATTACAGTATAAATTAATGAATATAATTAAGCAATATCACACGAGAGGGAGTGTGTTATACTGAATATCAGCACGGCCGTTGGGTCGTAGGTACGAGGCCGCAGGCTGAGTAGGAAGACAATCACAGCCGTGCTGATATTCAGTATAACAGCACGACCTCGAGTGTGATATTGCTTTTATACAACAGTTCTACAGCGCAATTTATTAGTTAACAGTAATAAGTGACAACAGATTATGATTTGTTTGTTTATTTAGGCTAATCATTTATTTTGGCTCCGTCAACAAAAAATTGTTCCGCAACTGGACTGTTGCCTAGTAACCTGACCACAAACATCTGCAGGCTAGCTACTTTGTAGTAACGGTCATTTGGGAGTGACACATACAGTTAAAAGTCCCAGTGCTGTTATACTGTATATCAGCACTCATGGAATGCCTCTTGTCCAATCAAATTACTTGGTCGGAACTAACTGTATAAATGAATGAATATAAAGGGTGAATATACATGATGATGAGTATCAATATGATATGTACAGTTATGATGCACAGTTATAATGTACAGAACAATGGTGAGAGGTTCTTGTGCAGACACGCAGTATCTGTGTTCGTCAAGGAACTGGTTTAATGAGCTGTTTACTTCATCGATGCCTTATATGGTATTAAGGAGAGATCTTATGACCTCATCAGTGAGATTTCTGAATCATGATTTATGATTCCGAATCAGAGCAGTGTTATGACTGTATCATCACTCAGGCTCATATCAGAGAGAGTGTTATTGTTATTTCAGGCTGTTATGCTACATGGCTGTGGTGTGGAACAGAGAACCTGAGA
>NC_137692.1:23813993-23818993 GCF_963989245.1 Nansenia antarctica | reverse complement strand
CTTTTATAGTGCTGCTTTCCTGCTCCCTATGCCCCTCCGCCTCCCAGCCCCCCCCCCCCCTCCCCTCACCGTGGCTGTGCCGAGCACCAACACCCCCCCTCTACCCCCCCTCTACCTACCCTCCTCAAAGCCATCATGCTGTCACTTTTTCCAAATCCTGTGGAGAAAATAAAGTAGCTAGGACTCCGAGCTAGGGGGCTAAGGGGACTGAGGGGGGGGGGGGCGGGGGGGGCGGGGAGGGAGGTAGGGGCCTACTACTCTGGCCGCCTACTCTCTCATTCTTCCTCTCTCTCTCTCTCTCTCTCTGTTCTCCTACCCCTAGTTTCTTCTTACCCTCTCTTACGCTTTTTCCCCCCCATCCTCATTCCCTCTCCCCCCCTCCCTCGCTCTCTCTCACCCCGCCCCCCCCTCCCTCCCCCTCTCTCCCCTGTTCAGTTTCCCAGGGCAGGACAGGGAGGGTGGGTGGGTGAGTCTGCGAGCCTGACTCACTGCTGCTTAACCACAAACAATGCCTGTTATCTCCGTGACCTTTCCCTGACCTTAACGATGCCCTCTCGTTGCTTCAAGGTTGAATGAGATGCAGTATTATGATGTATTAACAATCTAGCTGAAACGCTGACGGGTTGAACTGTTGACCGATTAGCTAAGATAAGCATCATCCAACCTGCTTTGCCAACGGTGGCCTGGATGTAGGACATTCACAATGCATAAGAGCAGTGTTTGAGTCTACAGGAACTCGTGAGGTTAGAATTATAAGGTTCTATATGAGTTTTTTTACATAATCTGATCCATTAGGTGTTTATTAATGCCTGTGTGGTGTTATTTTTAAAATGTAGAATTTTTTTGTTAGTAATTCATAAAATACAAAGGTTCCATCTCACAAAACATAATGGAATGGAAAACCTTTGACGCTCAATATCTCTGAACTGCCCTAAACGGAGATAGGACCTTATCATTCTAAGCTCACGAACGGTGAAGTCCTTCTAGAAATATCTAAACCAAATTATTTTAAACATTCTCTCACGTAAAAAAAACACTGTTTGAATATTAAACGCTGAAAAAAAGAGAAAGCAAAAGGGGTTGTTTTGTGTAAGCGAGGAAAAGCGATTATTCAGGGGTTTCTAAACTTCTGTTTTTAGTGTAACTACAAAACAAATAGGCATGTAGCCGCTCCTGCTGAGAGAATGGTTAGCCACTCAGGAGTTTTGCCCTTTTCAAACATTTTTCCACTATGAATCAGCTGTCTGGCTACCCTCTCCTCTCCTCGCTCAAAACCATCTTGTTGTGTTAAAGGGAGCAATAAGGAGAGGGAGGGAGAGAAAAAGAAAGAAAGAGAGGGGGGGGGAGAAGGAGAGAGAGACAGAGAGAGGGGAGGGGAGAGACAGAGAGAGATAGAGAGAGAGAGAGAGAGAGAGAGAGAAATCTAACAGAAATGATTGACTGTATAAAAACAAACTGTAATATTACCTCAGCCATAAAGAAACCCCAAAGCCACCGAAGAACTGAAAGTAAGTAGGGCTGTCGGGTTTGAGACGGCCACAAGCGAAGCCGCAAATCAAGGAAGCTAAACGGCCAGTCAGTCGTGTGAATGAGCAACAATGCACAATAACCGATGTGGTCATCAGGGTTCTGGTCATCACACCCAGTCATTACACAACAACAGAGCAGGACACCCGTCATTGTTCCGCTGACCAGCTGAGGGATGAGACTGGAGGAACGTCACCACTCTCAAACACACAGACACACAGAGCTGTGGATGCAACCATGACCATCATCCACCAGATCAAAGTGATCTGAGCTTCAAAACAGAACAGTTAAAAACTATTCAGTGTGGGGTTGTGTGACGCTTTGGTGGCGTAGTGGGTTAAGCGACGACCACGTAACTGCGTAAGGGTTCCCGGTTCCCAGGCAGCTGTGTGTGTGTGTGTGTGTGTGTGTGTGTGTAGCTGTGTGTGTGTGTGTGTGTGTGTGTGTGTGTGTGTGTGCAGCTATGTGTAGCTGTGTGTGTGAGTGTGCGTGTGTGTGCAGCTATGTGTAGCTGTGTGTGAGTGTGTGTGTGTGTGTGTGTGTGTGTGTGTGTGTGTGTGTGTGTGTGCTAGGCGGAGGGTATGTCACCTCTGAAGGCCAGTGTTATGGCTGCAATGTCCAGACAGGACTAACAAGTTCCAACACTCGACACCCGAGGTGCCCTGGATACTCTCACTACTCTGGCAACAAACTCATCCTTGTCTTTGTGTAGAAGTGAACTCTGGCAGTAAGTGACAGGATGTGTCTGAGAGGACCTGTGTGTCTTCTGTTAACTCAGTCTCTCTATCTCTGTCTGTGTCTGACAGACCCATTCAACCCTGTCCTGCAGTGTGTCACTTAAATAAACAGTATATCCTCTATTTAGATGGTATCATCGGCTACTGACAGAGAGAGAGAGAGAGAGGGGGGGGGGGGGCAGAGAGAGAGACAGACAGAGAGAGAGAAAGAGAAAGACTGAGAAAGGTGGAGAGACAGACAGAGAGAGAGAGAAAGAGTGAGAGAGGTGGAGAGAGAGAGGCAGACAGACAGAAGGAGAGGGAGAGAGAGAGAGAGGCAGAGAGAGAGGGGGGGAAAGGCAGAGCGAGAGAGAGAGACAGACAGACAGAGAGAGAGATTGTGAGAGAGACAGAGAGAGAAAGAGAGAGAGAGGGGGGAGAGAGGCAGAGAGAGAGGCAGAGAGAGAGGAGAGGCAGAGAGAGAGAGATAGAGAGAAGGGGGAGAGAGGCAGAGAGAGAGAGAGAGGCAGAGAGGCAGAGAGAGAGGAGAGAGAGAGAGAGAGAAGAGAGAGACGGCAAACAAGAGTGTTGTAATAGGCCTCATACTGCATAATGAGTATAGGAAGTCGCCATGCTTTGATCTGATAGACTTGCATTCTTTCCACTACGCACCCTAAATGGTAAATGGACTGCACTTATATAGCGCCTTTTTTGCTGCTCCAAAGCTGCTCCAAAGTGCTTTACAACGGCCTCTCATTCACACATTCACACACCAATGGCGGCAAGCTACCATGCAAGGCGCCGGCCCGCTCACTGGGAGCAATTTTGGGGTTCGGTGTCTTGCCCAAGGACACTTCGACATGTGGCCAGCTGGGGCTCGAACCGCCGATCTGCCAACCTTGTGATCATTAGACGGCGACTCTACCTCCTGAGACACAGCCGCCCTAACCCTACAAGGTGCACCACTGCTGCTCCTGTACCCAGACAGACAGACAGACAGACAGACAGACAGACAGACAGACAGACAGACAGACAGACACACAGACAGACAGACAGACAGACAGACAGACAGACAGACAGACAGACAGACAGACAGACAGACGGACAGACAGACGGACAGACAGACACACAGACAGACGGCCTGCTGAGACACCTGCCTTTAGAGGCAGCATACCCTCGCCTAGCACAGCCACACACTCACACACACACACACACACACACACACACTCATCCTCTCTCACACACTCACTCACTCACACACACACACACACACACACACACTCACACACACACACACACTCATCCTCTCTCACACACACACACAGAGCTACACACACACACACACACACACACACTCACTCACACTCACACACACACACAGTCAGGGACAGCTGGTTTGAGCAGAGAGTTGTCTGTAGTCAGGGGCTAACCCACACCCTACGGGTGTTCTCCAGTGTGTAGTCAGGTGCCAGGCACCTTGCTGTGCCGTGTCTCCCCAGCGAGCCAGATAGAACCGCTCACTGATACAATACAAGGTGATTTTCCCATGGGACGGTCTACACGCTGAGTACACATGGGGCCAGACTATATGCTGAGTTCACCTGCATAACGATTAGGCCGCCTGTAACAACTCCAAATGTTGCTGTACAATTAATTGTCTCAGAAATAATTGCGATTAACAATTTACTTGTTTCACTGTTATGTGACCCAGATTATGTAATAACACAGCAACCTATGAAGCAAACCACGCCTCTTTATTATCATAAAACGTATTGTTGAACACAAAATTCTCAATTCTAAAATGTATCCTCATCAATAGAAAAGGTACCCGCGGTGGCGTAGCGGTCTAAGCACTAGCCACTAGTGCAAGCTGCCCACCGGGGACTGGGATCGAATCCCGGTCTCGCCAGACCCGGATATGGCCGCAGCACACAGGGAGCGGCATATTGAGTGGCCGCTCCAGAGGGCGGTATAGGAGTATTTCCGGACAAGGATCCGTCGCGCAACACCGCCCCCTGGGTGCCGGAATAACAGTGCTGGGCTCGAGGAGCCAGTCAGCTAGTCTGCCTGGCGATCTCCTCTGGGACTGCCGGCCACGGGGTCGTGCGGCGGATCCTACGCAATAGGCAGGGGATAATTGGATGCTAGGTTGGGTTCAATTGGATACCAAATTGGGTGAAAAAGGGATAAAATCTGAAAAACAAATTTTAAAAAAAAAGAAAAGAAAAGGTACTGTGTGTCGTGTAGTTGTGTGTTTCTAGCGTGTTCATGTTCTATCAGCATGTTGTGATGTGCTTAGCAGAGCAGCTGTCTAGCTAACGCCACGTTCTTTGTTGTTAGCCAGCTAGCTAGCTAGCGTGTTGGAGCACAGTCAAGATTCCCATTAGACAACTAAATTGCTATTAGACAATTATTTGTTACATAATTGTTACACAGCCTAATAACGAGTTCACCTGGATTCACAAATGTAGCTTGAGCCAAGCCCTGCAGGCTTATATAGGGAGCGCAGGCTAACGCTAACCCAGAGGAAAATCAGATGGTTGTGTGAGAGTCTATTCTCTATAGAAGATGGAGGGATGACAGGGATAGGAAGATATGTACAGGGTGGGACAGGAGGAGTGACACACACACACACACACACACTCACACACACACGGTTCATCCTCATCACCACTCTCACTCTCAGTGCCAAATAATCCAGTTCAGCCACATAACATCAGTCAGCTATTGCTTCACTCTGAGGTGATGGGGTAAACA
>NC_137692.1:23804979-23807479 GCF_963989245.1 Nansenia antarctica | reverse complement strand
TCTGCTGAAGAAGCACATGTCATTATCTCAGGGGAACAACTACAAGTTGTGAACGAGTTCAAATATCTTGGGGTGCTGTTAGATTCCAACCTCACTTTTAAGGCACATATCAAAAAGGTCTGTAAAATTGTCAAGTTCAATCTGTCCAACTTCCGCTTTATAAGGGACTACATGTCAACAGAGGCAGCTACCATGTATGTCCACGCCATGATCTTCACACACATCAACTACTGCATAACAAGCTGGTCACAAGCAAATCCCACAACCTGCAAAGCACTCGAGTCACTATACAAACAAACAATCAAAACACTAGACAAGAAGCCAAGACACTTTCACCACTGCACAATACTGAAGAAACACAACATTCTAAGCTGGGACAATCTGAAAACCTACACAAACCTCTGCCTTGTCTATAAAACTATCCACAATTTAGCCCCACCACCACTTAACACCTTCATCTCACGACCAGGAAGTACAGCACGCACCACAAGGGGTGTCACCAGAGGGGACTGCACCATCCCATTTAGGAGGAGTGCCTTTAGTCAGTCTGCCTGGTCAGTTAGAGGGGCACGTGAATGGAACCTGATTCCAGGGCACCTTAAAGAATTAGGCACCTTTAAATCATTTCGAAAGCACCAAAAACAGTGGATGATCAACACACACACCTGCCAACATTGAAATGTCCTGTCCTATACCTGTATGTCATGTGTACCGCCTGTCTGTGTACCGCCTAACATGTCTTACCTGTACAGTCTGTGTGCTTGTTTTTAGTCTGCTTACCGTGCGTATATGTTGCTTGCTTTTAGTCTGCTTACCGAATATGTACCCTCCTTTTAACCGCCTATGATTAATGTATGCTCTTTTAACCCTCTGCTTATATGTACCCTCCTTTTAAGCGCCTATGATTAATGTATGCTCTTTTAACCCCCTATGTTATGCCCTTAAGCTAAATGCTTGTCCTGTCTACTTTTTTGTGCCTAGGTCTACCTATATTTTATCTTTTAAATGTACTTTTTTCCTCCAGGGAGCCGTATACAACATCATGGCATAGGGACTGCGGATGAAAACTAGCTTTCGGGCTAACTCTGGCGTATTTACAATTTATTTTTGTTTTATTAATATGCACTGTCCCTTGAATAAATAAATGAATCTGAATCTGAATCTGAGAGAGAGGTAAAGAGAGAGCTAAAGCAAAGCAGGAGGATCAGTATGTAGTAATGACAGTAGACAGTCGTGTCACTGTGGGATATGTGGAACAGAATGATCTCACCATGGCTCCACCTCAACCATGGTAAACGAAGCCCTATCAGCAACAACGGACTACAATTAGTGCTGTCGTGCTGCCCGATCACGTCTCTTCACAACACTGGCTCCCCACTGGTGGAACGAGCTTCCCACGGCTGTCAGGACTGCAGAGTCACTACCCATATTCCGTCAGAGACTGAAGACCCATCTCTTCAGGTTACACCTTAACTGCTCCTCCTGAGACATCTACTGCCCCCAGCACTGCGTCTCCTGAAGACACCCACTTTTCCCCTCTACTGTGTCCCTAAGAACTTCTATTGCCCCCCTTGTACTGTTTCTCTGTTTCTCCAGTGTCAAAAAAAGAAAGAAAAAGGTTTAGAAGAAGGTGATAGGAGAAGGTTTTTCCTTCTATCAATGGCCCCGGGCCTGAGCTGGATTACTCTTCCTGCTACGACTGGTGGATTGATGATTCACTTGCTTAGTATTCAAATGTATTGATTGTAAGTCGCTTTGGAATAAGGCGTCTGCTAAATGCCAAAAATGTAAATGTAAATGTAACTACAATTAATATCTCATGGTCATTGCTTTGGGCTATAGCCTACAAACAACACCTACATGTCTTATTCAATGCAGAGATAGGTTAATCCTACAGCCGACTGAAATGAAAGTAATTTGATATTGCTAAAATGGCTCTGGAAAATGGATCTCTTCCGATTCACAGAAAGTCTTAAGAGCGATATAAGCGCCTTATCCATGCAAAGCAAAGACCCGGTCATTCAGGGGTAATGTGTGTGAATTGACGGCAAATTACTTTTAATTTAATCCATTTTAAATTGAGTCTACAGTATGTGGAAAAAGTGAAGGGTCTGAATACTTTCCGAATGCACTGTGTATCTATGTACGAATGTGTGGGGACAGACAGAAAGACAGACAGACACTCTCTCACACACACACACACATACACACACACACACACACACATACACTCACACACTCACACACCCACACACTCACACACCCACACACTCACACACTCACACACCCACCCACACACACAGCAAAACAGGCCTTTCCAGGGGCGAGTGGGGACTTGCAGAGCAACACAACTCCAAACATTTCTCCCATCCAAGTCCTGGGATAACCTCCCCCCCCCTCCCCCATCTCCTCTCCCCCCCCCCCCCTCCTTCCCTCGCTCTCTCTCACTACCTCTGTCCCAGAAGCCTCTCTGTCTCTCTCTCTCTGGGAGACTGTTGTG
>NC_137692.1:23744979-23792479 GCF_963989245.1 Nansenia antarctica | reverse complement strand
ACACACACACACACACACACACACACACACACACACACACACACACTCTGGATACATTGTTGCCAGAAAATGAATCAAGTTTGTAAACATTTCGCACAAGTCTCATAACATAACAGACTATTGTTGTAACACATAGTGACATCACAGGACAGCAGCCTGTCATAATAAAACACCGTATAGCTCCTCGAAAGCACATGGCAAAAATTATTATTAAAAATAATCTTACCTTTCTTTTTACCGTAAAAAGCCGAAATCAAACGCGCAACACACAACGCCTGAATTCGCTCTTGTTATGTGATGTTTGATGTTTCCTTCCTTCACCCGCCCAGGTTAAAAGGACACCGTTTTTAAGGATTATTATCTTCGGCAAACCCGCAAGAAATAGTGAAAACCCCTGATTCAGATCCTCGATGTGAAACCCACTCCTGTCCTGTCCTGTCAATGTGACTCCCTCGGTACTAGATAGATCCTCCTCTGAGAGAGACTCTCTCCAACCCAACTCCCTCTGGAGGATCTGATGGAGTACTACACTACAGGACAGGACAGTTGACGAGCGGTTCTTTTTTTTACACTCTTCTTCCTTAGTGCTATAATATAACTTCTAAGGTTCTATCTCGGCAGTTCAGAGATATTGGGCGTCAACGTTTTTACATTCCATTATGTTTTGTGAGATGGAACCTTTGTATTTTATGAATTACTAACTCAAAAATGTCAACATTTTTAAAATAACAGCACACAGGCAATAAAGTCCATTCATTCATTCATTCATGTTCCGGCCTCGTCCATGTGTGTGTTAACTGTTGTGTTCTCCTCCCCCCTGCTGTTAACAGACCTGCCACTACACCCCTATGGAAGCATATAGCTGACTAAATTCAAATGCTAATGCAGAGATTGCAATTGCATGTTCCACTTTTGCATGCATTCTTTCAGACTAGGGCTGTCCCAAACAACTATTTTTCTAACGATTAATCTAGCGATTATTTTTTCGATTAGTCTAACGGCTAATTTAACGATTAGTCTAACGATTATTTTTTTTACTGTTCGATTCATGTATCACTTAATTTTCCCCAAAATAATGGCTGTATTGTCTCTCTCTCTGTTTAACAGTGTCTTTATAAAGCACTCTGGGTAATAGCTGCTGCTCTTATAAAACAAAGCAGTGTGTGACATGCACATTACTCAGACGGCCGCCCCTTTAAATGATCAGTTGATGTATGGGGGCTGTCTGTGGGCCCGCAATTAAACACAGACACCTTTAATTCGGCGACCTGCTGCTACTACTACTACTACTACTACTACTACTACTACTACTACTACTACTACTACTACTACTACTACTACTACTACTACTACTACTACTACTACTACTACTACTACTGTAACTGCCCCTGTCAAACAGCCCCAGACACAGGGCAGACTCACTGCTATGTTTAGCCAACTTGAATGCCAACATGGCCATCAGGGTTTTTCCTGGCTCAAAATGAGGCGGAGGTGGTACCAGTGGTGTTTGACATCGGGGGGGACCCATGAAGCAGGGCTGTCTGGGGGTCCTTAAACATCAAACACTTAATTTCTTGCATTCTGGTGAATTTAGATGCACCAATTTGTGCCCTTTCTGCATCAATTTATGGTGGAAATGTCATTATTTATGTAAAGGAAAACACAATATTCAGGCACCAGATGACCATTCAAAATATAATGTAATATAATGCAATATAAGGCTCTCGGGCATTCTGTACTTTCAAATATGTATTCTCCTTGAGCAGTCAACATACTATCAGCTATTTCTCTAGCAAAAACGAAAGCTAACTTATTTGCGAAACAGCGCCCCCGCCACCACGTCGGCGCAGTGCCGCAATTGCAGCTAGAAATATTATTATTTTTGCGACGCACCGACGCACATTACGCAAGTCAACGTATTGACGTCGTCGATTCCGTTGACTACGTCGACGCGTCGTCCCAGCCCTATTTCAGACAATATTCAAATTCAAATGCAATTCTAATGATTTGCATTTTCATTTTCATGTACCCGATGTGCACATTCGCTGTCAATATTGGACTTACACGGCAAATCAAATCAAAGATCGACAAATCCCTGATGACAGGGAGATGACGTATGACTGCTCTGATGAATCAACCCCTATTTCATTAATTTTCTCTATATAACGACGTCGATCATTGATCGGCAACGACACTATATAATAGTTTGCCTAACTGGCCATCGGATTTGGGCTCCTAATATCTAAAAAGCACTACGGTTTTCTTATTTTAGCGGATTAAAGTAGCAAAGACCAGAATTTTCCATTGACCACCAGTCAAACTTCTCCCCTTCTATCACCCAAAAAGGGGCGTGGACATGACGGGAGAGCAAAGTACTCGGATGCGTTAGAATTGCATAGAGAGTTTGAATTTTGTCAGCTGTAAAGCGGATGTGTTTCCTAGAACATGTAAATGCAATTGCGAATCACATTATTGCATTACAATTTGAATATTGACTCAAATAACGCAGGCAAAAGTGGCAAATGAATATGCTATTTTGGGATTGCAAAGTCATTTGCACATTAGAATGAACTTTTGAATTTTGTCAGCTACAAAGCAGCGCATGACTTTGGAAATTAAATGTCAAATGGCTTTGCATAATAATTTAAATATTGACAGCGAATGTGCACATCGGGTACATGAAAATGAAAATGCAAATCATTAGAATTGCATTTGAATTTGAATATTGTCTGAAAGAATGCATGCAAAAGTGGAACATGCAATTGCAATCTCATATTGCATTAGCATTTGAATTGAGTCAGCTATATGCTTCCATAGTCCATGTGTGTGTTAACTGTTGTGTTCTCGTCCCCTCTGCTGTTAACAGACCTGCCACTACACCCCTACACCACTACACCCCCGGGCGGGCAGCGTCAGCGGGACGGGAGTATGGGTGCGGCCGTGCTTCCCTCCCTCCCTCCCTCCCTCCCTCAGCTGAAAGTTCAACAACCGTGGCAGGCAGGCGGGTTCAGTCCACTGACTGACTGAGCAAAGAAGTTATTATGAATGTGCACTTTATGTTTATAGGCCTGCTTTCACTGTGTAGTTAAGGACTGAAGCCTGTAGGCTACTTGTCATTGCTGCCTGTAACAAAGAAAATGATCACTGATATAGGCTACCTACTAGCAAGGCTGCTAAAGAGAGAGAGAGAGAGATAGGTAGGTAGAGAGAGAGAGAGAGAGAGAGAGAGAGAGAGAGAGAGACAGAGAGAGAGAGAGATAGGTAGAGAGAGAGAGAGGCAGACAGACAGACAGACAGAGAGAGAGAGGTAGAGAGAGAGAAGACGTGGGGGGGTGACCTCTAGTTCTACTGCCCCCCCCTACACACACACACACACTCATGATCTCTCTCTCTCTCTCTTTCTCTTTCTTTCTCTCTCTCTCGCACACACACAGCTGTTTGTCCTGGAGAGAGCGAGGCTGTGAGGAAAGGAAAGGTCTATCCTGTTGACAAGGCAGTGTTGGAAAGACAAACTGTACTTCAGGGAGTGTCTCTGTCTTTCATTGCTCGTTGTGTGTGTGTGTGTGATGGAGGCATTACCGCCATTCCTGCTCTCTATAAGAGGTAGAAATAACATCATAACCACATCAAAGTCAACCCTAACTCTAACCTTGACCCCTAACCACTCCCCCCGCCCCCACACACACACACACACACACACACACACACACACACATTCTCACACACAATCATTGAGACAGGGGCGGAATGTTGCCTTGGGGAAGAAAAAAAAGTGCTGTTGCGGAATTTCCGTGTTCTTTCCTCACATCCCAGTAACATTCCATACCGTTACCTATTTCCCTTGCTTGCTTCATGTGAAAGTGTTCCGCATTAGAACCTCGATATCTCATTAAGATAGATCGACATTAAGTCAAAGCTATTCTGTGTGCCTGTTTATGACTTTAAGACTGTCTGTTTACCCCCAGGTTGGGATTGAGAGCCTCCCTCCTTCCTTACATTCCATAGATAGTGGGTGTTGTTATGATTCTGTCTTGGTGACTCGCCCCCATCTCCAACCTCTCACAACCTCCTTCACTCAGCAGGAATGTACGCAACAGCAGTGAGGCTATGATCGTTTCATCTCATATATCTGTGTGTGTCGTCTTTTCTGTCAATGGTGAACACTCTACAATGATACAGCATGACTTTAGAATTATAAGGTTCTATCTGCATTTTTGTCAAAATTGAGTTTTTTACATAATCTGATCCATTAGGTGTTTATTAATGCCTGTGTGGTGTTATTTTTTTAAATGTTGACATTTTTGAGTTAGTAATTAATAAAATACAAAGGTTCCATCTCACAAAACATAATGGAATGTAAAAACGTTGACGCTCAATATCTCTGAACTGCCCTAAACGGAGATAGAACCTTATCATTCTAAACGGAGATAGAACCTTATCATTCTAACATCACGACATGGTGAACGCTCTACAATGATATAGGCCAGGGGAGGCTGTTGGAAGTAGAAATTGGAGGACAGGGCTCATTATAATGCATGGAATGGAATGGTGTCAAACAAGATTGGTTAAGTTGGCCAATTTAAATCACAATCAACCAACACCAATGACACCCTCCATCCTCTCTCTTACAATCAGCTCAGAATGTACTCATCCACAGTTTAGTTGACCCTTTATGAACTCCTCCTCACAGCTCTTTCTCACTCTTTAAACATGTCAAAGTTGTTCCCTTCACATTAACAAGCCACATGTAAAAGGTTTCTCTGGCCTGGTCCCCATCTGGGCCAGTAAACACGATCACTAACCCTAAGTAGGCCGGCAGAACAGACTCAGCGGAAAAACACACTGAGGGGAAATCATCGATTTCTCTCTTAGTCAAGTATTTGGCACAAATACGTGTTGTTTTTTCCTCTCCATTTTACAATAAACCTTCCGATGATGTGCTAGTCCCAACCAGTCTGACCTGGTTTCTCACAACAACCATTGGTGGGGCGGGGGGTCAGCAGGCAGAGCGTACACCAGAGGAGGCTGGTGGAGGTAGAAATCGGAGGATTGGAGATCATTGTAATGCATGAGATGAAATGAGGAATGGTGTGATTGATAACGTGTTTGATACCATTTCCTTATTCCATCCCATGGCATTACAATGATCCCATCCTCCGATTTCTACCTCACACAGCCTCCCCTGAGGTACTCAGTACGCACCCGAAGCTAATCGAAGGCCATTAATGCAAAACTACTTCCTGTAGATATAATATGCACAAAACCTCTATTACTACATTCTACATTCTATTACTAAGCACTTTGAGCTGCAACGTTTGCAGGAAAAGCGCTATACAAATAAAGTTATTATTATTATTATTAATCTGAACCTCAGATGAGTCGATGAAAAGGTCCTGTGGATAAGTGCTCTCTCCGTTCAACTGTCAACTGTCAACTGTCAACGTTCAACTGTCCTGTCCTTCAGTTGCAGCGGGCGGAGGTTACTAAACCTGACACCCCAGACAGACGCACCCTGAGGTCCTGTGGCGAGAGGGGAGGGGACTCACCTTGCAGCCGTGACAGTAGTTCTCTCCATTCTTCCCGGGGGAAAGTATGATCTCCCCAGTTGGGATCAACTGTATCTTCAGTTCCATCATGGTGTGGTGTCCGTTTGTCCTCCTCCCGTCCATTCGGATCCTCCGCTCGGTTCCGTCCAACTGACCAGAAAAAAACACGGAGTAAAAGGTTGAGAGATGAAAAGCTCTGAAAAGGTTTTGGTGGTGGTGGAGGCAGCGCACGCAATGACGGAATTGGTTGTGATTATTTTTGAGTCTTCGGGAAAAACCCCGAGCTCTAAGCGTAAGGTGTGTAAGCGTACCTCCTGCTGTCAGAGAGAGAGAACTCCTTCTATGTTTCCTCTGTTCCCGCCAAAAGGATATGTATGTATAGATGTAGCAGCGTTGGACGTTGGACGTTCTTCCCACCAGCCACGACCTATACTGGGTAATTGATGTTTGACCACCGGTCAGGTCAGAACTCTGGCTGCTGCAAACTGCATTCTGGGATCGTCGTCAGGGTTTCCTCTCGGACCCAGCATCCTGTCCTTCGACGTTCCCAGGATAAACGACATTCCCAGGATAAACACCCGTCAGTAGGAGCCCAGTCAGCTTCCAGCTTCCCCCCCCCCCCTGGATACACAAGAGGGAGGGAGGGAGGCACGCGTACGCAAACCACATTACACACTCCGCTCTTCCCACCTCTAAGGAAAACAAATAAGGGACTTGTGTCTGTCGTTTCCTGTCGACCCCCAGGGGCCCCCAGGATAATCAATGGCTGCCAGACAGACTGAGCGGCACTGGCGGACTCAGGGGGGGGGCGACTGCCCCTCCTGGTGCCCCCACGGTTGAAAAACGTCTGTCTTAAGTGCCCTTTTGAGTGGCAAAAATGAGAGGACGTGCCCTATTGGTGCCCCTCCAATGGTCTAAACTTGACCATGTGCCCCCACAGTTGAAAAACGTCGCACTAAAGTGCCCTTTTGAGTGGCAAAATTAGAGGATGTGCCCTATTGGCCGCCCTTCCAATGGTCTAAACTTGACCATGTGCACTGATGGGGTCCCATGTTGTGCAGTAGGTGCCCTTTTTTTCTTTTTGCCCCCCCTGCCCTTCAAACAGCCTGAGTCCGCCACTGGCCCCCAGGCTAATCAATGGCTGCAGACAGACTGAGCGGCGCAAGGCTCTGGGACAGTGGTTCAGGGACGCAGTGAAGACCCAGTGGCTATATCTCTGCCTTTCTGTGACAAACTGACGTAAACACACACACACACACACACAGACACACACAAACAAACAGACAGTTGACCCTTGGGGAGTTGACACATTGTCGCCATTATCTGTGTTTGTGTGACAAACAGAGACACCCACAAACAACACACTCCCATATACACAGTTGACTGTGCTGGCCCATGCTCTGACACTGACTGTGACCCCACCCTACATTCCTGTTTGTCCTGTTTCCAGCATCCTAGACTAAGGAGACACACCCGCCTCCACCTCTCACCATAGGGTTAGGGCCAGGGTTTAAATAGCTCTAAACAAGAGCTATAAATAGAATATCTTAGGTGCGGACGTGAGTAGAGGTGAGCCTGGATGATGACAACAACAAAACAATAGAATTGGCTAACGTTGTGTTTATCTGAGCCCAAGATGTCAATAGGAGTCTGTGGGTGTGTGTGGTGTAGGTCAGGGAGAGTCCAAAGTCCACCTTCTCTTTCCACACAAACAAACTGACCAGTCACAGATGATTAGGGCACAAGCCCACAAAGTGGGCATAGCCATATTGTAACTGTTAGTTATTCAGCCCATCTTTCATGAAAAATGGCCATGACTCCCACAAATATTGGTAACCTTTTTTGCTTTTTGGTAGGCATGTACCAAACCCAGTCCACACACCCTCACAACAATTTTGACGTCAAATTTCGAGAAGGCTCGCTGGACTGAAAAGACACGTCCCAAAATATTTTCCACTATTTTGAATTTTGTGAAAAACATGAAAAAATTCTCTTCAAATATACCATAAGTCCAATCGACATAACATAAGAAGTATATACTGGTCCCTAACAAGTTTAAGAACTAAAAGTTCCCACGTCAAAAAATTACCACACTACAATTAATTAAATATGCCAATGGGGCTATGTCGGCCATATTTATGCAAATTAATGTGAAACTTGATGAGCCTCAAGACAGTAGTATGTAATAGATATCTACCAAATCCCAACAAGATCGGATGAAAAACATGGCTGCCACATGTGACTCAATATTCTGCATTTCCAGTCCTTTTTAAATAAAAAAATAACACTTAAAACATGAAAAGACATGAAACATTGGCACGTAGTACCAGTCCATGCAAAGTCTGTGAAGGACAAGTTCCTTCTTCTGAAAATACACAGCTATATGCAAATTAATATCTACCATAAGTGAAGCCATATTCAAATGGGGCTATAATGTCAGTCATTGTTAGTCTAATCGATCTCAACGTTAGCGTGCGTTGAGACAGCGCTACAACAGAGCCGTGTACCAAATTTGAGGTTAACCCCTGAGCCCTTAATTGCCGCTTGCAGCTGTATTTCAACAGTAAAACCACAGACAAGTTTCTGTTCCTCTACTGGCCACAATCCAGACCATACTGATGATACAGAAGGGTCAATACAATGGATGAACATGGAAGTGTGTGTGTGTGCACATGTGTGTGTGTGTGTGTGTGTGTGTGTGTGTGTGTGTGTGTGTGTGTGTGTGTGTGTGTGTGTGTGTGTGTGTGTGTGCGTGTGTGTGTGTGTGTGTGTGTGTGTGTGTGTGTGTAGTGGTATCTGTGGCTGGTGAGAGGGGAAGTGACAGTGACACACATCCTTTGACCTGTGACCCTGGCGAGGGATCAACAGGATACGCTGGCCTTGAAGTTTCAGGGCAGCCAGGACTGGTCTGGGCACGGGCAGACTGAGCGAGGGAGGGATGAAGGGAGGCAGAGAGGGGGGGGGAGGAGAGGGGAAGGAGGGAGAGAGGGAGCGAAAGAGGGAGAGGTAGACCACCCCAGTTCAACACAGAGATAACATTTTCTCATCTAACAGACAGACATGGTGGACCACCAAGGGAGGCTGGTAGAGGTAGAGATCAGAGAACGGGGGTCATTGTGATGCATGGAATGGAATGTGTATGATACCATTCCTCATTCCATCCCACGCATCACAATGAGCCCCGTCCTCTGACGCTTTCCTTATTCAAAACAGGACTAAAAACGAACTTCTTCAGGCCTTGTTGTCGTAGTCTTCTTTGTGGGTATTCTGGGTAATAGTGTCTTGTTAGCTTTTCTGTTTCTGTTTTAGTTTTTTTTAAATCCACTCAGCTTTAAGATTGTTTGAATGAAAAGCACTTTACAAATAATAATAATAATAATAAAATAAAAATAAAAAAAAGTATTATTTTAGTACACCAGGAAATAGAAGTTTAAATGGACTCCAGAGAGTCACTCTCTCTCATTCATAAAACACAATCAATGTGTCACCAGGATAGAGGGCCACATCCCTTTTGCAGAACAGCTCATCCTCTATGACCCTGACCCCCCCCCCCCTTCATTCTGACCTTCACATCCACCTCTATTCGATTGTATTCTATTCTAGTACTGATAAAAGCCTCTTTTTATTCTACTACTACTCTACTCTCTGGAAGAGCTGTACAACACACACTGCCTCAGGAAGGCCTCCAAGATCTCCAGAGACCCAACCCACCCTGGGTACGAACACTTTGCCCGGCTGCCCTCGAAAAGGCGGTACAGGACCATGGCCGCAAGGACAAACAGACTGAAGCTCAGCTTCTACCCCAGGGCCATCCAGGCCCTGAACACAGCAAAGACCTAGGTTCTGGGCCCTGGACAGTCTGGACGGATTGATGGCAGCTGCTGGATTGAAAAAATCAGGTGTAGTGCTGAGGCACAAATGTGTACATTTCAAGCCTGCAAACTGCGACACTTTAAATGAATGTGCAATAACACTATGTGCAATATGACAACCCTAGTCGTCTTATCTGTACAGTATAGTATAGTGGATAGTGTACATAGCCTTTATTTATGTAACCAGCTCCTTTCCCTTCTTGTTTTTTTCTTTGTTTTTTTTCTTTCCTAGCACCAGGGGAGCCACCCCTCCCAAATTTCGTTGTTTGGTACCTGTACTATAGCAATGACAATAAAGACCATTCATTCATTCATTCATTCATTCATTCATTCATTCATTCATTCATACTTTACTCTACTCTACTGTACTCTACTCTAATCCACTCTGTGTGTGTGTGTGTGTGTGTATAAATATGGCGGAGACGGTGTTACTTGTACCCGTGAGTCTTGTCCTGTTGTATGTGAAAGACATTGTCCATGTCTGTTTGTGAATGCATCCCATCTGTGCCTTCAGTATTTGTGTCCTTGTATACTTGTTAATAAATGATTAAAATGTGTGTGTGTCTGTGTGTGCATGCGTGCATTCGAGGCTTCGAGCATGTGTGTGCATTTGTGTATGTGTGTAGGTGCAGCGTGTGTGTGTGTGTGTACATGGATGTTTGTGTATGTGTGTAGGTGCAGCGTGTGTGTGTGTACATGGATGTTTGTCCACAGTGGAGCCCACAGCTGTCGTCACTGCAGCTGGTGAGCCTCAAGGTGAGCCTCTAGCAGTGTGTGTGTGTGTGTGTGTGTGTGTGTCATCTCTGTGTGTGTGTGTGTGTGTGTGTGTGACAATCCCACAGGAGGAGCCATGGCCTGGGCGTGGCCACAGCCTGTCACACTGACAAGGCTGACAGGAAGTAGAGGAGGCATCACATCCTGTTGAGGGTAAATCTGTGAGCAAAGGGAATTTGGGCAACATGCAGCAGGACAATGGGAGGGTAGGGCAGAGGTCAGGGGAGGCTGGTAGAGGAAGAAATAATCGGAGGGCGGGCTGCACTGTAATGCATGGAATGGAATGAGGAATGGAGGAATATATCAAACACCATTCCTCATTCTGTTCTATGCATTACTATTAGTA
This sequence comes from Nansenia antarctica, assembly GCF_963989245.1. Classification (NCBI taxonomy): domain Eukaryota; kingdom Metazoa; phylum Chordata; class Actinopteri; order Argentiniformes; family Microstomatidae; genus Nansenia; species Nansenia antarctica. The sequence continues at coordinate 23,781,941 of NC_137692.1, read as the reverse complement.
ACCCAACCTCCGATTTCTACCTCCACCAGCCTCCCCTGCATGGCAGATTTAACAACATACACGACAGGTTTTATGGAAGTCTATCCCTTGACTAAAAACCATGCTCAATGGAGAATATCCATTGGAAGAGCTTTGTCAGGCCAGGAGTAGGCATAATCAAGGTCCAGCTTACATTTACATTTACATTTTTGGCATTTAGCAGACGCCTTATTCCAAAGCGACTTACAATCAATACATTTGAATACTAAGCAAGTGAATCATCAATCCACCAGTCGTAGCAGGAAGAGTAATCCAGCTCAGGCCCGGGGCCATTGATAGAAGGAAAAACCTTCTTCTATCACCTTCTTCAGTAACTGGGAGATCGCTAGATAGGGGAGGCTGGTGGAGGTAGACATCGGGGGGGGGGGGGGGGGGGGGACAGGCTCATTGTGATGCATGGAATGGAATGTGGAATGGTATCAAACACTCTGTGTTTGTGTGTGACACCATTCCATCATTCCATTCCATTGATGTTGGTGTTCCAATTTCTACCTCCACCCACCAGCCTCCCTGAATGCTAGATAGCAGCTAGAGGAAAAATACATGTCGCCTGGAAACCAGCCGTGGCTATTTTTAGCAGTGCAAAAGGAAGTCGGTCATATTTCACAAATGTGTTGTTCCATGGGCCCTCTTAAGAGCAGTTATCAGGCCGCTGCCACAGTGACAGGCAAGGCCGTTTCCACAGGAAAGGGTCAGACGCTGATTAGGCTCAGGGTTGCCAGATGGGGCGGGGGTGTTCCCGCCGAATGGGCTACTTCTGATCACACTGGGCCGGAAAAGAAAAAACATTTGGGCGGTATGGAAGACTGTGGTTGGGCTGGAAATTGACAATTCGATCTGGCAACCCTGATTAGGCTAGCTAGCGCTCAAGAAGTATGCTAGCTAGCTGCCCCAAGAACAGCTCTTCTGACTTGAATACATCCTTATTGGCACTGGGAATGTCGCAGCGGGGATTTTATACCGTGAACGCTATTTGATGTGTGGCTATAAAAGGAATCGTATAGAAGTGTATCCGCAAGGTCCCTAAGGTCAGCTGAGACTAATCAGCTAATAATTCCAAGAGTAAAAACAAAACACGGTGCAGCATCTTTCAGTCACGCTGCCGCATGCTCCTGGAACAAACTCCCTGAAGAAATCAAACAGGCCCAAACCCTTAAAATATTAAAATCTAAGCTAAAAACCTTCATGTTTTGCACCAGTTATGATTAAACACAAACACTTCTATCAATGTATTTTTTCATTAACTATTGTCTTTTTAAATGTTTTATCTATTTACTTCTTATATTTGCTTTTATTCATTGTAATCTTTATTTTCTTATGCTCCTCTTGCTGTATTTTTAAATGCTGTATGTAAAGCACTTTGAATTGCCCCTGTTGTATGAAATGTGCTATACAAATTCACTTGCCTTGCCTTGCCTTGCCTTGCCTATCTTGTTGTGCAAAATGTAAATTGCTATCTTGGGAGAAAACCTAATCTAAGAGGATGAGTTTGAGAGAAACTTTGAATCCTAAGAAACCTGTCTAGTTGTGATCATGTTGTTTGAAACATGTTCTTCAACATTGGCATTCCAGCAGGATACAAAATCACAATTACAGAATAAAGTAAAAAAAGTAAATTAATAATAAAGTGATAAAGTGATGGCAGTCATACTACAGTGGAACCAGTTGTACTGCACAATCAATATGCAAAATGCTGTAGGAATGCAAATGCTGTAGAAATGTGAAATGCAATATCATATTGCATTTCACATTTCTACATCATTTGCATTTCTACAGCATTTTGCACTATTTGAATATGATACAATATGTAATATGATACAGATATGATACAGTACAGGTAGTCCGCACTACCCTTTTCATTTCAAAAGTCAGAGGCAAAAATGTCTTAGCTACTTTCTCTATCTTACATGCGTCAGTTCCCTACAGGATGTCAAGATAGAACATCAAAAGAGGGTTTGGCTCATTCTCAGATTAGCTGGAAGTTGGCGCCCTCTGGTGGTCAAATATGAACACAACAACCCATCGCCCGGCAACCATAAAAGGGAAATTGTATTGTCATGGTAACTCTATTATGCACACATGACGTAGCCAAAGCGCGAGAGAAAGAACGCTTATCACCACCTGCCTCGAGACGCACTCCTCAAACACAGTTGTTGCCAGGTAGGCTATAGGCACCAATGTTGTTGTTGCCAGGTAGGCTATAGGTAGAAATGTGTTGTTGCCAGGTAGGCTATAGGTAGAAATGTGTTGTTGCCAGGTAGGCCACAGGTACCAATGTTGTTGTTGCCAGGTAGGCTATAGGTAGAAATGTGTTGTTGCCAGGTAGGCCACAGGTACCAATGTTGTTGTTGCCAGGTAGGCTATAGTTACCAATGTTGTTGTTGCCAGGTAGGCTATAGGTACCATTGTTGTTGTTGCCAGGTAGGCTATAGGTACCAATGTTGTTGTTGCCAGGTAGGCAATAGGCACCAATGTTGTTGTTGCCAGGTAGGCTATAGGTACCAATGTTGTTGTTGCCAGGTAGGCTATAGGTACCAATGTTGTTGTTGCCAGGTAGGCTATAGGCACCAATGTTGTTGTTGCCAGGTAGGCTATAGGCACCAATGTTGTTGTTGCCAGGTAGGCTATAGGTACCAATGTTGTTGTTGCCAGGTAGGCTATAGGCACTAATGTTGTTGTTGCCAGGTAGGCTACAGGTACCAATGTTGTTGTTGCCAGGTAGGCTACAGGTACCAATGTTGTTGTTGCCAGGTAGGCTATAGGCACTAATGTTGTTGTTGCCAGGTAGGCTACAGGTACCAATGTTGTTGTTGCCAGGTAGGCTACAGGTAGAAATGTGTTGTTGCCAGGTAGGATACAGGTAGAAATGTGTTGTTGCCAGGTAGGCTACAGGTAGAAACCAAAGGACTTCTTCTTGTACGTAATGCAGCAGGGAATAGAATGAGGAAGGTTATTAATATTAATCACGTCAGCCTCTGATTTATGCCTCCACCACCAGCCTGCCCCCCTGTAAACTGTGTGTGGTGAGATGGTGGTAGCCTATGGACCTACAACAGTAATACAATATCTGAAATTAAACATTCAAACATATAACGAATATCAACAATTCTGGATAAAAAGACAATTCTTAACTTTTGATCGGGTTGACAAGACGCCACATTTGGGTTGGGCTGAGCCCTAAATATATATAATAAATAAATAATAATAATAAATAATTAATAAATGCTTTGTTTTTTTTCTTCTATTATTGATTTGATGATATTCTCCATGGATGTAAAGTGTCGTTGAGTAGACCTACTGAGAATAGCGCTATACAAAATACAGGCATTAGTAATTATTAGATCATATATTTGATATAATATTATATGATTTGATATGTGTCTCAATACATTTTTATCCACCAAAGGTTATCAAAACCTTACGTAGCCATGGAAACATGAATTGAATATGATAACGCACTGACTGACGTCACTATGATCATGTCATTTAAGACTGAAATTGATCTGGGAGTGAAGGAGGACTGATCTCACAGAGGAGGGAAGAAAGAGAAGAGAGGACAAGAAAGAGATGGAGGAGGAGGAGGATAAGAGAGAGAGAGGGAGGAGGAGGACAAGAGAGAGGGAGGAGGAGGACAAGAGAGAGGGAGGAGGAGGACGATAAGAGAGAGAGAGGGAGGAGGAGGACAAGAGAGAGGGAGGAGGAGGACAAGAGAGAGGGAGGAGGAGGACGATAAGAGAGTGGGAGGAGGAGGAGAAGAGAGAGGGAGGAGGAGGAGGAGGAGGAGAAGAGAGAGGGAGGAGGAGGAGGACAAGAGAGTGGGAGGAGGAGGTGAAGAGAGAGTGGGAGGAGGAGGACAAGAGAGAGGGAGGAGGAGGACGAGAGAGGGAGGAGGAGGAGGAGAAGAGAGATGGAGGAGGAGGAGGAGGAGAAGAGAGAGGGAGGAGGAGGAGAAGAGAGAGGGAGGAGGAGGACGAGAGAGAGGGAGGAGGAGGAGAAGAGAGAGGGAGAAGGAGGAGGACAAGAGAGAGGGAGGAGGAGGAGGAGAGAGAGGGAGGAGGAGGAAGACAAGAGAGAGGGAGGAGAGAAAGAGTATTCCAGTGTGTAATACACAACCTCAGACATCAGATGACATACAAAGATTGGGATTATTATCACGCAAATTAGCAACAGACCATAGAAATTCACTTTTCATGAATATTTATCATTTATATTGTTCTCTCATGATGTAGCTTGGTCACCTGTCCATCAAAGTCGATCTATTGCTTTGAACTGCCAGTGGACCCTCGAAAGCTGGAGGGTTTGATACGTTTGATACGATTCCTCATTACCTCCCATGCATTACAATGAGCCCGCTGCCTTCTTCTGATTTCTACCTCCACCAGCCTCCCCTGATACACTGATACACTTACTGTACAATCAGATTCACAACAGGTCTATTTACTGTCGTGAGCTTAGAATGATAAGGTTCTATCTCCGTTTAGGGCAGTTCAGAGATATTGAGCGTCAACGTTTTTACATTCCATTATGTTTTGTGAGATGGAACCGTTGTATTTTATGAATTACTAACTAAAAAATGTAAACATTTTAAAAATAACACCACACAGGCATTAATAAACACCTTTTTTACATCAGATTATGTAAAAAAACTCAATTTTGACCAGAAATGGAGATAGAACCTTATAATTCTAACATCACGAACTGTACAATCAGATTCACAACAGGTCTATTCACTATGTGTAATAGAAGCTATGAAGCTTAAGAAACCTGCCCAGTTTGTGTTGAGTAAATGTTGTTTGAAGTACAGTAGACCAAGAGCACTAACAGGTATCAATGTTAGTGCAATGTCAGTGCATAGATGAAGTTATGGGTGGTGGTGCTTGTCATTTTGAATTTCCTGACTCACTCCAAACAGTTTTTGGTCATTAATACAATAGGGATTACAACTGGATTGTTCTCATATCCACCATATGTCATTTTACCCCTCTCTTTTGTTCTCCTCACTGCTACACCCTATCACATTATTTATTTATTTATTGATAAGGAGGCTTGAAGAAAGCAGTTCAGTAGATAGAGCGCAGGGGAGGCTGGTGGAGGTAGAAATCGGAGGACGGGCTCATTGCAACACATGGAACGTTGAATGTTGACACCATCCCCGGCTTATTCCATTCCATGCATTACAATGAGCCCAGTCCGTCCTCCGATTTCTACCTCCACACCTCTCTCTCCATCTCTCCCTAGCACATGGGAAATCCCCTGTTCCATCCAATGGGTGCCGCCTCCCTCCCTCCCTCCACTGGGTTTCAAGTGACAATGACTTCACCGGGCCCTCCCAAAATACACTGGCAGGCATCCAGGCCCCAGACAGGGCTTATTTCATGGGTCACTTCTGAACATGTGTTGGGACGGACAGCCATAATTCCATAGCTTCACTCACACATACAAACGATTATTATAAAATAGTCAACAAAACACTAAGTTACAAGACACTAAATTGTTTTACACCAGTCAATAAAAAGAAGACGGACACTTTGGAACGTTTAATTTAGATTGTTTAATGTTAATTCCATGCTGTGTTTCAATAAGAACAAAACAGATCTCTACCTGTGGCTCCGGTCAGATATCCAGTAGTACAAATTAGCTTGAAGTTACACACAATGAAGCAAAACGAAAAACAAGGGAGGAGGGAAAGAGAAAATGAAGAGCTGTATAAAAGAGGGGAGAAGGAGCGGAGAGAAAAACTCATAAAGTTCATGCAGGCTTTGAATCATCTACACTTCTGTCGTTGTTCATTTCCACAACAGAAGCCAATTGAGATTTGTCTTCAACAACTAAAAGCGACAATTATCCTTTTTTTTTTTTCTTCTCCCTCTTTTAAAAAAAACAAACGCTACCAGCTCTGATATCAGAAAAGTGTGTGCGCATTACAGTATTTCAGCACAAGATACAGTCCAGAACACTACAAAACATGACAGGATCACTACAGTGTAAAAGTTAAGCGTTTTGCTCCACATGGATATCAAGAATTTTGCCAAACTTCCTCTGAAAAAACTAAGTTAACAAAAAGAGCACTTTGTTTAGAATTGCCCTCAAAAGGTAATAATAATAATAATAATTATGATTTGCATCTGATGGTTCACTAACACAGACATATTACAGCTCTCACAACTAATAGTCCACATATCAGTAATAAAAGTTAATTTCTGTAATTACATTAAGAAAAAATTCTCAAAATACATCCAGCAACTGATAAAAATATTGAGGAAAAGCAACAAAAAAAACAAAAAACAATTATGAAAACAACGATAACCATTTCATAACCGCTTGTTGTACCAGGAAAATACAATAATCCAGGGACTATTTTTTTTTTATCTTTGCCTTTTCCAAAATGTGTATTCGTCTCAATTAAGTGGTATTTATATTTGAATTTAATTAAAGGGCTAATAAAAAAAACAAAAAAAAAACAAACAATAAAAACAAAAAAACTGATTTAACTCCCTGAACCCTGGGGGTCTGGAGCAGCTGAGAGGAGGAGAGCTACCCTGTCAGTTGGGCGTGTTGGTGACTCCCCTGGGGGAACGGGGGGGCAGGGGGGGGTGGGAGGATGGGGGAGTGTGGAGGCGGGGTCTGTTGGCTGTGATGACGTCTCACTGGGGTGGTGCTTCATCCTCCACATCTTGCAGCGCCTCTTTGTTCTGTTCTTCACCTGTGGATGAACGACAGACACACGACAGACACACGACAGACACGCGACAGACACACGACAGACACACGACAGACACACGACAGACACACGACAGACACACGACAGACACACGACAGACACACGACAGACACAACGTGAGGATGGACAAAGCTGTCAGTCGTTGTTTAGCATCAGACACGTGATACTATATACCCAGTGATCAGATTCAACGCTACAAAACTATATCGTTTGGGGTCCAGGAACGAACCAAAGTGTCCCAAAACCCGCATACACAGTGTCATCCAACTACAGGCTATGGAAGCGACAACCTTGAGCGGTGCAGGTGAACAAGCCAGTGAGCCCGGTGGTCAGGTGGTATCAGTGGGTTACTAAATCATCCAGGTACATGCAGTGAAACATAAACCACTAAAATCCACCCAGGCAGGTAATACACATTAACTAATAAAGCAATAAAAATTAACCATGGATGTCACACAGTCCGAAACTCCAATCTAAACGAGTGAATCTAAATGCTTTTTTTTTTCTTTTTCCCAGCTTGAAATTACCTGTGCTTGACTGCAATCTGCAGCTAGTTAGGGTGTGCCATTAGTACGCTACAAACCATCAGCTTTTATCTACTGAACCATCAGGCAGCATCTGTACAGACACACACGCAAAGCAACTTCAGAGCATACTCTACTAGGAACAAACCTCTCATAACTTACTCAAACGCTTGAGGGCCCGAGGAAGAAACGTCAATCTTACAGACCCTTTTAACTTTCTACCAGGGGACTGAGGTAGTCAAACCAGAGGAAAGGTTCGTTGCAATGCATAGAGACACAGAATGACGTTTGATACCATTCCTCATTCCATCCGTCACAATGAGCCCCGTCCTCCGATTTCTACCTCCATCAGCCTCCCCGGCGTTCTACTACCCAATGAGCTGATTTCTTTATTTCTTTAAGCCGCACAACAAACATCCATATAAAAAATAAAATAAAAAACAACCCCATCAGCCTCTGCTCCTCAGCTGTGACACAGACCAACATGGGGAGTGGGGGTGTAGCAGTGAGTAAGTGAGGAGAGTGGACAGGAAGTCAAAATATCACACGCCTAGAGGCGATTAGAACACTTACAAAAGTACAGTTTAGGGGCAATGAACAGTTGCTTTTTGCTCCTTTAAGCCTCTACAACAGAGGGAATGAGATCGAGAGAGAGAGAGAGAGAGAGAGAGAGAGAGAGAGAGAGAGAGAGAGAGAGAGAGAGAGAGAGAGAGAAAGAAGGAGAGATGTGTCAATAGACTGGAGGTGGACGTTAACGTGGCTACAGCCGTAAAACACTGGAGAGAGCCTGGTGGTGTTCCAGACACAGACTGTTCAGCCTATTCTTCTAAAAACATGAAAACCTACTAGTCTTCAATGTAGATTTTCTACTGAAAAAGGGTGATTGTTTTACCTGTAAGGTCAGATTTCTGTTAAACTGTTAAAAGAACATGAGAGGGTGATGTAATTTTGTTTATTTTCTTGAATCATTTTCTATTCTAATCTATCATATGTAAGATGAAAGCTCCCCAAGTTCACTCGCTATTGCTTTTTCTTTGTTTTTGTTTAGTCTTTACTTTACTTAATATAAAAAAGAAAAAAAAGACTTTGGTCATAGGAACTGTGATATGTTGAATGTAATGACGACTGTTGTAACCAATGACCATTGACAATAAAAAAGAAAGAAAAAGGGTGATTTTTGAGTACAGGACTAGGCTTGATCTGTGTCTGGGAAAGCACCCCGGGGGTTTGGGGAGAGAGTCGGGACCGCTGTGGAGAACGACGGGATGATTAGTAAGTGTGAGATGGAACAGACGGGGTTCCTCCAACTCTGGTATTGTTAAAGCTAGCGTGGATGTGCAGGTACTCGTTCCAAACCAGCCCTAACATGCTTGTCTCCAAAAACAATCAACTAGTCTTGGTCTTCAATCTGGGGCCAGCGACTAGTTGAAGAGGATGAGTGAGTGTGAGAGAGAGAGAGAGAGAGAGAAAGAAATAAGACATATCTTTATTTCATATGAAGACAAACTGTCACATTAGAATTATAAGGTTCTATCTCCATTTTTGGTAAAAATTGAGTTTTTTTTTTTACATAATCTGATCCATTAGGTGTTTATTAATGCCTGTGTGGTGTTATTTTTAAAATGTATAAATGTTTTAGTTAGTAATCAATAAAATACAAAGGTTCCATCTCACAAAACATAATGGAATGTAAAAACTTTGACGCTCAATATCTCTGAACTGCCCTAAACGGAGATAGAACCTTATCATTCTAAACTCACGAAACAATGTCTGTCTATTGCACCTGTGGTTCAAATCCAAACAAGACTAGAACAGAATATGAATAAAACACTTGGACGTCATTATTATGTGTTAGCGTCACGGGAAATGATTGATGTCAAGTTGGGGTAAAAAAAACTACCTTTTAGGAAGCTGAAACTCAATCAAAATAGCAGCACACACCTCAATGAACTACACAGTTTCAGTTTGGGCGACGAGGCCCAAATAGCGAAAAAGCCAAACCTGCCATTTCCTAATGTGTTCCTCAAAGACCCCCCCAGGGGCTTCACATTTTTGATGGGAGTCCAGTCCAGCTCTAAGAAAACCAGTGGTGTAGTCCAGTTTTTTTCTAGTGGGTATACTGTGATTTTCCCCTCCCAGCCTTATATTGTTAATTTCGGAACGCCATAAAAATAAATATGCGCTCCCTGTCTAACGTTATATATCTAACATGTTATAATGCTGATCTGTGCATGATAGTGTTGCATTTTGACATATTTTCATGTCGCATCTCCCCCCGTTGATGGTATATGACGCTATAGTCAGTCCCAATGGTCCAAAAGTCAAGTGCTTCGTAACACAGACGGGGTGAATTTTATGAATGAAAGTGTGAAAGTTCTGTCACAAAACGCCATTACATATCCTTGCACATTTTTAAGTGGGTATATGGAAATCCTTGGCCTTTCCTAGTGGGTATACGGCGTAGTCCTGCGTATCACCTAGACCACACCACTGAAGAAAACCACCTGATTCAACTCATCAAGGGCTTGGCTACTAGTTGATTGGTGGAACCAGGACTGCTAAAGATGGAATGGACCCAAAATATGCGACAGCTATTCGGTTGTTAAGTAAGTCCAGTGTTTCCTCTATATGCATTTATTGGTGGCGGGCCGCCACGAATGAATTTCCTCCGCCACTAATTGATTCAGACAGTCCACTTTGATTCAGGCTGCGCAGAAAGGCAGCGAGTTATTATGACCGGAGAACAGAAAAAAAGCAGATTGAAGCTAGATTTAGGCCGCTTCCAGACCAACATTTCGTTACGATTTAGGGCGTAGTTATTTACAATATGTTACAATGTTGCAATTAACCTCGTCGTTTGTGTTCGCACTGCAATCGAGACTGAATCGCTCTCAACAGGCTTTCAAAACAGTTTTGTGATTGGTCCGAATTTAGCGGGACATTTGGATTTCTCTTTTAGCCCGTCGCCGGTGCCTTTAATCCCGTATCCTAATCGAAAATGCAACATAATCAGCGACGACTGTGGGTTATTGCATTTACTGCTGTTCTCTCTGGTTCATGTTCTTATACCAGTGCTCAGTATAGAGTATTTTAAATGAACATTCGTAATGTATGTCTCTGATGTTCATGGTCAATTAAATCAGCCTATTTTGTGAAACAAATAATGTTCCCGCTAATGGGTTAACCGAGCATTCTCGCACCTAACGTGCAAGCACCTAGCTTCGAACTATTCATAGCAATAAGCGCGGGGCAAAAATAATCTATTGCCTCTAAAATCACCACGAACAGAACGGCGGAGGTACGGGTAAGCAGGTCTCATGTTGGTGTCCTCAAAGGTAAGAGTTGGTTTTCTTTAACTCAACTGATAGCATTACCTTGCTGTTGTTGTTTACCGAATGCTCCATCTGACTGTCACACTGTGATTTTACTTGTGTAAACAGTTAAGGAGTAACGTTAGCCGGTTTTGTGCGTGTACTCTCATGTAGGCCTACTTCGTATTGATCTTTCTGTGTGTGTGTGTAATGCGCGTTCCGCATGTTCCGCTGCAGCTGTAGGATATATTGGTATTTGATCACCTTCTATATAAAATCACCTGCTCGGCTTTAATGACTTAACCGCTATTTAAGAAATTATAATTGTTGCCACCCTCTAGTTTTTGGTGAAACTACGTCCTTGTTTTGAGCGCCAGTGAGCGTTTTATGCGCGTGCACGCGGGAAAAAAATTGCTCGGCGCACCGCGCGCGAAAAACAACCGCTCCGCCACTAATGTGAAAAATCCTGGAGGAAACACTGAAGTCTGACGTCAAACGTGACGTTTTACAATTTACGGGTCCAAACCAGAAATTCCCTGCACCAGAGTACCAGTGTACTACAGCGGTAGAATGACAGTTCAATCGTTTTTTAGACTCGGATCTATTCATACAACAAGGGACACAGCACTTTCCCGTTTTCCCCATATTTGTCAGCGTCTTTGAGCCTCGGAAAAGCGCTATATAAATATAATGAATTATTATTATTACTGAGGCCTTTCAAAGAGAGCGCCTCAGCCAACGATGGACCCGGAAACACGTCACGACTTAACAACCGAATGGATCCCACTGGGAACTGCTTAACATTGCAGATATACTTAAAACCAGAATAAAATCTGATCGAAAGACTGAGCCAAAACCAACCAAATCAAACAGTGTAACGTTTCTCTTCACGTATCGTCAGCTTCAGACGTCACATGCTGTAGGAGTCATAGGAAGGGTTAGGCTCTCTCTTACCGTCGCCCTGCATGTCTGAAGTCCATAGTGTCAGGTTGTCACGTAACAACTGCATGATAAGTGTGGAGTCCTTGTAGCTTTCTTCACTCAGCGTGTCCAGTTCTGCAATGGCGTCGTCGAACGCAGCCTTCGCCAACCTAGGAGGGAGAAAGATGCAGGGTTTAAAAGGTTCTCAAACCCAGGAGGTTTGAACAAGGTAGTTCTGGATTAAATTATCAAAACAGACTCGCGTTTATTAACACTAGAACAGCCATGGCTGTTGACCCCTGTGAGTAAAGAAAAATGTTATATCTTTGCACTCAATCAAATTTCAGGGCCCTCCTTTCATGACTTGTCCTAGATATGTGCGTTCTACCACCCAGTATCCTTACATTTTCAAAATCACATCAGGATAAGCTAGTATGAAGCTATTTTGTAGTTTTTCTGTGTAGGAAGGAAGCAGGCTACTTTACAAGCATTTGACCCCTCGAGGCGGCTTTTTTAGTAGGTAAAAAGACACAGCTGTTCTAGTGTTAGTCAGAATGTTCTAGAAGGTTAACTGAGGGACGCAACACTTTCACTTTCTCATTGAACGCAGCCTTCACCGACCCGGGAGGGCAAAGGAAAAAAAGAAAAGAAAAGAAAAGAAAGGTTTATCATTATGGAATTCAGCCTTCGGCAAGCTGCGAGGCGAAACCTACTGGTTTTAAACATACAGGTTTGTTTGTCAGGAAGTTTGAACAAGGCAGCGCTGGATTCCATTATCCAACAAGACTTAAGCGTTTCTTAATGTAAAATTTCAGCTAAAATAATAATAACAACTCGTATTTGTATAGTTAAAGTAATCGTGCAAATGTTGCAGCTCAAAGTGCTCGCTGAATAACTGAGGAACATAACACTTTCTCTTGACACCGACGTCATAGCGAGAAAGAAAGAAAGACAATTAGTCAACGAAATATCAGTTTGCCTAGCTAATGCCTAATTAACAAGGTGACAGAGTTCTTTGGGGGAGATCCCGGTAATTAATCTTTGACTATTTCACGTGTGCCAAGCGAATTATTTTCAGCATGGGGTAAGTTTCTCAAAAGTTTTGTTGCACTAAAAATCACCCTTCGATCAAGCGGTGAATCATCCACAAAACATTCACCGTGGGCCCCTATTCCAGGGGTCCTCAATTACTTTTCATAGCGGGCCACCCCAACCTCCAGCCTGGAAGGGGGGGTACGGAGATCCGGGGTTATTCAGAAGACATTGGGGGCTCGAGCCTCGAGGCCTAACGAAGTCACTGGCCTCATCTCATCCATTTCTCCCTTTAACAGCTGTTAAACACCTACTCTAGAAAGGCATATTGTTAATTGGTTTATTTTGGTGTAGATATGTTGCAGGTAGCCTATTATAATTTGCTGCACACTAAACATGTTGAGTTGACTGGTCAAGATGTTCGTTGGTCAGCCGATTTCTCTCTTGGCTTTTGATCACGCTTAGGAGATAATACTAGATAATACTAGTCCCATGCGAATCGGGCTTTAGTGTTATGGAGAAATTCTTCCCTGCATGGTTTCTCAACAAAAAATGTATGATCAAGGAGACACATGAGGTGGCCTGGGGTGGTCCAGTGGTCTAGCACTGTGTTGTACAGTGCACATATATGCCCTTGTCGGCATGGGTTCAAATCCAGCCCTGCTGACATGCCCTCCTCTTCTACTGACTTTCCTGTCTATCTTCACTAACATCCAATTAAATGACAAATATGAGTGGGACTGCCTCACTCAGGAAAAAAGAACCTTACAAAAATCAAGTTGTTTGTCCGAGTTTTCGGCCTGTAGTGACTTTTGCTGTGATATGATTGGACGATTTTTATTTTGGTGCGTGGCTTAGCGATAGGTCCATTGAAACAACTCTTAGCTGACAACAATATTTGAAGTGAAAGTCAGTCTGACTTTAGACCAGGTCATAGTACCATAACAGCAGCCATTCATATTATTATATATTTAAAAAATCAATAAAAAAGAGACGCATGAGATGAGGCGCTCACCTGCAGGCGCGGTCGGGTGAATTGAGGATTTCATAATAAAATACAGAGAAGTTGAGGGCGAGGCCCAGGCGGATGGGGTGCGTAGGCGGGAGCTCGATCATGGCGATGTCGCTAGCAGCTTTGTAGGCGACCAGACTGTTCTCCGCAGCTTCCTTCCTGTCGTTGCCCGTAGCGAACTCGGCCAGATACCTGTGGTAGTCGCCCTTCCTGGGGAGACAAGGGAGGGAGGGGCCTAGGTCAGTTGGGTGGTGGTGGTCTTAATAAAGGACCCATAGAAAACGCTGCTATGTACCCAACCTAATGCTTGTTTTAGACAGAGGTTTCCTAGATCAGTGGTTGGTAGAAATCAGAGGATGGGGATCATTGTAATTCGTGGAATGGAGCTCACGTGGTTTTGATACCATTCCTCATTCTATTTCATTTACATTTTTTACCTTTTAGCAGACGCTTATCCAAAGCAATTTACAGTTTGAGATTACAGATTACAGGGACATTCTCCCTGGAGTAATTTACTCAAGAGGCACATTAGTGGTGATGTTCCCAGGTGGGATTTGAACTCATGACCTTCTGATCACCAGTCCAACTCACTAACTTTCCACTAGGCCACCACTACCCCATGCATTACAATGAGCCTGTCCTCCTATTTCTCTGCCTCCACTACTGTTTCAATTCCCCTGGGATCGGGCTGAAGCTCATCACGAGGTGAGTGACTGAAACAGGTGTTTTAATTCTCGGGTTTGAACAAATGTCACAGCACACAGTCACTCTGCAGGACCTGAGTTGCATATTTACACGTATTGCCCATTTTTGTTGTTACTGTACATCCTGATATTGCACTTTTGCAAGAGGAAGTTTGCAAAGTCAGCATTTCATTTGTACAATTGGACATCCTGTGTCCTGTGCATATGATCGATACTCCTTGAGTTGAGTTTGAGGAGCCTAGCTAGAGTGTCACTCAGTCCTGGGGAGAATCAACATCATGCTATAAGAATATTGAATTCATGAGTAAGGGAAAATCACAGGACTGGTCTGCTATATCAACAATTAAAAAGGTATTAGTCACCCCCAACACGACACCTATGCACCTATGAACCAATGAGGAGAGGAGGACAGAGAGACTCTTACATTTTGTAGTAGAAGACCTTCGATTCTCCTGTGTTAGCAGCTGGGATGAGGTGCTTGTCCAGTACATCCAGAATGTCGTTACAGATCGCCTTCAGCTCGTTCTCAACCTGCAGACAAAAAATTATAATTCAATTTAAAAAATCACTAATTACCACCTTGACGATAACACTGACGATGTTACACACCTTGACGATAACACAAGCATCAACTGAGCCATACACGTGGTGGCAGCACTTATCTTATTTGTCTCTTATGTCCTGTACTATTGTAACTTTTTTATTATTATGTGAAGTGAAGTGAAGTGAAACTTTATTTATATAGCGCCTTTCGTACACGGATGCAACTCAAAGCGCTTTACAATGATTGAAAACAAGATTACAGAATTATCTTGAATTATGCTTATTGCCTTGTGCTGCAATGTCAAGAACCGAAGCCTAAGAATTTTACTCTCTCACACTTGTGTAATGTGACGTAACAATAAACTTGAATCAAATTCATTCTCATACAGTGGCAAGAAAAAGTGGATGTGGACCCTTTGGAATTACCTGGTTTTCTGCATTAATTGGTCATAAAATGTGATCTGATCTTCATCTAAGTCACAAGTATAGACAAACACAATGTGCTTAAGCTAATAAAACACAAACATAATGTCTTTATTGAACACATCCCATTGAACATTCACAGCGCTAGTGGGAAAAAGTAAGTGAACCCTTGGATTTAATAACTGGTCGAACCTCCTTTGGCAGCAATAACATCTAGGAGGAGCAGGACCGTTCTTCCTTCCAGAACTGTTTCAGCTCAGCCATATTCTTAGGATGTCTCTCTTGAGGTCATGCCACAGCATCTCTATTGGGTTATGGTTAGGGATGCTCCGATTTATCGGCCACCGATTTAAATCGGCCGATTTCACTCCAAATGACTCGATCGGTGATCAGCAAAAATGGCCGATCGCAAAAACCGATTTATTTTTATTTTTTTCCTGGGGAAGACAGATAACTGAACAGAAAACATAGGAGGACGTAACAGTATGTAAACCATGAAGGCCACGTTTATGATGTCTTTTATACAGCCATATCGACTGACTTGGGCTTCAGGCCCTAACTGGGTGATAGGCCAGACCTTTACTATGCCATAAAAATGGGTCTGCGTTTGCTTGGTGCCTAATGGATCAAAACTTTTGTCTAAAAAGCAAAAAATATGTAGGCTATCCAGTCAGTAGGCCTACAGTTATGTATTTTAAAAAAAATCGGTATCGGTTGATCTTGAGGAAAAAAATCGGTGATCGGTATCGGCCCCAAAAATCCAGATCGGAGCATCCCTAGTTATGGTTCTGGGCTCTGACGAGGCAACTTCAAAAAGGCATTCTGTAGATTTACGGTACTTCAATGTGGGTCATTGTCCTGCTGCATCACCTAACTTCTACTGAGCTTCAGCTGGCCGACAGCCACACCCTGACGTTATCCTGTAGGTGTAGGATACCTGGAGGAACTGGGGAATTCATTTCCCCCTCGATGAAGGCAAGCTGTCCAGGCCCGAGGCAGCTAAGCAGCCCCCAAATCATGATGCTCCCCTCCACCGTACTTCCCTGTTGGGATGATGTTTTCATGTTGGTATGCCGTGCCCTTTTTTACACCATACGTAGTACTGTGTGTTCTTCCTGAACAATTCAACCGTAGCTTCGTCAGTCCACAAAACATTTTCCCAGTAGCGTTGTAGAGTCACGGTGCTCTTTGGCAAACATCAGGCGCACTGCAATGGATTCTTTTGGGAGAGCAGCAGCTGCCTCTGTGGTGATCTGCCATGGACACCATGGCTGTTCTATGTTTTACCTATGGTAGACTCATAAACAGAGATGTTAGCCAGCTCCAATTCGGTTGTTAAGTCGTGACGTGTTTCCGGGTCCAAAGTTGGCTGAGGCGCTGTCATCGAAATGCCTCAGTAATAATAATAATTCATTATATTTATATAGCGCTTTTCCGAGGCTCAAAGACGCTGACAAATATGGGGAAAACAGGAAAGTGCTGCTGTGTCCCTTGTTGTATGAATAGATCCGAGTCTAAAAAAACGATTGAACTGTCATTCTACCGCTGTAGTACACTGGTACTCTGGTGCTTTAGTACACTGGTACTCTGGTGCTGTAGTACACTGGTACTCTGGTGCTTTAGTACACTGGTACTCTGGTGCTTTAGTACACTGGTACTCTGGTGCTTTAGTACACTGGTACTCTGGTGCTTTAGTACACTGGTACTCTGGTACAGGGAATTTCTGGTTCGGACCCGGAAATTGCTAAACGTCACGTTTGATGTCAGACTTAACAACTGAATGATTCCATCAAGCCTTTAGCTGTTACTCTAGGGTTCTAGAGTTCTTTCCCCCCCAGTGAGAATTCTGCGTTGTGTCTTTGGAGTCATCTTGGCTGGGCGCCCACTTCAAAGGAGACTAGCCACAGTACTAAATCGCCTCCATCTATAGACAATTTGTGTAACTGTGGACTGATGAATTAAGCAACAATGCTTGATTGTAGGTCTTCTGAGATCTCTTTTTTGTGAGAATTCATTGGCTCACATCTGCAGATGCTTCTTGTGAATTAGCAAACTCAAAATGTTTGAAGTATCTCTAACCGACACCTCCAATCTCATTTCATTGATTGGAATAGTTTGCTAGCTTTTGTAGAAGTCATTAGCCTAGGGGTTCACATCACTTTTTCCCAACCTACACTGTGAATGTTTGCATGACGTATTCAATACGGACAAGGACAATACAATAATGTGTGTTATTAGTGAAAACAGATTGCGTTTGTTCATTATCGTAACTTAGATGAAGATCAGACCATATTTTAAGACACATTTACACATAAATGTAGGTAATTCCAAAGGGTTCACTTACTTTTTTACTTGCCACATCATTAACAAATGTAAATAAAAAACATTCCCCCCCCACTGCGTACTGCCTAGCTACACGCCTCACAGTAGCTCTTACGAACAGCCACTCAGCATTAACAGTTAAGCAGCCTCTCCCATGTCTGGGTCTGATCTCTCTCTCTCTCTCTCTCTCTCTCTCTCTCTCTCTCTCTCTCTCTCTCTCTCTCTCTCTCTCTCTCTCTCTCTCTCTCTCTCTCTCTCTCTCTCTCTCTCTCTCTCTCTCTCTCTCTCTCTCTCTCTCTCTCTCTCTCTCTCTCTCTCTCTCTCTCTCTCTCTCTCTCTCTCTCTCTCTCTCTCTCTCTCTCTCTCTCTCTCTCTCTCTCTCTCTCTCTCTCTCTCTCTCTCTCTCTCTCTCTCTCTCTCTCTCTCTCTCTTTCTCTCTCTCTCTTCTCCTCTCTCTCTCTCTCTCTCTCTCTCTCTCTCTCTCTCTCTCTCTCTCTCTCTCTCTCTCTCTCTCTCTCTCTCTCTCTCTCTCTCTCTCTCTCTCTCTCTCTCTCTCTCTCTCTCTCTCTCTCTCTCTCTCTCTCTCTCTCCTCTCTCTCTCTCTCTCTCTCTCTCTCTCTCTCTCTCTCTCTCTCTCTCTCTCTCTCTCTCTCTCTCTCTCCCCCACTCTACTAGAGTAGTAAGTATGACTCATGACTCCTGGCCCGTCCGTACCGTTTGCCTGTATTCCCGGATCATTTTCAGTTTGTCCTCTCCTCCCTTGCTTTCTTCCCTCTGTTCGATACTGCTGATTTCCTCCAGGAGGCTCTCCTGGCTCCGATCACGTTCTTGTAGGCCACTGATAGGAGGTTCCTCTCTTCTACTGTGAGCTCGACGTCCATGCCCGCAACTTTCTTCATGGATTCCACCATTTCTGTTGGGGGGGAACAGAGACAGAGAGAGAGAGAGAGAGACAGAGAGAGAGAGAGAGAGAGAGAGAGAGAGAGAGAGAGAGAGAGAGAGAGAGAGAGAGATAAGGGTCAAATCTGTTATCTAATAATATTAGGTAAATGACATTACTATATATATACACAGTGTCTTTACTTCTTACTACCTACCTGGTTCATTCATTTAACATTCTCAACATCATGTATTCTAAAATGAGTCTGTTTCACCTGGGATCTTCTGTTAGGACCCCAGCCCAGCCTACCTAAATGGTTCATACTGCATATGGCCCCACAGCACAGTCCCATAACTGCACTGACATAAAATCACGCCCTATAATCACCCCTCTAAAAACAGCTTCCTCCTCAGCCCCGTTGACGCACAGACACACTGACAGTCCGAACAGAACCAGAACGTGATCGGCACTAGAACACTAGAACAGAACACTAGAACTAGAACAGAACACTCGAACACTAGAACTAGAACTAGAACACTAGAACACTAGAACTAGAACACTAGAACTAGAACACTAGAACAGAACAGAACACTCGAACACTAGAACTAGAACTAGAACACTAGAACACTAGAACTAGAACACTAGAACTAGAACACTAGAACTAGAACACTAGAACTAGAACACTAGAACACTAGAACTAGAACACTAGAACACTAGAACACTGGAACAGAACACTAGAACACTAGAACTAGAACACTAGAAGTCTAGAACACTAGAACAGAACACTAGAACACTAGAACAGAACACTAGAACACTAGAACAAAAACAGAACACTAGAACACTGGAACAGAACACTAACACTAGAACACTAGAACTAGAACACTAGAACAGAACACTAGAACTAGAACACTAGAACACTAGAACACTGGAACAGAACACTAACACTAGAACACTAACACTAGAACAGAACACTAGAACAGAACACTAGACCACTAGAACTAGAACACTAGAACACTAGAACTAGAACACTAGAACACTATAGCACTAGAACAGAACACTAGAACTAGAACACTAGAATTAGAACACTAGAACAGAACACTAGAACTAGAACACTAGAACAGAACACTAGAACACTAGAACTAGAAAAGAGAATGAATGTTTCTAGTGTTCTAGTTTTCTGTTCTAGTGTTCTAGTTCTAGTGTTCTAGTGTTAGTGTTCTGTTCTAGTGTTCTGTTCTAGTGTTCTAGTTCTAGTGTTCTGTTCTAGTGTTCTAGTGTTCTAGTTCTAGTGTTCTGGTTCTAGTGTTCTAGTGTTCTGGTTCTAGTGTTCTAGTTCTAGTGTTCTGGTTCTAGTGTTCTGGTTCTAGTGTTCTGGTTCTAGTGTTCTAGTGTTCTAGTTCTAGTGTTCTAGTGTTCTAGTTCTAGTGTTCTAGTTCTAGTGTTCTGTTCTAGTTCTAGTGTTCTAGTGTTCTGTTCTAGTGTTCTAGTTCTAGTGTTCTAGTTCTAGTGTTCTAGTTCTAGTGTTCTAGTGTTCTAGTTCTAGTGTTCTAGTGTTCTAGTTCTAGTGTTCTGTTCTAGTGTTCTAGTTCTAGTGTTCTGTTCTAGTGCTATAGTGTTCTAGTGTTCTAGTTGTAGTGTTCTAGTTCTAGTGTTCTAGTTGTAGTGTTCTGTTCTAGTGTTCTAGTTCTAGTGTTCTAGTTCTAGTGTTCTGGTGTTCTAGTGCTCTAGTGTTCTAGTTCTAGTGTTCTAGTGTTCTAGTGTTCTTGTTCTAGTGTTCTAGTTCTATTGTTCTAGTGTTCTAGTTCTAGTGTTCTAGTTCTAGTGGTCTAGTTCTATTGTTCTAGTTCTAGTGTTCTAGTTCTAGTGTTCTAGTTCTAGTTCTAGTTCTGGTGTTCTAGTGTTCTAGTTCTAGTGTTCTAGTGTTCTAGTTCTAGTGTTCTAGTGTTGTGTTCTGTTCTAGTGTTCTGTTCTAGTGTTCTGTTCTAGTGTTCCAGTGTTGGAGTGTTCTAGCGTTCTAGTGTTGTGTTCTGTCCTAGTGTTAAAGTGTTAGAGTGTTCTAGCTCTAGGGAACACTAGAACACGAACACTACAACAGAACGAACCCTCCTCGTCCGACCTTATAGGTTAGCTTGCCTTGACCATAACCAGAACCAGAAAGCTTTAGGTGGCTACTATCTAATTTGACAGCTAGCCAGATTAGCCAGCTCAGCTAACGTTTACATGACAAGCATGATCAAGTACATGTGCAAACATCGCAACATATCAGATTATAGATAGATATGGATTTAGCCTGAAACCCTGGATATGGATCTGGCTGTGGTTAGGAGAGAGCTAACCCCTGCATTGCCCAGATAGCCACACAAGCTAACTGTCAGCCCAGATCCGCCATTTTGTCTCATCCCACAATCTCCTCAGCGTTCACTGGTATAGGTCTCTTTATTAATGGTATAGTTAGCAAGCTAGCTAGCTTATAATCGGTCAGTTAACGTAGGATAGATAACGTTTAGTTTAGTTAGCTGGTTTAGCCTGGTTTAGCCTGGTGAAGAGGGAGGAGGGGAAAGGCTAGCTGTGGAGGCTAGCTTATGCTAAGCTAACGTAAGCTAGCTGGCTGAGGCGGAGCTGGGGAAAAAAATGGAATCGAATTTATTTAACAAAATAAATCGTGTCTCTCTCTTACCGTCGTATCTCTCCGCCTGCTCGGCGAGCTTCGCCTGGTACACTAAGTCCTCCCGGTCGCCCATGTTGTGTAGTATAGAGTTAATTTAGGAGGATAGTTTTGATTTAAAACGGTCAAATTTGCGAAACAAGGCGAGTCGATTTTCGTCACAATTTTCGCGTCGTCGAAACAGGTTCCTGGAAATCCAACGGCTTTGAGTTTGAGTGACAGCGCGTTTCACCCTCACACACCCGCTGGTCTCGCGCTGCTGTACGGACGGGAGGAACGGGAGGAAAAGATGGCGTGAACGTTCTATTCCATCCGGGTACCCGTAGCGTCCTTATCACACCACTCACACACACACATACACACACCCCTCTCTATGGCTGTGTTCGAAATGGCATACTAGCATACTCAATTTACTAACTGCATACTGCTTACTAAATTCATAATAAGTATGCGAAAACCAGCCGACCGAAAATCTAGTATACATTTCTTGCATACTCAAATCTCGCATACTATACAGTGTGAACGCACTACATACTCAAAATCTACGTCATATCTAGTATGAGTAGTATGCTAGTATGCTATTCCGAACACAGCCACACCCCTCACTCCCTCTCTATGTATGATAATGAAGATTGTCTGTCAACCCTATTTCTGACATGATGCAATTTCTGACATGATACAATGAATGTGCCAATTTGTTTTTTAGAATGACCAGTTGATGGAACCGTTGTATTTTATGAATTACTAACTCAAAAATTACTAACTCAACATTTTAAAAATAACACCACACAGGCATTAATAAACACCTAATGGATCAGATTATGTAAAAAAAAAAGAAGAAAAAAAGAACTCATAGAAAATATGCACTTATGATACCAGCAACACTCCTGTGTTGGTCCAATTTTGGTGGGTTTTGTGTAAATGACATTAGTGTGTTAAACCTGTCATACAGCCTATCTGCTGTGATGTATAATCAATGTTTTCTTGTAATACTGTGTACAGTGTTTGACAATGTGACCCAGACAATGTGACCCATACTCGATCCCCAAAAAGCTATACTTCAATAACAGGTCAATTCTGTTCATTTTAGGCATTGACTTTATTTACTATTATCTTAACACATTACATGCTACAGAAAATAAAAAGGTCATCTCAACTGTCTTGAAAGAATATAGTGTTATAATACAATGGCACATTTTTTGATAACCACAACAATTTTCCAATGAGCAGTTGACTGCCATCCCCTTACCTCATACAAGGTAATGAATGACTTAAGACATGGTTACAAAAATACAATACTTTAGATATTTATAAGGTATGATTGACAAAATTAAATCATAAAATAAAAGAACTAGATTACATAGGCAACAGGCTTACATAAGCTGGAAGAATGGATGAAAAGGTGAAGATAATAACGTGATTACTGAGCTGTAGATTGTGGCATAAATTGGCACTTGTCAGGCCTGAAACAGGAGCACGTTGTAACAAATTATGTGTGAAAAGGAGATGGAAATGCCTCTAGGTAGGGGACAAGTATTGGACTTTTCCTGGTTTTCCAAATAGCCATTCTTGATCTTACCAATGCACTTTACAAATGATATGATTACAGAAACCTGAATTTCCATAGCTTTTACAGGCAATTAACAGCCACCACAAGCTTTACCAGGCAGTTATCATATTAAAAACATCAGAAATGGCACACTGAGCGAGCAAAAAAACTGGTTACTGAAAGGGTTGGAACTGTCAATGAGTAAGAACATAAACAAAAGGCTAAGTTATGAATGACTGTTAACAACAAAGTGTAAAAATAAAATAAAAAAAAGACTTACATAAGTGCATTCTATGAATTTCAACCACCAGAAACAGCATCACAGTATGTTATCGTCTGTAATGTATCCATCAAAGAAAGAAAGGAGGAATGAGCTTAAGATGGGGTTCTAGCGCCCCCTGGTGGGCAGTTCTGTGTGTTGAAGGAATATCGGGGAGAGACACTCAGAGGTAAGAGTGATCAAATTCACAGGAGTTTCAGGTGAATGCAGCAAGGAGGGGGATAAAGAGAATGGAACTATTGGGTTTTTAAGTCTGACGTCAAACGTGACGTTTAGCAATTTCCGGGTCCAAACCAGAAATTCCCTGCACCAGAGTACCAGTGTACTACAGCGGTAGAATGACAGTTCAATCGTTTTTTAGACTCGGATCTATTCATACAACAAGGGACACAGCACTTTCCTGTTTTTCCCATATTGTCAGGGTCTGAGCCTCGGAAAAGCGCTATACAAAAAAAATAATTATTATTATTACCGGTACTGCGGCATTTCGAAGAGAGCGCCTCAGCCAACTTTGGACCCGGAAACACGTCACGACTTAACAACCGGATAAAGCATACTTCTAATCGTAACAGTTAGAATACTGTGCCAGGTTATTGTACTGAATTAGTTTAACATGATACATTGAAAATAATGGAGATCATTTTCAAGAGTGAACAGCTGTCATTGTCAACAAACGGACTAATTCATTGTGAGTGTTTCTTGTTAACAGAAACACTCCCTATTCAAGTAAGACAACAGTTCAAAACAGTGAACGACTGTTTGTGTGAGTTGAAGGGTTACAAGCGCAACATGATAGACTCGGCAAAAGTCGTGGACTGGCAACAATGTTCATTCTTAAATGTAAAATCCTACCATAGACCTGACGGAACGGTCTGATTCACTGAGTGAATAACTGAAACCAATTGAATTAGACATACAATCAACCTGAACAATTCACTTCATACCCAGGCACATGATAGATGGACGAGAGAGCTAGTAAGGATGTAAGTGAATGGTATCCAATTCTGTTCCGTGCGTTACGATGATGCCTTCCTCCCATTTCTAACCAGCCTCCACTGCTATACAGTGGTTGTGATATGACAGGGCATGTCATAACAATAACCGTCAGAGGAGCTTGCTAAAGACATACACACACACCTAGAAACAGGTTGAACAGACCTAGAAAGCAGGTCGAACAAACCTGCAACCAAGCTGAACATAATCTAGAACCAGGTTGAACCTTTTCTCTCTGGACTAGCTATCACTCTCAACATGTCCCACTATTTCACCTTATTTAAGACAGAGGTTCTTATGTGTTTCACAGGTTACATCTGCAGGTTAAACAAAACAGAAGTGTATAACCAAAAGAGAGAGAGGAAAAAAAGAAGAGATTATAGCCTGTAATGGTCAATCATATTAATACATAATTTCATAACAATATGTTCCTTTTTCTTACAAAAGACTAACTTGTACTTGGTCAGGGCTTTAGTAGTGAGGGGCCACAGAGTGTGATGTGAGCAGGTGAGGGGTGTAGTGTGGATCCGTCGTCCCACTCCACTATAGACAAAGACACAGTTCCTCCGGAGGTCTTCCAGTCCAAGAGGGCGTCGTCTCTCCCTCTTATTGGTCCACAAACACTCTTCCTCTTCCTGTTGACAGTCCACAGCCAAAGTATGTCAGCCAATCAGAGGCTGGCAATACAACAGGCTAGTGTCTTTATCTTTTACGAGCGGAATTAGAGTGTGCGTATGTGTGTGTGTGTGTGTTGCTCTGATAGAAGTAGGGGGTGGTACTCAAGTGGTATAAATACTGGTGGTGAGTGCAGCGATGACGATGAAGACGACACAGCAGCGTAGAAGGATTATCTAGCCGGGGCCAAGGGAGGAAAAGGAAGTGGTGGAGCATGTTGTTGGTTTGGAGGACGAGGAGTGGGAGGGGGGGGGTTATAGGTGCTGGGAGCAGGGTGAAAGAAAGGGAGCCCCCACCGGAGTTCACTATCAGCTCATCTCGTCCTGATTGGTGGAAGGGGGGAGTGGGGTGGTGTGTGTGTGGGGTGGTGTGTGTGTGTGTGTGTGTGTGTGTGTTTAAGGGCGGGGCCCGGGGTCCGTTCTCAGCTGAGTTCGTCCTCAGCAGGGGTGTGCTGCTGGTCCAGCAGCTTGACGTGTGTGAAGGGGAAGTGGCCTCGCTTGCCTTTACACTCGCCTTCCCACTGGCCGTTCACGTTGATCTTGGTCACTTTTACCATTTCGCCCACCTGGAGAAGAAGAAGGAGACACAGAGACACTGGTCACATTGGGAAAGACATAATGCAGGTGATTTCGTGAGCTTAGAATGATTAGGTTCTCTCTCCGTTTAGAATGATAAGGTTCTATCTCCGTTTAGAATGATAAGGTTCTATCTCCGTTTAGGGGAGTTCAGAGATATTGAGCGTCAACGTTTTTACATTCCATTATGTTTTGTGAGATGGAACCTTTGTATTTTATTAATTACTAACTAAAAAATGTCAACATTTAAAAAAATAACACCACACAGGCATTAATAAACACCTAATGGATCAGATTATGTAAAAAACAAAATTTTGACAAAAACAGAGATAGAACCTTATAATTCTAAGCTCACGACTTGCTGTTGTAGAGGGGGGGGAAACACACCCATCACTATGGAACTCAAACTAAACCAGAGCTGCACAGGGTTCCCGGTATCAAAAAAATATAGAGCCCCAATTTGATTCAGCATAATAGTGCTGAGCAGAGCGAAAAATACCTCAGCACCCAGAATGCTCAAAGCATTTTTATTGTAGCTTGATTTTTTTTTTAGTAGGGCAGGGCAGTCCCACTTATATTTTTCATTTGACTGGACAGATATAGTGAAGACAGACAGGAAAGTAAGGAGAAGAATGGAGAGAGGACATGTCAGCAGGGCATGGAGCGGATTCGAACCCATGCCGACATGGGCATATGTGTGCACTGTAGACCGCGGTGCTAGACCACTGGACCACCCCAGGCCACTGTAGCTTGATTTTAACAATGGTTTTGAGAAAACAAATTCAATCAGAGTTGTTGTTCATCAACAGAATGAACATGTGGTGCACATCATGGACACACTGGTAGACGCAGTATTCAAAACTCCCATCGGGTTATTCGAAATATTAGGCCCAAATGGTAAATACGGACGACTTTGCCCCTATTTCACATATTTTTGCAAATCGGCGCCTATAGACTCATTCCAAGAAGCATTGCAGATGTAAAGAAACCAAACAGTATAAAAGGTGAATCACGTCCCCGTCACCAGAACTAAACACTGGACCTGGGGGGGCCATGCTTTCCCCACTGCAGCCCCCACTCTCTGGAACACTCTCCCAAACCACGTCAAAGAATCCAGCACGCTCTCCTTCAAACGGCCCCTCAAAAAACCCACTACTCGTGATCTTAGAATTCTAAGGTTCTATCTCTGTTTCGAATGATAAGGTTCTATCTCCGTTTAGAATGATAAGGTTCTATCTCCGTTTAGGGTAGTTTTAAAAATAACACCACACAGGCATTAATAAACACCTAATGGATCAGATTATGTAAAAAACTCAAATTTGACCAAAAATTGAGATAGAACCTTATAATTCTAACGTCACATACACGCTCACGTCTACTGACTGTGCTTTTGTTTAACTTTTTATATATCCATCTATTCTTGTTCTCTCCATGAAATGCAGTGTCTGGGTGGGTACTGACTGAAAGCACTATACAAAGTAAATGCATTATCATCATCATCCTTATTATTATGCCTGTATCACTGTCCTGCAGATGACTGTTTGACTCTGTTTGGGCAGCTGAGAGCAGAGGTTGAAGAGGTTGTGGTCTCTGGCTCAGGGTTCTGCCTTCATAGAAACTAGAGGAAATGTTCCTGCACACAAACTATTTCCTTCCCACAACGACATCCGCTGTGGAAGCCCTCTCTCCCTCTTCCGGATAGTTCTCTCTCTCTCTCTCCCTTGCACTCTCTCTCTCTCTCTCTCTCTCTCTCTCTCTCTCTCTCTCTCTCTCTCTCACACACACAAAGACTTCTCTCTCTCTCCCTGCCTTGCGCGCTCTCTCACTCACTCACACACACAGCAAGCATTTGGCAGCCTTTTGAATATTCACTGTGTTCACTGACCACCACCACCATCTCTTGTTGCACCACTGTGTCTCCTTTAACTAGCAGAAATGAAAAAGTCAGCTGACTTCTACTAACTGTAGATGAACAGAATGAAAAGAAAAAAAAAGAGAGCCTACGTCAAGGAAGGTGACAGAAACAGAAAGAGAGAGAGAGTGAGCATACATACCTCCAAGGCCAGGGCGGTCTTGTCATAAGCATTGGGCACCCTTTTCTGGATCGCCCGGGCGTACACCGGGCCGTTCTGCAGGTTCGGCAGAGAGGTGGGCTGGGCGTACTGGCTAGGGTCTCCCAACAGAGGAGGGGACAGGGGGCTCGACCCGTCTGCGTTCCCACCGCCGGTCCCCCCCACTCCGCCAGGCCAGCCCCCCCCGGTAGCAGCAGCGCCCCCCCCAGAGTTGGAGTTTGGCGACGCGGGCCGGTATTTCTCCACGTAGGGTACGGGGACCATCCCGGCGCGACCTTCCGAATTCTGGGCGTTCCACCACTGGTCCTCGGGCTTCTCGAGGACGCGGAGGACGTCCCCCTTCCGGAAGGGCAGGTCCTCGTCGTCGTTGCCGGGGAAGTCGAAGAGGGCGCGGACGAACTCGTCCCCCAGGGGCTGGGGGGGCGGGCCGAACGGGACGAACGAGGCGTGTTTGGTCTTGTTGATGGGCTCTATCAGCGTGGTGGTGTCTAGGTAGTGGATCTTGTAGAACTCCAGCAGGGCCGGGAGGGCCTCGAACTCCTGGTCCCCGATACGGAACTGGGGAGGGGGGAGACCTATGGGAGAGGAACGGAGGGAGGGAGAAGGAAAGGAGAGATGTTTTGGTTAGGTTTTTGTTTTGTTTTTCTTATAGTTTACCGGTACATGCTATATCCTCCTGTGCTATGATCAATCAACTTTGAATTGACTAACGTTGATGTGGTGTAAGGTAAGCAATCTGATGGAAAAAGCACAGATACAATTCTAATTCTTAGGAGGATAGTACTTGGGTAGATTGCGAGAGAGTTGAGATTACATGATTAAGGAGGGAACGATTAACAACCCGAGTAGAAATACTTCATCATAATGGATGGCTTAGTCTGAGATAAGACCACCAAATAAATCATAACTGGAATGACTACAATAACTACGTCTGTGGTGTCAATGTTGAACAAAAGCTGTTGGCCAATTATGTAAGTTAATCTTACATAAGTCTGATAGTCTGGCCAGTGCATGTTGGTGGCTTGGTTCTTCTGTGAATGAAGTACAATGTACATACATACAGTAGCATCTATCTGCACCTCAACACACCCGACCCGGTGAAAGCTAAATTAATTTACTTTTATGCATGCACAATTTATTCAGCACTCCCAGTTTCTGGAATCACGCAACACTGACCAAGCCTTGATCTGATCTGCACCCCCAGATCTGCACCCCCAAAAAGCAAAAAGACCAGTTACTGGGCTGACCCGGGCTGGCCCTGTAGTGGAAAAGCACCATTACTCTTACCTGAGCCTGTGGACTGTCTGGGGTTGTTGCTGATGCTGTTGATGATGTAATGGGACACTTTGGAGTTCTCTGAGACGGACAGGACGTAGTCCCCGGGGCTGGTGATGGAGTCCCTGACCAGGAACACCCCGTGCCTCTGTCCCTGCAGGAGCGACACCGCCTCCTGTCTGCTGAGCCTGCCCCAGAACCAGCTGGCACGGTCTTCTGCGTCGAAATTCCCAGCCATGGCTCTCCCACTTCAAAGCCCAAGGCGTTTACTAGGGCCTAGGGTTCACCTCCTCTCCTTATGCACGACCTGGAGCATGCATTCAACTCATGCAACAAACTTTAGCGCGCAGAAGTGGAACACGTTTGGAGAACAGGCGACATCCGCGCAAAGCTCGCGCCTATGTGCGTCTAAATGTACAATGCGTGAGACTTGGTGGTCTTCTGCATCAGACTTGGAGGGGCTACAGATAAGAATGTTAGTTAGGTTATTATTACTCAGTAATATTAATGCACTATAGCAATGCAATTTTGGATAAATAAATAAATAGTTAGTTAGTTGTCACCAAGTAACTTCAAAAAATGCAATGGCGGATCCGGGGAAACCAAAGTGAGGCTGTGTTCCTCTGAGCGTTCCACTAGTGGGGCTCCGCCCACCTACTTCCGGTTAATGTAAATGTATGTAAATTAGGATTTCTTCGAAATAAAAGCGGCCACGGTAACCTTGTTTAATAATAATAATAAATTTTATTTGTATAGCGCTTTTCCTGCAAACGTTGCAGCTCAAAGTGCTTTAATCATTATATAATCATAATTTAATTATTTTGTCATTTAAAGGCAATATTAAGCGTTTATAAATACTAAATACGGACGAATTGAACCACAAATGATATTTAATTATACCTGGGAATAAAAATGTAATCATCTTAATGTATTATTTGTGTTTAAAGGCGAGACACGGCAGGCGAATTGGGTAAAAAATGTTAACTAATAGATATCACCATGAAACTCCAGTTTTCAGAAGTTATTATTATGTTTAAATATGCAAATGATGCATTAGCTAATTAAATGTGCCCTAATTTGCATACATTCAAGAACAGAAATCTGAACATTGGATAAAGCCAGGTTACAAATTATTGTTTCATCTTGTTGACATATTAGAGTCAACGGTAGACTCAGTCAACTGCTTTTACACTGGGGATTTTCTGGGATCTCTTTTTATCACTCCATAAATCAGAAAATATTGTCGAAGACATGTTTTTAGGAATAAAATGTTACATACATCAGGCTATGAATGATATATGAACAAACCCCTCTAGGGTTTTCACAAGACCTAATACCTTTTCTATGTACACAAAAGGCCTATTTCTCTCAAATTGTGTTCACAAATTTGTTGAAATCTGTATTAGTGAGCACTTCTCCTTTGCTTAGATAATCCATCCACCTGACAGTAAAAGGCCACTCTAAAATGTACAGTTTTATCACACAGCACAATGCCATAGATGTCGCAAGTTTTGAGTTGAGGTGAAGTTTATCCAATTGACCACCAGGTGTCAGTGTAACACCATTGACCAAAATGCAATAAAACTTCAACGGCAGTGATATGGAACTAAACCAGTGGTCTGGGGCACTGTTATGCAGCCTGTCAGGTGTTATGGACTAGGCCCTAGGGCATGGTAATCATAAGCAGCACGTAGGCCAAACCCTGTGGCTACCTTTATTCTGTTACCAGTCAACGGTATCAAACCTTGTGCAGTGGAGGCTGGTGGAGGTAGAAATCGGAGGATGAGTTCATTATAATGCATATAATGAGTAAGGAATGGTATTCAAACATGTGGTGAAACTCCTGATTTCTACCTCCACCAGCCTCCCCTGCCCTTGTGTGATGAGTAAGCTTTCCTGAGACCTGAACACTTGAGTTAGCGTTAGCTCTCTGAATGTATACTTACTCGACACTTTATTAGGAACTCCTGTCTCCTGTACACCTTCTCATTCATTCAGGTGGTGTAATGGTGTGAGGATGTTTTCTTGGCACACTTTGGGCCGGTTAATACAAATCATTCATCGCTTAAATGCCACAGCCTATTTGAGTGTTGTTGCTGACCATGTGCATCCCTTCATGGCCACAATGTACCCATCTTCTAGTGGCTACTTCCAGCATGATAATGCACCATGTCACAAAGCAAACGTTTTCATGAACATGACAGTGAGTTCAGGGTTCTTCAGTGGCCTTCCCAGTCACCGGATCTGAATCCAATAGAACAACCTTAAGTGCATCTGAAGGATATGCAGGAATTGCTTGATGCAATCATGTCATCATGGCACAGAATCTCAAAGGAATGTTCCCGACATCTTGTGGAATCAATGCCACGAAGAACTGAGGCTGTTTTGAGAGCATAGGGAGGCCATATTGAGTATGTACAGTACAGTGTTCCTAATAAAGTGTCCAATGGGTGTGTATGTATGGCCGTGCTTTAGCTCAGTAGGCTAATACAGTCACGTGATGAGCAGATGACCCAGGTTCAAACACAGTCGGTCACTATCTTGTCTAACTGTCTGTTTGCTAATTTACATGAGTATGCTATTCTAGTTATTGATCCAAGAAACACCACTGCATGTCCATATAAGGGAACAGGTTATTCTGGGGGGGAAAAGCTGGAGAGGAAAATGGGAGATGGAGTCCAGGACAACATTCCTAAAAGTTGGAATGCTTTGAGAGGCAGAAAGAAAATTAGAAAACATATTTTCTTACTCTTCATACAACTTCTTTATAATCACTATGGAATATGCAATCAGAGACCAAGTGAAGAGTCTGGGAATGATAGATATCATTGTAAAATGACCAAATGAAAGAACGCTGATGTGTTTTGTTCATATTATTTTGTCTTTATTGTTTGTTTTTCATGGCAAAACAGCAAGTCATATTGTTTTTACATCTCATGGTAATACACAGAACCTTCCTTTCTCATCAATCACCGTCACTGTGTGTCTAGTGTTTACATATAAGGGAGAGGACGGGAATCGAGTTACATACAAGAGAGAAAGAGAGAAAGAGAGGTCAAATAGATAGATATAGAGAGAGGTAGAAAGAGAGAGAGAGGGGGTGGGGGGAGGTGTGGAAATAATCCCAGGTTAAATACAGACATCCCTGTATATTCTCATTAACCATCACCCTTTTCAATATCCTCTCTGGCAAAGAACGTTCTGGAACTGTGGACGATGACGATTTATGAATCCAGGTCCTTAAAACTGAAACACGCATCTTAAACTTGATCAGGGGAGGCTGGTGGAGGTAGAAATCGGAGGACGGGCTCAGTGTAATGCATGGGATGGAATCAGGAACTGTTATCATACATGTTTGGTACCATTCCTTTCCCCATTCCGTACCATGCATTACAATGAGCCCGTCCTCCGATTTCTACCCCCACCAGCCTCCCTTGTTGTTTCTGTATCTCTTTATGTTTTCACAGTTTGTTTGTCTCCATTTACCTGCAGGCACATTTTAGCGTCATTCTCTGTATCTAGTCGAGAGGGATAATTGCAGTGCTTGGAGCGACAACGTGACGTGACAGGTTCAACAACACAATAGTCACAACTCAACGAGCGCAGAGGAGGTTGGTGGTGGTAGAAATTAATCGAAGGACTTATGGGTATCCCATTCCTCATTCCGTCCCATGCATTACACTGAGCCCGTCCTCCGATTACTCCCTCCCCCAGCCTCCCCTGGCACAGTGGTGTAGCCTGGGCCGAACACAGACTAGTGCACAGTTCCATTTATAACCTTTAGAACCTTCCAAAAGATTTAGAACCTCCCACACGATGCTGAGAGCTCCATTGAACTCTCTCTGGATGCAGGAAATTTATTTTTACAACCTTCAGATAGGCATTTACCTGAGAACAGAATACTTGAACAAGTGCTTAAAGGGCAGCAGTTATGCGCTATGGTGGGTTGAGTTGTCATCATGTGACCCCTGAGTATAAGGGTCCTCCTGATTGGTTTGGTAAGATCCATCTATCCACACCACACCACACCACACCATCACAACAACAACAACAACAACAACAACAACAACAACAACTGCCTATCCTTTGGGGAGTAACATTTCTATTAATCAACACCACTGTTATTGAACGAGAGCTTGAAATACAAAGTATCCATTCAGAAGCTACTTGTAACTTGATGTCAGCTACTTGTTACTTGATGGCAACAGTATGTAGATAAACCCCTCGCTATAATTGTTCCTATTAAAGGGTTAAAGATAAATTCTTAATTCAATCAACAATGAAGCTGGAATGCGAACTTGGTTAAAGTTCTTAAAGCTGTTTATTAGAGCATCATTACACATGGGGAAAGCTGGGTGAGAGAGCTAGAGATGTCCCGGAGGTCAGGGGAGGCTGGTGGAGGTAGAACTTGTAGGACGGACTCATGCTCCAAATTGTAGGATGGCTCCTAAATGCTGCTACCCCCCCCCTGACCTGACCCCTATCTATCTACCCTCCCTCCACCCCCACCCAGAGAGCTTTGGACCGTCTGGACATGAACACTTGATCTTTGCACTTCTTATATTTATATATTTATGACTCTTGCACTATGATGTTGGTTTGCACTGTCTTGTCCTGTCTTGCACCTGTCCTGCTGTAAACCGTGCCCCACTGTCCCAAACCAAATTCCTAACATGTTTACATGTCATGGCAATAAAGTCTTCTGATTCTGATTCTGATTCATGGAACGGAATGGGGAATGGTGTGCATTACAATGAGCCCTGCAATTTCTACCTCTCCCAGCCTCCCCTGACGCACGTGTTAGATGGTAAGGGTGTGGCCACGCCATTGAATACAGAACTGGAAACATTTGTATTGTACATTTGTACAACTGTGGTCGATAGTGATATGTGCAATCTACATGGTTGGCTAAGTAAATAGAGAAACGCCTAGGCTACTAAAAAGACTCGGGTGTTTACCCGAAACCTTGATAAACTTAACTACAAAATAATTTAAATATTTATTTTCAATAAAACGGTCACGATAGCAGCGCCTGACTCCTTTTAATGTTTTACCAGAATGCTTTTCCTTCCTTCTGGCTACAGAATCATCATCTCTTCTTTGCTTTACAATCGTTAGACCCACAGTTTGCGTCAGTGTCTTTCACATTCATTACACTTTTTTTGTTTTTTTTGGTTTCTTCGTACTCTCTTTCCACAAGTAGCACTTGCTTAAAAGGTGCCTCTCAGTGCGCTCTTGTCACACTGGAGCAATCTGAGTAGATAGGGCTGGGAAAAAGCAAGAGCACTGTTCCGGAGAGGCTGTCGGAAGTAGAAACTGGAGGATGGGGTCATTGTAAAGCATGGAACGGAATAAGGAATGTTTTGATACCATTCCTCATTCCATTCCGTGCATCACAATAATTTATAATTATAATTAATTAATGAG
Organism: Nansenia antarctica; assembly: GCF_963989245.1. Lineage (NCBI taxonomy): Eukaryota > Metazoa > Chordata > Actinopteri > Argentiniformes > Microstomatidae > Nansenia > Nansenia antarctica. Next base: position 23,747,998 of record NC_137692.1, on the reverse strand, counting down.
CCTGTCCTTCCATGTCTATTCACCACGGCCTCCCCGGGTGAGAGCGGTGCACCTGGCTCTTATAGAGAGATGAAGAGACAGAGATTGATTCTCAAGGAGACAGTCTCACTGAAGCTACTTGCATAAAGACATCGTCTATTCCTCTGCTTCTGTGTGTGTGTGTGTGTGTGTGTGTGTGTGTGTGTGTGTGTGTGTGCGTGTGTGCGTGTGTGTGTGTGTGTGTCTATCCCTCTGCTTACCCATATCTGTCTTCCTGATCTTCATCCTTCAGTCTATATACATTTCCATCTTTCTCTGTCTGTCTCTACATCTATTTTTCTTTTTTTCCTGCATGTCAGTCTCATTCTCTTGTCTGTCTGTCTGTCCGCCTGTCTGTCTGATTGGCTGTCTTTGTCTCTCTGTATTTCTTTGTCCATCTGTCTCTGTCTTGCTTTGTCTGTCTGTATGACTGTCTGTCTGTCTTTGTCTGTGTGTGTGTGTGTGTGTGTGTCTGTCTTTGTGTGTCTGTCTGTCTTTGTCTGTCTGTCTGTCTGTCTGTCTTTGTCTGTCTCTTATCTCTCTGACATACACACTCTCCCAGCCAATAGGGGAACAGGTGGCAGGCACATAGGCATTCGTCCAATAGCAGGACAGGATTTGCGGGGAGTCAAAACCTGAATTTAACATCTGAAACGTGCCAAACGATTTTTTACATACTTACAAATAGATCTGGAAAAATGTATTTATAGACGATATAAGATAGATCTAGAATCTATTACTGCTTGCTATGGATTATAATTCTAGTTCGTAATTTATTAACAACAATAAAAGTCACAAACATCTTCGTTCTCTTTTCGATCTGAATTGTCGTCTCCCTAATAAGCGCCCGTTACGCAGACGAGATCTTTACTGTGACGTAACCTGGTAGGGTATTTCTGACCCCTGGTAGGGTATGTCTGACCCCATTCCATTATGTTTGAGACAGCCAAAGCTCTCTCCAAGAAGAGTCCATGTTCTCTGATCTTCAATCCATCTCCAAACCTGCTGCCTCCTGCTGGTCAAAAGTAGCAAGCAGAGTGAAGGGGGAGATTAGCTATTAGAGTCTGTCAAGGCGAGACAAAAAATTCAAAACGTAACTAAAAGACCTTGTTCATAACAAGACTAAAACACGGGATGGGAGACACAAGCAGAGAGGAGTGTAGGAATCACCTCAGGTCGGGTGGTCCGAGTGGTCAGTAACGTCGTCATCATCATCCTCCTCTTCCTCCTCTTTTATTAGCTCCACGGCTCTGGAGGAGTGCTGTGATTGGCTCGAGCACGACAGGTGGGAGGAGTGACTATGCGTGTCCTCCTCCTCCTCTCCCTCCGCCCTCCCCACTCTCTCCGCCGCTCCCCCCCCTCGCTCCCCCCGCCCCTGCGCCTCCTCCCCCTCCCCCCTCTTTCCCATCCTCCTCTCCTCCATGGTCCACATGCTATCCTCCTCCGTCTCGTCCTCCTTCCCCTGCACCTCCAGGTCAAAGTCCAGCAACTCCCCCATCATCTCCTCGATCTCCATCTCTCCGTCATCCATCTCCCCCTCCACCTCCTCGGACCTCAGGTCCCCCATGCTCTCTGTCCTGTTCGCCTCATCCCTGTCCTCCTCCCCCTCCCCCTCTCCCCTTCCGCCCCCCACTGGCGGTTCGCTGGCCTGGCTCTCGCCGAACTCCAGGATGGTGGGCAGGTTCCCTTGCTTGGGGCAGCGCTTGCGCAGGCTGACCAGGAAGGGCTGCGGCAGGGAGAAGATGTCCACGTTGTTGCCCAGGTCGATCCAGGTGACGGTGGGGAAGGTGTACGGGTCCTTCAGGGCGTCCGTCAGCTCCTTGAGGACGGCGCGCGTCAGGCGGTTGCCGTTGAGGGCCAGCGTCTCCAGGCCGGGCAGCGCCGCCAGCGTGGGCAGCAGCCACAGGAAGGCCTCGTCCGTCAGCTCGGTGAAGCCCATCTCCAGGCTGCACACGCAGCGGGCGTGGCGCTCCAGGTAGGCGCACAGGCGCTCCATGTCGCGCACGGCCAGGGGGATGCCGGAGAGGTCCAACGCCCCGCAGAGGGGGGGGGTGGAGAGCACCGCCTTGAGGCTGGGGAGGGGGGGGGTGGTTGGGGAGCGAGGGGGTTGGAGAGGGAGGGGGTGGGGGGGAGGGGGTTGGAGGGAGGGGGTTGGGAGGGAGGGGGTTGGGAGGGAGGGGGTTGGGAGGGAGGGGGTTGGGAGGGAGGGGGTTGGGAGGGAGGGGGTTGGAGGGAGGGGGTTGGGAGGGAGGGGGTTGGAGGGAGGGGGTTGGGAGGGAGGGGGTTGGGAGGGAGGGGGTTGGGAGGGAGGGGGTTGGGAGGGAGGGGGTTGGGAGGGAGGGGGTTGGGAGGGAGGGGGTTGGAGGGAGGGGGTTGGGAGGGAGGGGGTTGGAGGGAGGGGGTTGGAGGGAGGGGGTTGGAGGGAGGGGGTTGGAGGGAGGGGGTTGGAGGGAGGGGGTTGGAGGTATAAGAGAGAGAGAGAAAGAAAAACAGGGAAAACAGGCTCATTATAATGCATGTAGTAGCGGAACGAGGGACGGGGTCAAACACACGTACGTCCGTCCTCCGATTTCTACCCCCGCCAGCCTCCACTGCCTAGCGACGGTTGTTGCGCCGCTGCAGTGTTCTAGCGTTGTGTGTGTGTGTGTGTGTGTGTGTGTGTGTACTGTGTGTGTGTGTGTGTGTGTGTGTGTGCGTGTGTGTGTGTGTGTGTGTGTGTGTGTGCGTGTGTGCGTGTCTGTGCCTGGGGGCGGGTTTGCAGGGATCTTTTTGTTGCCCGCAGGCTCAATCCCTAATCCACTCCTCCTCGTGTGTGTGTGTGTGTGTGTGTGTGTGTGTGTGTGTGTGTGTGTGTCTGTGTGTGTGTGTGTGTGTGTGTGTGTGTGTGTGTGTGTGTGTGTGTGGGTGGAGTGGCTCCCCACTTTGTTACCAGGAGACATAATGAGATAATGTCTCTATGATGGATCTCGGCGTTGGGAGAGATATGACAGGCGAGAGATAC